>NW_022900924.1:1212757-1273662 GCF_012274545.1 Fukomys damarensis | reverse complement strand
AAAAAAAAAAAAAAAAAAAAAAATTCCGCAAACATTGCTGCCTAGCACGACCCAGTGAAAAAACTCATAAAAACATGACAGCGCGTCCTCATCCACCTTACTCACTCCATCTGGCACCATAAGCGAGACTCTTCCTCAAAGTCAAAACGTTGTGAACGCACTCGGGGCATGAAGCCAGCTTGGACGGCACTGTCAACGACACTCCCAAAATCGGCCTTCCAGAGCTGCTTCAGAAAATAGTGAGAGCAACAGGACAAGTGTGTTCTGGAAAAGGAAAAGCGTTTTGAAGGCAGGTAGTGGCAATGTGTCTTTTACTGCGATCATTTTTAAAAACTTAAACATTTTCAAACCAACCTCATGGTGTACAAGAGATGTCCCAGCTTGGGAATGGGTCTTTAAATTTGTGTGGACTGATTTTGTTTTCAGTTCTTTGTGTACTCCGGATGTTAATCCTCTGTCTGAGGAACCACTGACTAAAACTTTTTTCCCACTCTGTGGGTTGTCTTCTCACCCTCTTGGTGATTTCCTCATTGGACTACAGCTTCTCAGTAAGATGAGGTCCCAGTTGTTGGTTCTTTGTAGTATTGCCAGTGCGGGCTGGGTTTTGTTCATGAAGCCTTTGCCTACTCCTGTGCCCTCAGCGTCCTACCTAATCTCTCTGCCAGCAGATTTAGTGTTTCTGTTTTAATAGTTAAGTCTTCAGTCCACTTTGGTTTTAGTTTAGTGCGTGGTGAGGGACGTCAGTCTAGTTTAGTCTTCAGCGTGTGGAAAGCCAGTGTTTCCAGCCCCATGTATTACAGGCTGTCCTTCTTCCAGTGAGAGTTTTAGGTCCCTTTGTCAAAGATGAAATTCTGCTTCTTCTAGTCTGTTCCACTGAACTTCAGGTCTGTTTTTGCCAGTACCATGCTGTTTTTATCACAGAAACTCTGTAATATAATTCCAAGTCAGGGATTGTGATGCCCGCTGCCTTGTCTTTGTTACCCAGAGTTGTTTTCGCTATTCTAGGTCTCTTCTGACTCCAAGTGAATTTTAGGAATGATTTCTCTACTTCTGTGGGGTATGCTAATGGTATTTTTATTTGGATTGCATTAAATCAGTATAACAATTTGGGGAACATGAGCATCTTCTCTATTTTGGTTCTTCCTACCCATGAGCAAGGATGTCTATCTTCTAGAATAAAAATATTGTGAAACAGGAAGAAATTGTTCAAAATTATACAGAATGTGAGATATTTTGCGAATACTGAAAAACTTTGAAGCAAAAAAAAAAGGTATAGTATTATTGGGAAATGAGCTGAGATTAGCAAATGAAAATATATTTTTAGATCATGATACACAGTATATTTACCATTGTTATTCTCTAATCATTTTTGTTATGAAAGATTATTTTTCATAGAATGGCCTTTATATTTTCTTTATTAATATCTACTTGTGTTATATTAAAATACAAATTTTAAAAAGAAAAAAAACCAGAGATGTCCCAAAGAGGCTATCAACTCTCCTCGGAGAGACAGAGAGAAAGATTGCAAAGGACAGCGGAGCTTGAGCTGAAGGACAAGCAGGCGAAGATAAAGAAAAAGGAGGCTCCCAGGAGCAGGAAGAGCAGGGCAAAGGCATGAAAGGGTAAGCGTACGAGGTACTCAGAGCATTGCGGGACACTCGGAGACATCAAGGGTGCAGATCTTGAGTCTTTGGGTATTGGAGTAAAAAGGTCTGGGAAGACCAAACTGGTGGGAATGCAAAAGACAAGGCTTTAGAATTCCCATGCACCTCTCTCCCTTTCTCCATCCAAGTTTAACTGAGCACCCACTGTGTGTGGCCCCATGTGGGTGGCCCAGACCAGGAGCTGGATCCATGTGCAAGATTAGGAGGTGTGCTCAACTGAGAACAGAAGTACCTGGGCAACATCTGAATCTGCCGTCTTCGGTTGCTTGGAAAATACATCCCACCCAGTGTCAGATGTGTGCCTGCTGGCCCGCACACTTACATAAAAGTCTCTGGGAAAAAATTGATTATATTCATTCTCTTAACCTCTCCCCAACCCGAACATAAATCGTCCCTGTTTATAACACTTCTGCCATTTTGTGCATTTTGCTGAGTGACATAAAATGACAATAAATTTAGGCCCCACCAGCAGAAAAGTACCTAAAATGCCACATGTCACTAATATTGACAGGTTCTAAAAGTAAAACTTGGAAATGGTTCAGGCGACATAAATTAAAATAAAAATATATACTTTGTCCTTGAGAGAGAATGAGCTAAAATTAAACCTCAGTGTGGGTGGGGTGTCCAGGAATAGGTGGGAGAGAACCACGAGACATGCCTCCCTCAGAAGACACAGCCCCAGCGCCGGTAAGGACCTGACCACGTCCAAGCCAGCCAGACAGAACAGAGGCAGTGATCCTCGAGGTGTCGTCCAAGGCCACAGCACTGCCTTCTTATGGGTCTACAGTTTTGAATTTAGATGCTATTAGATTCAGCTCCATAGGCGCGCTACCACACTTCAGACGCACAATGGCCACATTCAGTGAGCTACCGCCTTAGACCGAGGGTCTAGAAGATTCCAGAAGGTTCCACCCCACAGCTCTGTCAGAGCAGGAAGCGTCCCTGTTGCTGCCCCGAGATCTCCTCCCCTTCTCCCCGGGCTGCCCCTTCGTCTCTCTGCTCCCTTCTCTCTTTCCCTCTCTCCTTGTCTTCTCTGCCTCTCCCTGTTTCCTCTTCCTCTCTGTGCCGATGTCTGCCTGCCCTCCTCACTGTGTTTCCGTCCGCCCCTACCTTGCCTCTCTCCTCTCTTTCTCTTCCCTTTCACGCACTTTTCTTAAACATAAATCGATTAGATTCAGAGACAGTTCGGGGTTGGGAAAGCAAGGTCCATCCCAATTCCTGCTTCGCCACCCTGGCTGTGAGATCTCAGGATCGGACTCCTAGGCTTCCCCCAACTAAGAAAATAACATCAAACAACCATGCCTCATCCTTCAACAAAATCACTGGAACAGTGACACTTAGTAGTTGCTTAAAGATGCCACCTTTTTCTTTCTTTGCGTAGATTACAAACCTCTAGAGGTTTGCAAAACTCTGCAAAGGCTCTGCATTCACTTCTCAGTACCCCTACACACTCGCCACCCACACACACCCAAATACCTGCCCATTTAGCCTCTTTGGTCCCGAACTTGGAGATCGCCATGCATTTCATTTCTCACCTCTGGCTGTAGCCCGTGCCGTCCCCTACCCACATCCCAACTTCTCCCTGCACCTTCCCTCACCCCACCCCAGCAAGCGCCCTCTGCCCTGCTGAACGCCCTTTCCCCCTTTGTCAGCCTCAGCACCCTCTTCCTGGGGACACCGGGCTCAGAGCCCGTCACACCCTTGCGGTCACCTTCCCGCCCTGTGCAGTCTCCAACCCAGGACAGGCAGATCGATGATGAGGACAGAGGAAGAGCCAGGGAAATGACAGGGGCCGTCAGATTCACTTCAGGGAACTACAGGGACACAGCTGGTTTCTTCCTGCAGTCAACAGACGTTGGGCACCCACTGTCTGCAAACAGCCCCTGCCTGGCTGGACCAGGGCAGAACTGCACAACCCCCCCTCCCCAGAGCTCAAAGACCAATGGGGAAGAGGCCCCCCGGCCATGACCACACAGTGAAAGTCTCGGACAGAGATGGCCACGGGTTCCCCAGCCACGTGAAAGGGGGCTTACGGTCCACGTGAGAAAGACGGAGACATCTGGACAAAATGCCCCAGAAGTGCAGCATTTGGAACTTTGGAACAATGGGCCAGGGATGCCACCAAGGAGATGGTGTTTGTTCTCAGGGCCAGGGACCCAAGAGTCACTCCTTCGGACCAAGTGAGGGTGACGAGACCTGAAGAAGACGGGTTTGGGAGAGCCAGGGGCCTAACCCCACGAGGGGACACTGTTGAAACAGCTGAAAATGGATCCTTTGGGCAGAAGGGAGTCCCGGAGGCCAGAGAGACCTCTAATGTTACAGGGGCCTGGAGGCCAGGGCCTGAGATGAAGTCACTCCTAGAGGCAGTGTTCAGGACAGAGAGGGCCCTGTCGGTGGGTCCTGGGCCTCATCCTCCCCCTTGGCTGCCTCTGCCTCAGTCATCCCCGCCTCCCCTGCTCCCCCTCCTGCCTGCAGGCTTCTGGCTGCACAATTTGTGAAGGACATTATGTAAATGAACTTTATGCAAATCCAGCCTCTCTCCTGCTTACGGGTGGACTCCTGAACCCTAATTAACTTGCCCAAGCTAACGCTGCCATCCTTCCTGCACCAGCACAGTGCCCAGCCCACTCCCCCAATCCCGAAATCTATCTCCGGGGGCCAGGGTGTCCATTGCGCCCCTCATTGGGGTGTGCAAGCTGTCACCCACACCCTGAGCCGCAGGAGAAGGCGACAGGCACGTCCGCCAATTGATACAGGAGTTTCCGTGACAGCTCCCAAATAAATGCCTCTTCTCATCCCCTCCCTTTTTTTTTTTTTTTTTTTTTTTTTTTTTTTTTTTTTTTTGCTTTTGCTTCTAGAACCAAACACAGCCTGGGGAAGGTGGATGCCATTTCTCATCATCTTCGAGTCTTCTTCCTCTCCTAAATCTCAAAGTCTGAGACTCAACAGCCTCTCTCCTCCCTCTCACTCAAAATAGCCATTCAGGAAAGAGCCAGCAATGGGTGGTCTTGCGATCTGATCAGCTCCGATGCAGTCAGCCTATGCTCCCGGCAAAGTGTTGAGGATAAACTCACTCCCAAGGTGTGTTTCTGAGCTGGAGGAGACCTGAGCAGCCTGCCGGCCAGCCTCCCGGACTGGAATGGTCGCCAAGGTCCAGCAGGCAGCAGTGACGTGCCCAGGGTCACGCGGCAGGGATGGACGGGACGCGGACTCCTGCTTCCCTGAGAGGTGTCTCTCCTCCCAGCCCCCACACAGCCCAGCTTTTCTGCTCAACATCCTTGTCCCTGACACCACCAAAAGGAGCAGAGCCGTTTTGACAATTTTTTGCGAGCTCACTTTCAAGAGCAGAACAAAGCAAAATAAAGGCTTTCCCAGGAAACAGAAAGAATCCTGTTGTCAGCCATTTCCCACTGCTGCTACAGTGAATTCCCTGCATGAGAAGCGGCTCCAAAGGCAGTACTGGGGGGCGGGTGGGGGGTGACAGCCGCTGGAGCTCTGGGGCAGAGCAGACTCAGCGTCCAGAGCTCGGTGTCCTAACCGGGTGCGCCAGAGAACTCGGGTTTGTTCTGACAGCCCCAAGTGGGAGCAAACAGGGATTATTCATTCCTCCCTTCGTTGCGTCACTACCCTTCAGGAAATACTTGCTGTCCATAGTGCCTAGCCCAGACTGGATCCCCAAACACCTTTCTGCCCGCGGAGCCCGGGACGGCCCTTGGCACTGGTCACAGGAGACCAGCTCTTCGTGCACAAACAGCCATCTGACACCACGTCTTCCCGCCGGCCAAGTCTCCCTCCCTCCACCCCCAGCATCCTGGCATCTGAATCTTAAAAAGGAGCTGCATTTGGAAATCCCCAAAATCATCTTGTCCCTTGTTTTTTTTTATTTCTGAAAATGAGGGGTGTGTGAGGACGGATCATTCATCCTGACAGGCAGTTTACTTGGAGGAAAGAAACTGGAGTCGTGCCCAAGTGCAAACGCATGCCCGTGGCAAAGGTAGAACTTTCAAAGCCTTTTGTTTTCTCATCTCCGAGAGCAAGATGAGTTGCCCACATCCAGGTTGGAAGAGAATTAAATGAAGAAAATTCCCCGAGGCAGAAGCCAGGCCCCGGAGCCTCTGTTGAGGGTTTCCATGTCGCACAGAGATTCCCAAAGCAAAGGAAGGAAACCAGAGTTCTTGGAAGAATTTCATTATTAGAATATTATTACAGCGCAGAAATCTTAGAAGATGGTCTTAGAAAATGCTCCGGTCTCACCGTTTTCCTCACCTGAGCCTCGATTTTCTCAGTGATAACATGGAAATAACAAAATCAACCGCCTCATGGGGGGAAAGAGGGAGTGAGGAAGATCTTAGTGTAAGACTCACAGGATTTGAGCTTTGGTGAAGCCTGCTCAGAGAACAAAGGCCTAACTATACCCAGTTACACGCCATGACCAGGTAGTTAATTCAAAGTTAGTTTACCAGTTTCTCCACTGAAAACAGAATTACCACCCAAGGTTTCTGAAAGATCATTTAAACAGAAATATTGGGTTTTGTCTTCATGTCTATTCAAGATGAAAAAAAACAATAAAAATGTTGTAAGGGTTATAGAAATTAAATAAGTTTACTAATAGAAGACAAATTACTATTCCCAAGAATACAAACACAGACCTTTGTGTGGAGAGAGAGTTCTCAAGGTCCCAAATTCTCGGCTTAAATAAATGCAGGATGTGGCCTGAATGTCTTTTTGTTTGTTTGGTTGGTTTGGTTTGGTTTTTGAGACGGAGTCTCACTGTGTACTTGAGACTGACCTGGAACTCACTATGTAGCCCAGGCTGGTCTCGAACTCACAGCGATCCTCCTGCTTCAGCCTCCCGAGTGCTGGGATTAAAAGTGTGCACCATGATGCCCGGCAGGCCTGAATGTCTTTGTTGAAGAATGGCAAAGCCGGAAAACACAGTGTGTGCTTTATAATTATCATACAGCTTTCTCACCCTCTCTGCTTTGGAATTTCATCTTGGGGACAATAGACTACTAATACATATTCCACTGAAATTCAAGTTCACAGACAGTAAGCAGTCTCACGCTACGATATTTAGTCCCGCCGTGTAAGCAGGCCTTGCCTCGCTTGCCTTTTCAACTTGTTGCTGTGTTAAGAAGGATTCTGCTGTCTGGTTTAAACCCGGTGCCAGAGAGTGCCTCGTTGACCAGTGATGCCTGGGGTGTGACTTGGGGACGGTGAGGAGCTTGCCTGCTTCCTGTCTGCGCACCCCAACCTGTGTGACCGCTGCACGAGAGACTCAAGCAAGCTGAGGTTCAGAGCGGGGGACTGATTTACAAGGGTCACACAGCTGAGCTGTAACAAGAGTAAATATCTCCTGCCTCTGTGCCCAGGTCTCTTCCCTCTCCATCAGGATGGATTCAGGTTCTTAAACAAGGCCCGGGGGTATCCATATGGCTTTCGTAACATTTGTTACACTACTACCCCCCACACGGTTCCAAAGAAATTTAGTCACGGCATACCGCAGATGCCCAAGTTAGAGAGCATCTACGTATTAGAAGAGGACTCAAATAAAGCAGAGAAGATGATGACCGGAGCAAAGGGAAAATGAGACTGAAAAATAAGATGAAGCCGCGAGTAGGTTTCTCATGTGAAAACACTCCCTGGGTGGTTGCCAGAGCAAAGAAGAGAATAGGAACCTAGGTTCACAGACATGAAAACGTTCGGCCAGTTGGTCAAAGACGTAGATCCAGTAGGCACCGCCCTGGGACCCAGATGTCCCTTGCGTGCTGACCCTGAGGTGGCCGTGATGCGGCAGAGGACCAAGCAATGGTGACTCCGTTGATTCTTGGACTGTGGGTGAACGGTAACAGTTGCCCAGGAAAGAGGAAGGCTTGATCTCAGAGTCCCCTGTGACAACCACGTTTCCAAAGCCGTCCTGCTGGACCTCTTGGCGGGCTGAGACACGACGGGTGGGTTTTTCTCTCCCAGGACACCCCACGCTCTCCTTGGATGCTCTCCTGCGTGCAGCTGCTGTCGGAGGCTGCTCCTTCGCTCCAATGTCCAAATGTCGCAGATTCCAGGCCTCGGCCACAAGGGTTCCCTTTCGTGTTTCTGCCCTCAGTCCCCGGTGATCTCGTGGCTTAAAACTGCCCTCGAACTGATGCCCCTGCCACAGTCTCTCTCCGGCCTCACCCTGCTCCCTAAGCCCAGCCTCATGCCCCCCTGACCATCGCCTCCGCCGCGCCCCTCCCCCGTGCCGCTCCTCTCACCGTCACCCGAGCTGCGGGTGGGGCGTCATCGTTCATGGAGCTGCGCAGGCCTAACCTCGGGCGGAGCCTTCCCTCCTCTCTGCTGCTCGTCCCCAACGCCACTCGTCAGGAAGTCCTGGCGGCTCCAATACACGAAGGAGTCCCAGGCATGAGGGCCCCGTCTCTCCCATGTCCTCCAGGAGGCCCCGACCCCCCGGTTGGAGCCGCCTTCCTTGCAGACCTGGGTGGCAGGAAAGCCGGTCTCACTCCCACCCCTGCAGCAGCCCCACGACTCCCGGCCATCTGACGGGCCCGCACTGGCTCAGCACCCCAGGGGCCTCCCCACTCCCGGGAAGGACAAGGTCCTCACAGTCCCGTCTGGCCCCTGCTCCCTCTGTGTCAGTCCCTCCGGGCGCCGAGGCCGCTGCTCCCACTTGCTGCCGCTCGTCCTCGTGGCCTCCGCCTGGACTGACCTCTCCCAGGATGCTCTTCCTCCCATACCCACGACCTCCTGCAGGAGCCTTCCTGCCGCCTCAGTCTCTACGCGCCCTCCCCAGCCTCCTTCTCGCTCCCCGCTCACCTAGCTCCCTCCTCACCCTCGCGGTGACCCCTAGCGCTCCCTACCAGGGGTGTTGCGCTCCGCTGGCCTCTGGAGCGGAAGGAAGTCCTCCCTCGTTGTTAACCACTGTATGCCCAGGCCAGGCCTTGCACGTAGTAAGTGCTCAACGAGCACCCGCTCACAATGACTCTCTCGTGGTGAAGATCACTCTAATAACACCTTTAGCTGACGCTGCAAGGGCAGGGGCCCGCGGTGAGGAGGGCGGGTTCCCAAGCTTGGCTGTGGGTGACCTGCCTGGACATGTGGAGCCTGGCCTGTCCCTCCTTTGGCCTCCCCAGTGCCTTCCACAGCATCCCCTAACCATAATCGTCCCCTCGGGTGTCAGCCGCCTCCTTGGGTACCACCGGCAGAAGTGCTATCCCCGGATCCGGATAAAGTGCTGTAGCAAACCACGCCAGTTCACAGCAGGTTTTGACTTTAATCATGTTTTGTCTTAGGTTTGGCCTTGATTATAAATCATTCACAATTGTGGTTTAAACCGTAAGCAAATCTCACATGGCATTCTTATTATCTCCTTAATATTGCGGACAGAAAGATTTATGGAATGGCATTCTGGGAATTGAGCAAACAAGGAAACTTTTCTGCGTGGGTGGAAAACACGTGAAAATTATAGTTTGATCATAAAATGTTGATGGATCAATGATTATTGTAAAACTGTGGTAACTGCAGGCCTCAACATAAATCTGTAATTGGCTGGATTTATTATTTTTCTAAATACTATATTGCCTACAGTTTTGACCATTGTGTTAACCGGAGCATGCAAGTTTACTGCGGATTTAACTTAATTAACTCCATTTAGTACATATACGTGCAAACGTAGTCTGTGTGAGTGCAACTACGTGCACATTTATGTGTCTCTACATATCTGCCCTTAAATGCATCATTCCCATCAGTTTCATTTGTCAATAGTTTGTTTTTCTCCAAATATAATGTCTAAGATGAGGACGGCAGCACCTGTTATGGGGACGGTTCAAAGCGCCATTTCTGTAGCGGTGCTCGGTGAGAAGACCTCACAGGAGGACGTGAGGCTTGGGCAAGGATAGTGAGCCAGGTTCGAACCCTGGCCCTTCCTCTGCCCGGCTCTTCCCCTCCACCTTAGCTACTCCAGTTCTCTTGGCCCTGGTCTCCACGTTCATAAAATGGGAAGGGTGACTTCATGGCCGCCCGGAGGCTTGCAGGAGAAGGCGCATGTGCAGAGGTTGGCACAGGGCTCAGTCCGCAGCAGACAGATGCTCACCCCCCACCCCGCCAGGCAGGGCGTGGACTCACTCGTGATGTGGGGGACAGGGCAGCAACCCCAAGGGAGCACAGTCAAGGCAGCAACCCCTAGGGGCCATCTCAGGAAAGGCCAATCCCAACACCAGTAGGAACCAAAAGCAAGCACCATAATCATCACAGAAGCACCAGGGAGATCCTGGGTCCACATCAAAGACACCTGGGGAGCAGACAGCCATACCACAATTCAAGTTTAAAATAAGGGCGATAAAAACACTAGCCTTGCTTACTAATAGGCACTCGCTCCGGCTTGGCATCTGTGCTGAACTCTTCATAGATTTCCTTTGGTTGTTGCTCGGCAAGGATCACCGAACTTTGAAGCAGGAAAATGAAGCTCTCAGTGGTGGGATGGGACCTGCTCACCGTCAACAAGTGGTGGGATAGAGACCAGGAGCCAGCGCCACTGAGCGCCGAGCACGGCTGCCTTTGAGGCGGCCAGGCTCCACGTCCCCATGTCCCCACCCGATGCCCGTCCTCCGCCCCACAGGCAGGCATCCCGAGCTGGAGACTCTGCAGGGCTAAGCAGGCACAGAAGCGATCCAGCTGCCACAGCCTCTTCTGGTCTAACTGCTAAGGACCAAGCTGAGAAGTAGCTGGGTCGAGACAATAACCGGCCCTCGTGGTGAGGTTTTGCATCTGTGTTTAACGGTGCTTTATTTTTCTTGACTCTCATTATGTAGCCGGTCAAGAACACTTTCGTAGGGCCTGTTCCGATTCATCATGTCTGTTCTCAAGCTGCCCGGGGTCAAGACGTCAGCCATGGCTAAATGAACCAACACTGGACTCATGAACGTCAACCCCAAGCGGTGAAAACACTGTTGGGTTCGCACAGCGCTCTCCGTTCTCCCTCCCTTCCCTGTGTCTCCACCCTTCACCGTCCGTCTCCCCGCTTCTTTTCTCTCTCCCTTTCCTTTGCCCTTTGTCTCCACGATGATCTCTCTTCCCTCTTCTCTTTGTTCAGTCTTCTCTCCCCTTCTCTCAAGGGCTTCTCCTTTGATTCCCTCCTCCTCACCCCTCTCTCCTCCTTCCTTTCTTCTCTTCTATTTTCTTTTCCCTTCCATTCTTCCTGTTTCAAACTGCACTCAGGACTTGGTTTTCATTCAGGGATGCTGAGGCCTGCACACCGGGAATGACTGCTTCAGAAAGAGAGCTTGCTACGTAAGTTCCCAAGGCCGGGGCCACACATGCCCATGCGGGCCACACAGGGAAGCATCCGGGCCTGGCAGGGCAGAGGGGAGAGGGGAAAGCAGGGATCCGGGCCTGGCAGGGCAGAGGGGAGAGGGGAAAGCAGGGACCGGAGCCCCGATGGGTTTGTTTGTTTTCTTTTGCAGGAAGGAATGGGTGAGACACAGGCAGCTTTGGCCCTTTGACTGATCTCCTGGACTGGGGGTCACAGAGGCGTCTCCAGGCTCTGGTGCCTGGCCCTGGGTGCTGAGGGTTAGGAGGGTGGTTTCCTGGACTGCAGGAGCCTCATAAAGGATGTCGTGGTGAACTGAGCTGAGTTGTTTGCATATCAAAGACCGGCTCAGGGGCACTTGCTCCTACATCTTCGGGAATTAGCTCACCCTGCACGGGGTGGGGCAGTGCCAGACTCCCTGTATCTGCGAGGCCTCAAGCTACCAAAATTCTGTCAATTTTTTTAAAAAATCGTGACTGCATCTTCCTTCCTTCCCCTGTTCCAGTCCACCCTTTCTGATCTTCTTTTTCTCTTCTCTTTCTCCCCTCCTGCTTGCAGGGATCTGAGAAGAGTATATAGCAAAGACTTGGTGGAGGCGGGGGACAGTGAGAAGGGACTAGGAAGTGTGGGAACTCCTGGTGTCAGGGACTGGACGTGGCTCTGACACTCAGCTCTGCCTTCCCGCCTGACTCTGCAGGCTGCTGCTCGAAAACTGTCCCTTCCTGTCCTGACGCCGGCGGCTCTGTGTCCCTGTCCCTACCACCATCCTGTGGGTTGTTGTTTTGCCCAGGACTCGAATTACCCAGATCCCCTTAAATACACGGCTGCAAGTGAGGACACTGGAAAGAAGGCAATAATTGTGACAGTAACTCACGGGGCCAGGCCTGACACATCTCTAATTGCCTGCTAAAATTGTCGCTGTCTCCTAAAGTGCAAATTATCACCCGAAATGACAAGAATAATGAATGAGTAACTCTGATGTAATGCAACAATTAGTCCTCAAAGACACTGTCTAATATGGTAATCCAGAACACCCACTCCTTGTTATTAAGTGCCTGATAATTATTTAATTATCTATCTGCCAGCATGATTTACTTGGTTTATTTAGCTGCAGATGTGGGCAGGAGCATTCGGGTTTAAGGTCAGCATGAGGTGGCCCCTCTGACGGCCACCGCCTGGGTCTGCCCCGTGCCAGAGCCGGCTGCCAGCCTGGCTTCCCTAATTGGCTTTGGCAGTCCAGGTCCAGGGTCCAAACGCTGCCTCCCCTCTGTCCCCAGCCCTGTTTCGGAGTCATTCTGGGCTGAAAGCTGGAGGCCGGGCTGAGGGCCCTGCATTCCTTTGGCCCATCGCTCCCCAGAATGTTCGGGAGAAGCGGCTGTCCCCACCGGGCTCCACGTGAGTGTGCACTGTGTGCTGGGCGTGCAAGTCTTGCACACGCAGTAGCTCACTTCATCTCTGCTGCATGCCAGGAGACACTGGCGGTGACAGTGGAGGAGCCTGAGGCTCAGGGAGGTCAGGTCCCCCAGGGGTCCGAGGGGAGCCAGGAACCAGGCCTAGGCCTCAGAGTCCCCAGGGTAGCTCTACTGTCCTGGACCTGACAGCTGCTGGGCTCTGGGTTCCAGCTCATTCCAAGGCTACTTCATGTCCCAAAAGTCTAAGGACACAGAAGGGTCCTCATTACAAAATGACCCACGGAGAAGGAAGGAGGGGGAGAAGGAAGGCGGGATCTCCTCTGCCTGTGTTGGCTTCAGGTGTGAAACCAGAGTCGAGGAGTAGAAGCCATGACTCGGGGGTCTCCCAGAGGGACCCCTTCCTCGCAGAATGTGCCTGGGCCTCAGTTTCCCCATCTACGAAGTGGAGATGGCCAGAGTCTCCCTGTGGCCCCTGTCAAAAATATCCTCACATGGAGGACAGAAAGCATGTTGATCAGGAACAAAAATCCAGTCAGACAGGAGGAATAAGTTCTAGTATTGTAAACATAGTAGGGCGACTACTTAGCGATAGCTGATTGTCTATTTCAAGATAACCAGAAAAGGAGATTTTGCATGTTCCCAACGCAAAGAAATGATAAATGTTTGACGTGACAGAAATGCTAATCGCTCTGATTTGATTTTTAAATTTTGTACACAAATATCAAAATATCACACTGTACCCTATTAAAAATCACAAAAGTATTCCTTCACCGTCATATCACCTCAGTTTAGCATCCAGTTGCTTTCCTTTAAAACAAAATGTGTGTGATTAAAATTAGACCCTTATCTTTCGCCATGCACTAAATTAAAATCCAAATGGATTAAAGATCTAAATATTAAAACAGAAACATTAAACTTGCTGGAAAGTAAGTTAGGCAGAACTCTGGAAGACATTGGTATAGGAAAAGACTTTATGAACAAATCCTCAGTAGCACAGGAACTAGCAGAAAGAATCAACAACTGGGATCTCATCTTACTAAAAAGCTTCTGTACTTCAAAAGAAACCATTAGCAGAACTAAGAGACAATCTACAATGTGGGAAAAAATTTTTACCAGCTGCACCTCAGACAAAGGACTATTATCAAGGATATATAAAGAACTCAAAACAATCAGTCCCCCCAAATATAAAGACCCGATCCAAAAATGGGCATCCGAAATGAACAGACATTTCTCATACAAAGAAGTGAAAGCAGCAAGAAAATATATGAAAAAATGTTCCACATCACTGGTCATTCGAGAGATGCAGATGAAAACAACACTAAGATTCCACCTCACCCCACAAAGAATGGCTGCTATCAAGAAATCACACAATAACAAATGTTGGCGGGGTTGTGGGGAGAAAGGAACCCTCCTCCATTGTTGGTGGGAGTGCAGACTAGTGCAACCACTATGGAAATCAATATGGAGATACCTCAAAGAGCTTGGACTGGAGGTTCCATTTGACCCAGCCATCCCTCTGTTGGGTATCTTTCCAAGAGAACTGAAAGAATCATATCACAGAGAAGTAGATGCACCCATGTTTATAGCGGCACAGTTTGTAATAGCTAAATCTTGGAAACAACCTATTTGCCCATCCGTTGGAAACTGGATAAAGAAGTTGTGGTTTTTCTATAAAATGGAATATTACTCAGCCATAAAGAGCGAGAGAATAGATTCATTCATAGGAAAATGGATACATATTGAAGATATACTCCTAAGTGAGATAAATAAGTCCCACATGTGTAAATACCGAATAGTTTCCCTGGTGTGAATATTCTGCAACAATGCATAAGATTCTAATAAGATTACTGACATTTAGAAATGGGAGGAAAGGAGCTAAAGGTGTAGGGAAGGTGTGATACGTAGGGGAAGAACAAAAAGGGAAAAGAAAAAAATGTGAGAGAATGAAAAGATGAAAATAAAGTGTTTGTAGATGGGGAGGGGAGGAGGGGGTGAAGGGAGGGCAGAGGTAAGGGGAAAAAAATGAGAATCAAGACTTGCCATGTAAAGGTACATGATCTCAACAATGAATGTAACTGTACTGTATCCCTAAATGTACCAATAAACTCAATTAAAAAAAAAAAACAAAATGTGTGTGCTTGTCATAACCTTTTATGTATTTAATTGGTCCCCACTTACCTTTCACATATGCACTAACAATACTAGGTATGATAAAAAATTACAGTGACTAGTCAATTTTTCTTTAAAACTTTATTACAGTAGAAGACCCATTGGGGTTCATCCTGGTCGAAACATCCCCTCGCTTTGAACACACTTGTGCCGTCACTCCTGACACATTCTGGAGCGCTTCTGGAAGCCCTTTTTCAGGAGTGTCCTCAGCTGCACTGTTGTGGCTGCCCTGAAGTCTGGAATAGATTCAAAACACTTCCCTTGCGTGGCTATTTTGACTTTGGGGAAGAGTCGGGGTTTGCCCAGGGCCAGGCATGGTGACCAAGGTGGGCGAGGACTCCTGCGGTGCTTTTACATTGCTCACCACGCCTCTCTATTGGATGACCCTCGCCCACACATCCACTGTCTTTTTGATCGCACCACTTAAAGACAGCCGGGACTGCTGGAACTGCGTCAGAGCACAGCACGCATGAAGTGACCAGAGTGGTCAAGGCAAGGGGGATTAAAGGCAATGTGTCTTCTCCTGGAAAAGATGTTTTATTTAAATATTCACTGCATATTTGATCACCCCTTGTGTGAGCTCCAAGGGGTCAAGGAACAAGATTCACAGTCTGTCACGTTCCCTGTACCCACGGCGATGCCAGGCAATTGTAGTTGCTCAATGAGTACCTGTAGAATCGAGGAAAGACTCACCAGACGCGGGGGGTGGAGGGCAGGCCAGTCACACCCTGGCTTGAGAGCCTCCCTTGCCCCACTCTGTGCTGAGGGACAAGTTTGATGGGCCCAGGACACCTCCTGCAGATGAAATCGGTGCCCCTCGCTCACATGTTTCTCGGTTCTTCCTGTTCTCAGGGAAAACATCATCTCCCCAACTTCCGCCTTCCTGCTGCGGTTCTTGGTCTGTGGGCTGCAGCTCCTCTAGGGTGACCTCCCCTGGGATGCCTTTGGCAATCACCGGCCCTTGCTCTGTGATCACAAGGAGGTGGGAATCCGGACTTGCCCGGGGATGAAGCTCCAGGTACCTGTTCCTGAGGTCACCCTCCAAGAGACCCAGGCATCCAGCCCCTCGCTGCCCTGAACGCTGCTGCTCACACTGCAGCTAAGAGCTTCCTCTGCTGACAAGCGCTGCATCGCCGGACATCCTGAGAAGGCACGCCCTCGCCCTGAGTGTCCCGTAGCCGGTCACTGAGTAACACAGGGCACAAAAGGCCACGTCTTTACTGCAAAGTGGGACCACTCCACGGAGTGCCTGGAGGGATCAGCTGGGGGCTAAATTTCAAGCAAAATTTTAGTAGATCAAGAACAGCTCTCGCTAGTTGCCCTGTCTTCCGTGTACAGTTGCAGTGCCTGTTGAGCGAGGGAACGAATGAACATACACACCCAGGTGTGCACACACGGATGGAGCCGAGCCAGAGGACCCCAGATCAGGACCCGAATGCCTGTTCTCTAACTGTGCATTGCAGTGGCGGAAGGTGGAGGAAAATGACCTTGGGAGCCACAGCCACTTGAGAATTTTTGTCATCGAGTCACTGGGTGATGGTGGTATCTGGGCTTCGGGTCCCAGTTGTTCCATCCTTTAGATGGCAAAAGCAGTTTCTTCCTCCTTCTTTTCTAGTATTCATACACCATACATATCTTTAACTTGGAAATAATTTTAGTCCACCAGAAGAGATTCTAGAATAGAATCCCCATTTGCCCTTCACCCCCACCCACCCTAACGTTTGTGGCTTGTGAGCCTCACACCGCTGCAGTTCCCCGGACCATCAGCCTCAGGGCGAAGTGTGCAGGCCGCTGTAGCAAGTCAGCTGGAGCTTCTCAGAGGACAGTCACCTGTCTGGGCCACCGTGCCACAAGAGGCAGCGGCAGGAAGACGACCTCCTCTTCCCTCCTCAGCTCTCCTGAGCATAGCGCATCCCCAGTTTTCTTTTATTTGTGGTCTATCACCTCCTATGCCACTGCAAACAGGAGACTTTATAAATATTTCAAACATTAATAATTTGTGCTGTCCCTGCTTAGACTTTTAAATGAATCTAAGCACATTTCTCTTCGAGGAACTGCCAAACTGCAGGCGGGTGAAAGAAATACCACTACCTCCTGTCTGAGATGGGTTTGATGTAGACACGGGGCTGGGGGCAGTGTCGGCGGGTGGGGGACACCCGTCTCTCCGCCTGCCTGCCCACCCCAGCCACTGCTGCTGCAAAGCTCTGCTTAGCAAGGCAATGGCCACCTGCACCCTGCGTCACAGCGTGGGGACAGTTTGGCTGCTCCTGTGGGTGCAGAGAGAAGTTGATGGCTGGCAATTCTGTGCTCAGAGTTCTAAGAGGATATTCCTGGATTCACCGGCTGTGCTGCTCTGGGCAAGTCACCTCCCCTCCCTGAATCTCTGTTTCCTTTACTGCAAGGGAAAGCATCCTGTAAGGATTGAGCCAGACACCAGATGAGGAGTAGACAGATCTGACAATACACCCAAAATGAGCCCAGCTCAGAGCAGCTACTATTTTCTCGGGGAATATTCCCCAGACCTATAGGATGGCTGAGGCCCAACAGACCCTGCTTTCTTGTTCCCTAAACCACCTAAGGGGGTTTTGGCTGGGCTCGGGGAAAGGCAGCAAGATTCTGCTCTACCCAAACTGAGGAAGGCCCTGCCAGGGCCTAAGAGCCAGGGTGGCTCTGGCCTCCACATTAGGAGAACAGAGAGACAATGTGGAGGGTCCCTGTGGCTCTGCCCAAAGCCCACAGTCTCAGGGCAGGAGAAGAGTGCAGAAGCCACAGCACGAGTGTCTGAGTGAGGCAGGACCAAAAATCCTAGAGTGGGGGAAGATCTGGGCAGAAAGTGAACCAGATCCACTTGATCTGAAATTACTCCCAGTCTTCTTATTGTCCAGAGGGTAGAAAATGAACTCCTTCCCCAATCTTTGAGGCCCCCAGGGCCCAATCCCTGCCTGCTTCTTCAGCCTTGGACCTCCTTTCTCTGTGGCCCTGACACCTGGAGGTTCTTTTATGCTACCCAGCAGATCACCACATAGGACTATCATGCGGATTTACCTTCCAAGTCAGGCCACTTTGAAGGGAGAACAATATGTCAGCACAACTGGGACTCTGGGGAAGGCTGGGATGTGTGGTTCCTGGACAACAGTGGTGCTACCACAGGGCCTTTGCACACACTCTTCTCCTTACCATTTTGTAACTCACTTGGCCAGCTGGCCCTGCAGGGAAGCTCTTAGATACCTCAGTCTAAGTCAGATCCTTTTGTTAAGCACTTCCAAGAACCTCCTTCATCCAGGGCACTAACATAAACGTCTTAATATATACATTGATTATAATCTCTGTTTTTCCAGCTAGACTATAGGCTCCGTGAAATTAAGAGACCACGTCTCTTTCTGTTTACTTTTCACCCCCAGTGTCTGGCACTTGATAAGCGCTGGAATAGACACGTGCTCGGCTCTGTCTAGGGTCTGGATAAAGACCTGAAGCAAGAGGACCTCTCAGGTGGCTGGGAATAACCGGCTTGGATGGGTGAAGGAGATGAGCAGAGTTCCCCATCGTGGGCAGGGGGCGACAGTGAGCAAACGCAAATTCTGAATAGCGTCCGAAGCAATCAGGGCAAGGTCAGGAGCTCAGGAGCAGGCCGGAAGTGCGGGAGGGGCAGAGGGAGGGGAGGAGCGGGCAGGAGAAGGCAGCCCGACCGTCTCCCCGTAATTTGTAATGTGTTGGTCTTGTTTGCTTTTGCTAAAGTAAGGTTGATTGAGTTCTATTCTGTGGTTGATGAGGTTGAGCTGTCTTGGTTTATGTGGTGTAATTTTAGTTTGAATTGATATAAATTGGGTTTAGTAAATTTTGTTGGGTTTAATTGGCTGGGCTTGGCTTGGCATGGATGAACCTTGTTTTCATCTATTTTAGAAAATTTTTCTGGTATGGGGTCATTTCCCGTACAAAAACTAGAATTACTCTGGAAGACTATATTTAGGATCAAAATCATAAGGCATGGAGCCCTTTTGAGGAGGTTTGGCCCAAATAGATGGTCCAAACAGACTGAGTCTTCCTGTTTTTGCTCAGGTCCAGTTTATTCTCCGGAGAGAGGGCAGAGAGGATGTGAGGAGTCAGACACCACAAAGTTAAGAAGACTTTCATGTCAGGCGTCTCCCTTGGTCCTCCTCCATTCGGCCACGTGCCAAGTGGTGTGGAGCGCCCGCACTCGCCCTGCTCTGTGGAGGCACCGAAGCGTAGAGAATGAACAAAACCTCCTTCCGGTCCTCGAGGAATTAATGAGTCTGAACAACACGGTCATACCATCTCCCTCGGGCAAGCTCCTCACTCTTCGGTCTTACACAGGACAGTTGCCAGAACTCTAATCCTGAGGCCTTGGAACGATATCAAGACACATATACAAGATCCCAACAATGAATGTAACCGCACTGTATCCCTAAAATGTACCAATAAACTCAATTAAAGCTGAAAAAAAAAGAAACATAAAGACCAGTTTCAAAATGATAAGGAGGAAGACCTCTAGCATACGTGATGAAGAAAAAAATAGAAATGAACTCAAGGGCAGAAACAGACAATACAAGTTTTCAAACTCTGAAAACACTAGTGCTTTTACAAATTAGATCAGAAGTACTACAAGTGGCATATTATCATTACGTGTGAATTTAAATAAAATGGACAATGTGGAAAAATAGAAATGACCAAAATGGCACAAAAAGGAAAATATACCGAATACACTAGTATCCACTGGAATTGTACCAAAATTATCTCATTGTCTCTCCTGACTGTCTCACTCCATTCCTTGAGAACTTACAATTTTATAAACTGCTACTCAAAACTTTTAAGAAACAGAAAAGTCTGATAGTCTGCATTATCTTAAAGAGTGGAGAAGGTAGGACACAACCCAAATTCATGTGAGACTGGTAAGACCTATGTACCAAGACCCAACAACAATAATACAACTAAAGACATACACAAAGAAAATATCACTTGCAAAAAATAAGTGCAGAATAGGACATTGAAGGTAGAAAATCAAGTTCAGTAATATTATTAGAAATGCACGATGAGAAGACAGGGTATACCCAGGAATGAAAAGATGGCTTCGCCTTGGAAAATTCTTAGTTAGTATAATCCATCACCTGGCAAGGGAAATTAGGATGACTAGATAAATAGATTCTGGAAAACTGCTTAAATGTCAACCCTCACTTATAATCCAAATTGTCATTAAAAGAAGCATTGAAGGAAATTTTCAAGGAGACTTGTATATCCATTTTTAGGGCTAATAAGAAAGCTCAATAAGATTCCAAAATACAATACCAGCATTCAAAAGACAATTATGAGTTATGTTTCCAAGTAGCCCATTACAGATCACAGCAAGCCGGGATTTGTGCTGAGAGCCAGAGGAGAGATGGGCGTTACAGAAATTGAATTATCAAGAAGATCTAGAGCCTGTGGGAGCAAGGAAA
The DNA here is from genome assembly GCF_012274545.1 of Fukomys damarensis. Taxonomy (NCBI): domain Eukaryota; kingdom Metazoa; phylum Chordata; class Mammalia; order Rodentia; family Bathyergidae; genus Fukomys; species Fukomys damarensis. Next base: position 1,253,666 of record NW_022900924.1, on the reverse strand, counting down.
ACGTATGTGGACTACAATTCCAGAAAAGGGGGACCTTTGAGAAGTGGGCGGACGGTTGGCTGCCGTTGCTTTGTCCTGTGACTGTTAATGCTTGGGGCTCAAGCGGAGCATCTCCACTCGCCCAGAGAAGGTGTGTTCATGCATCGTTTCACTGCTCCAACGAAATCTCCAAGACTGGGTAGTCTGTAAAGAAGAGTTCATCAAGCTCTCAGTTCCGGAGGATCGAGGGCACGGCGTTGTCTTCCGCCCGCATTCTCCACGGAAGCTGACTCGGAAAACCCCCAGCCACAAAGCTGGCCTTGACCGTATGCAAATTTGGCTAAAGGCATTGATTCAAAATTGAGGTCATCATGGTTCAAAGTCATCTGAGCATGTTCGACCTCCCCGGCCTTGGTGGTACTTCACGGTGTCCTGCATTTAAAGATTTAAAGAGTAAAGAGTGGGGCCAGGGACTTAGCTCAGTAGTTCTGCCACCTGCCTTGCAAGTACAAGGACCCAAGTTCAATCCCCAGTACCGACAACAATGACAAAAAAAAGAGTAAACAGTGATAATAAGTGCTAGTTACTTAAATTTGGTCATTCTATTGGGACCATTGGAGAATTTCTTTTTCATCTGCTTTTGAAAAATCGATGTTAAATTTCAAAACAGTGAAATAGACTGCTAACTGTGAGAGGTAGCAGTTTTATTTGGTGAGTCAAGATTTTAGTTCACTTGTGAAATACTGATTTTTTTCAATTTAACTTTTGGTTTAATTTTTGCTTTTATACTTATTTATAGTGTATGATATAATTTGAAAGATGTACTCCGTGTTTAATGATAAAATCGGGTAATCAGCATTTTTATCACCTCAAATATTAGTCCAAAGTGTTGGAAACCTTCCAACTCTTCGCTAGGTTTATGGAGATATATATGGAATTGTTACTTGACTGTTACTTAGTTACCTGGCTGTGCTCACACATCAGAATTCCTTCCCCCACAACAGTATGATGATTTCCCTCATTCAGGGTCCCATTAGCCACCTCTTCTCCCCTTCCCAAACCCTAGTAACCTCTATTCTCTCTGCTTCTATGTGGCCAACCTTTCGTCTTCCACAAATGACTGAGAACATGCTGTATTCATGTTGCCTGGCTTATGAAATACTGAATTCAAATAATAGTTTGTAAATTGATAGTTATTTTTTATTCTTAATTGCTGATTGCAAAACCAAAGGACAAGTATAAAAACAGTAATTGTTTCTGACTATTGCATGGTTATTGCTCAAAATAATTTTGTCGTATAACACTGGGTATCCAGGATGCTCGGCATGGCTCTGCAGAAACAGCAAGGCTTTGGGCAGTTGTGGGGGCTACGGTGGTAAAATATATGAAATCCAAAAGGCCAGTTTTACTCCATAAGGCACTTTGATACCAAGTTTTTTAAGAAATACAGATTAGAAAAATATACTGTCATTTTATGAAGCCAATATTACCCTGATGTCAAAATAGAGGAAGAAATTTAAGGAGAAAATTACACTTATCCCTTAACAAAATATCCTTAACAAAATATTATGAAATTGGATATGACAATTTATGAGAAGATAATGCATCATGAGGGAGGTTTAAACCAAGAATTTAAAGGGGTTTAATAATTGAAAATCAATCAATGTAATAATAAAACCCTCAATAAACTGAAGAAGTTTCTCAAATTAATAAATGGAATGTAAAAAAAGCCATATGAACAAGTAACAGAACCAATTACGGAATAGTTATTACATTCCCTAAAATTGGAAGAAAGACAAGGATGTCTTTTTATTTATTGTAATTCTGGATACCATACCACTGCAATAGGAGAAAGAAAGAAAAGAGGCAAGGCGGGAGAAAGGAGGGAGGGAAGGAAGGAAGGAAAGAAAGAAGAGGTAAAATTGTCTTTATGATAATGAACTCAGCAAATAATAGTTCTGTGTACTATCATTAGACAACTAGAAAATACAATAATGCACTTTTATTAATAAGATCACAGATGTGTAAAATTTTTAAGGATAAACTTAATAAAACCTAGGTAACATTCGTGGTCCCAAACTATATAATTATAACTATGTGATTTTAAAAACTTATGTGCTTTAAACATTAATAGTTTATTTAATTAATAGTATTATTTAATACGGTAATTATATTAAATATAAAGTAAATAAATATTTCAAATGGTAGGCCAATGTCATAAGACTCCATTAAAAGGAAAAAAGTATATGCTGTTCATAAAAGCTTTAATCTGAGCCTAACAATATAGAAAATTGAAAATACAAAAATGTAAAAGTATGCACCAGGCAAACACTAACCAAAAAGCAAGCTGGTACAGCTATTCTAATATCAAAGTTGACACTGAGGCAGAAGTATAAATGTATAATGACAAATATAGAAGACTAAATCCAAAAGCAACATGTCATAATCCTAAATCTGTATGCATTCACTAACACAGCTTCAAATATATAAAGTAAAAATAGACAGAATCCAGGGGAAATAGATAAATGGATAATAATGTGGGAAGAAGGCAATGCGTCATTCTCAAAAGCTGGTAGAGTGAAGAAGTTACAATTCAGTAATGACAAAGGTCTGAAACAACACAGTTGGCTGTGACCTACTTGACAGTAGGAAGCATCACACCCAGCAACGCACCCTCTTTCTGCCTACACGGCACGCTCACCAGATTGACCATATGCTGGGACATCTTAAAGGGCCTCTGTAAATTTCTAAATTTGAAGCAGCTTTGCCCAGCACAAAGGAATTAGATGTAAATTGATACAAAAAAGTTCACTGGGAAATTCCCACCTGTCTAGAAATTAAAGAATATTCTGTAATCACCAAGTCAAAAAAAAAAACGAGAAGAAAATATTAAATTATTTTAATAATAATGAAACTATGACTTAGCAAAATTCAAGAGATACTTCCATATCTTCAAAATGCATATAGTATAAAAGAATACAGGAATTAAAGATTTAATCTTCCATCTCAAAAAGTTAGGGAAGAAAAGACACAAAAATTATGATCCTTAATTATATCAGTTTGACTTGAGTAAGAACCACCTAGCAGATGAGTAAAGAGCTGGATATGTCTATAGATGATTGGCATGTAGGGGGCGACCTGAGGAGGGACCACTCACAAAAGATGTGGGTGAAACCAACCAATAGGCTTGTAGCCAGGAGAGAATAAAAAGGGTACGAAGCAGGAAGTCTTGGAGGAGTTCTGGTTTCCATCGTTGTCTTTGGACATTGGTCTCCACTTCTTCAGGCTTGCAGCTCAGACTTCAGCCTCCATGAAAGACTCTTCAGCTTTCTAACTCCGACTCCAGTGACTGAAGTAACCCCCAGGCCTTGGACCTCCCACTGCTACTGGATCCCCCAGCCCTCCGGAGTACAGTCAGCCATCTTGGATTCTTCCACGTCTGATTCCCCAGACCAGGTCAGCCCTTGCGGACTCTTCCCCTGCTGATCCTGCAAGCCTACCTAATAAAGCCCTTGGTAATTATACATATATTTTATATTGATTCTGTTCCTCTAGTGAATCCTAAGTTATACAAGAACAAATGAAAGGAAATAATAAAGCTAAGAGCAGAAATAAAGTTAAAAATGCTCAATGACAAAGGGGAAAAGTAGTAATGCTTGAAGGTGGTTTCTAAACAGGTAAATAAATTTGATAAACTCCAGGCAAGAGTAGTTGAGAAAAGGAGGAGCAAGAGAATCTGCCAATGCCAGAAGTAATAAGAGAGACATCACTTCAGATCCTACAGACATCCACATATCAGGAATGTGTTGTAAACAATTTAAACTAATAAACTTGACAATTTAAACTACAAGGGCCAGATTCCTCAAAAAGAAAAAAAAAAAACAAAAAAACACTGTGTAATGGCAACAAAACAAGAAAGGGAAAATATGAGCAGCCCAAAATCTGTTAATGAAATAAAATATATTTAAAACTTCTAAGGAAAAAAAAAATCAATCTAGTTGGATTTATAGTCGACTCTTTCAATTTAAGAAAGAGATAGCCAGGCGTGGCACATGCCTATAATCCCAGCACTCGGGAGCCTGAGGCAGGAATATCGCTGTGAGTTTGAGACCAGCCTGGGCTACATAGTGAGTTCCAGGTCAGTCTCAACTACATAGTGAGACCCTGTCTCAAAAAACAAACAAACAAACAAAAAATGAAAGAAAGAAAGAAAGGGATAAACCAAGCGCATGCCCAAAGTCCCCGCCCAGAGGGAGGCTGATGCAAGAAGATCAGAAATTCAAGTCCTACATGGGCAATTTCGAGACTCTGTCTCAAAATAAAGTGAAAAATAAAAGGACCTGAGGATGTAGTTCAGCGGTGGAGTGCCCAGTACTACAAAAAGAAAGCAAAACAACAGCAGCAAAAAACCTCTGATATTACACAAACTAGTCCATGTAATAGAAAAAGAATAAATACTTCTCAATATTGTTCATGAGACCTGAATAACTCTGATAGAAAGCCAGGAAAGTACAAAAAATTACAGACCAGTGTTACACATCAGCTACAGGATATCATTTGATAAAATTAATTACAGGTCATATATAATGGGATATTCTTCAATTTGATAAAAATTAAAAGTGTAGAAAACATCAATATTAATGAGAAAAGATTGAAAAAATTTTCCGTGATATAGTAAACTTATCACAAAGCATTACAGTCTTCCACTCAGTGTGTAGTGGGGTTCCAAGACCAAGAAATATGAAAGAAAAAGAAATTTGTGGCTCAAGTATTGTTAGTGAATAAATAAATTCATCTTTATTTACTGGCAACATGATTATGTATGTAGAAGATACAAAAAATTAAAAACTGCTTGCTTCGGCAGCACATATACTAAAATTTAAACTATTAGTACTTGTACAGTGTCACTGGATAGCTACGCAGAGGGTCAATATACAAAGATCAATTTTATTTCTATCTATCAGCAATGAATAAGCTGAAAATAAAATTCAAGAAAATCATAAAATAATAGTATATCAAAAATATCAAACACCTGAACACAAAACTGATGAACGAGGACCAAATTCAATAAAACATTATTGAAAATGAGAGGGAAAAAGATGGACTGTTTCTTAAATTGTGCTGAGATAACTGAATGCCTACATGGAAAACAAATGAGTTAGTTTCCTACCTCGTGTATTATGCAAGACAAATTCTGAGTTGATTAGAGACCTGACAGGGCAAATAAAAACTTTTCTAAAATGTACAATAAACTGCAGGAGAATATAACCTCAGGAATGGACTATCTATAGTAAGCCAGACTGAAGAGTAAAAGTCATGCAATAAAAGATTGAAAGCGTGACCAGAATAAATTTTGAACTTCTGTACACCCAAAGACATCCCATATGGTACCAAATGGCAAGACAGGTACTGGAGGAAAATATTTTTGTTTCATATAACTATGAAGGGTTAGTAATCAGATGTATATTTCAAGTTGATTTACATAAAGGTAAGCAAACCAATCTGTAGGCAGGGCTAGCATAAGAAATGGAGCAATTCGCAGAAGAGAAAAATAAATGGCCAGTGAACGTGTACAGAGGTGCACGATCCACTCACAATCAGGGAAATGCAAGTGAAACCCGCAAAAGAGATGGCGTTTTACACCCACCATATTGGAAAATATTAAGCCATCTGACAATGTCAACTGTTGGCAAGAACTCTCATCCACTGCTGGTAGGAATATAAATTTGTACAATCATTTTGGGGAGCAATTTGGCAATATCGAGTGACTAAGACATGCATATCCTTGCACCTAGAAACTCTGCTTCTAAGTATGTACCCTAAAATCTCTTGCATATGCGCACCAGAAAATGTGTACAAAAATTGGAACCAGCCTACGTGTCCATCAATGGAAGAAAGAATAAATTAATGTTGATGTATTTACACAATGGAACACCATATAGAAATTAAAATGAATGAACCAGAGTCACATATATCAACATGTATAAACCTTTTAAAAAAAACATGAAATGTATTTAAATATAAAAGTTGTGGAATGATACATATGGCATAACACCATGGATATAAATCTCAGAATATGCAAAACAATACCATGTATTATTTATGGCCACATATGTAGTAAAAATATTTTTAAAACATGAAAAACACCAAGCCCGTGATGGGACAGTAGTTCTGGAACAGGAAGCAAATGAATAGGACTGCAGAGAATAATACAGATGGAACCAAATGTTTGGTGTTATTTTAGCTCTTAAAAGAAAAATAAAAGGTCCGAAACGAGTGATACCAAAATGTCCAAGTTTGCCACAGCGGGGAGGTGGTGCTTGTCGATCTCATTGTCCGCTGCTGTGCTAGTAAAAGCTGGCTTTCCCCAGAGAAACCCCCACTGCAGCGTTGACCAGTTTCAATGGTGTAAACACTCCCACCACAGCCAGTTTGAAGCTCTCGATTTGACTCCACTGAGTACAGAATTGGGGAAACATGCACACACATAAGCACCAGCTACAGCATACCACTGTTTCTGTCTCTGCTGTTGGTGTGAACTAGAGGAGAATAAAAGTAAAACACTAAACCAAAAGCAAAGTTATCACACACGTGCCTATGGAACAAACTGGAGGTGCGTGTGCCTTGGAAAATCCGGGGTGGTGAGCCCCTGCCCCTCATTTTCCCTCCACGAGAACCACCGAGCCCCCGATATGCAGACCATTAACTTCGACAGCCCTCACTGAGGTGGTAGTCACCAGAATGTTCTCTCCTCCTTTGTCCTGGTACCTAAGCAAGCATTGACCCACAGGACTTGTGGCATAGGCGAGCTTGTGACCCGGGGAAATGGGAGCCCACATTCCAAAGCAGATAAAAACAAATGGCCAAGGTTGCTAAATCAGTGCTGCAGGCCAGTGAAGCGCTCCACACTCAGACCCACAGACCACGAGCCTGGCTCACTCTGCTGCAACTAACGTCTAACCCTCGGCTCTACTGCTGAGAATGACAAATAGCATAGAATGTTGGTGGGGAAAACATCCTCTGGGACCACTTGATCGTCAAATATTCAAACTGTGCTCTGTGGAGTAAACACACTGAGATTCCCTGAGTGCCCTGTGGACCCCGGAAAGTTAAAGGATGGGATCAATACTCCTATTCACTCTCCATCCACGGCAGTGCCTTCCTGAAGTGTGAATCTTTCCCATAATGATTCCATGAATATCCGGTTCCACTGCTTCAAAAACAGAAGGAACACGGAGGCCGCTGATTTGTTTATCCAGGGCACACATTTTTGCAGCTCAGAGTTACACTGACGGCAATCAAAGCGCGAGACCCTATGTCTATGTCGTGACTCCCAGGCCAGTTGCTTCCACCCACCAGCACCCTCAACCCTGAAGAAGTTTCTGCTCGCATTTCGACATCAGATCCTTCTCTTCTGCCTGATTGGAAAGAAGACCCCTAACGAACAGCAAGAAGAGAGAAGCATGTGAGAGTGGATGCATTAGGGTCAGAGAAAGGCACTGACATCCCCGGAGAAACATTGTTCCTCCGGCTCGACTCATGCGCAGTGGCTCTTCCTCTCTGGCTGAAGTCCTATTCTCTGGGCAGTGCAGCAAAGCAGACAAACCCAAGCTTTGCCCTCTCGGTTCGAATCCCAAACACTATGCACCAACTATAAGCAAGGTTACTTGTTGCCCCAAAGATTGGATATGAAGGTTAAGTGTGGTGTTAGTTTCCAGTTACTGTAACTGGACACCTAATAAAATCAACTTGAAATTATTATTTGGGTTTAGGGTTTCAGAGGTTTAAATCAATGGTTGGCTGGTTCCGCCGCCGTGGGCCTGAGCCCGGGCAGAACACCATGGCAGAAAAACAAAGCAGAGGAAAGCTTCTCACCGCATGGCAGCCAGGAATGGGGTCCGGGGCATGACACACCCTCCAAAGGCAGGCCCCGGTGACCCGCTTCCTCTAACTGGGCCTCACTTCCTGATAGGACATTCAGCTGTGAAGTCGTCAGTCGAGAAGGTGAGTGCCCTTGTGATCCAATCTCCTCTAGATCCTACCTCCAAAAATGTTTGCACTGGGGATCAAGCCTTCCCTACGTGTGTCTTTAGGAAATACCTAAATATAACGAAATAAAATTGTATTTAATCAATTTAAAATATTTAAATCATAACAAGTGATATTAGACACATAAAGCTTTCGGCACAGAGACTGATCCCATAGTAGATACACAGAAGATGCTGATTCTCAGTTCAACAAATCCAAATCAATAAACGTGATGCAGCACAGAAGCAGAATGAAGGACAAAAGCCATATGATCTTCACCCAATGTGCAGGAAAAGCATTCAACAAAACTGAACATCCTTTTCTGATGAAAACTCTCCAAATATTAGGCATAAAAGAAACATACCACAGCACAATCAAGACCATGTGTGAAAAGTCCACAGCAAGCGTCAAACTCAGTCGTGAAAAGCTGAGCTTTTTCCTCTACAATCAGGAACAAGGCAAGGATGCCCGCTCTCATCATTTTTACTCAACACAATGCTTAAAGTACTAACCAGAGCAACTAGAGAAGAAAAAGAAATAGAAGGTACCCGGGCAGGAAAAAAGAAGTAAAATTGTTTGCTGGTGACAGTAGCTTATACATGGAAAACCCTAAAGACTATTAAAAATGATTAAAACTGTCAAAAAACTCAGTAAAGTTACAGGATAGAAAATCAACAAGCAAATATCAATAGTTTCTCTCACACTAACAGTGAAAGATATGAAAAAGAAATTAAGAAATCAATCTCCTTCGGAATAGCATCAAACAATAAAACCATTAGGAGCAAGTTAAACCAATGAGGTAAAAGAGTTGTATACTGAAAACTATAAAGCACCGATGAAGGAAATTGTAGATAACACAGATAAATGCAAAGGTAATCCATGTTCACAGATTTGAAGAATATTGTTAAAGTGTCTCTACTGTCCAATGTGATCCATAGATTCAATGCATTGTGATCCAAATTATAATGTCATTTGTTGTAGAAATAAAATGAATAATCCTAAAATGAGTATGGAGTCGAGTGTTGTGGTGCACACTTGTAATACCAGCAGTAGGGAGGCTGAAGCAGGAGGATCACTGTGAGTTTGAGGCCAGTCTGGGCTATATAATGAGTTCAAGTCCAGCCTGAACTACACAGTGAGACCCTGTCTCAAAAAAGAAAAATCGGGAAAAAATTGTGTGGAATCAAAAAGATAAATCAATCTGGGATAAAAAAGAATCAAGCTAGCCGCATTATAAAATATACTACAAAACTATAGTAACAAAAATGGCATGGTATTGGCATAAAAATAGACACATTAATGAATGGAACAGGATAGAGAGCCCAGAAATAATAAACCCATATATTTTTCAGCAGTTGATTTTCAACAAAGGCGCTAAGAACACATGGTGGAGAGGAGGAGATCTTTTCAAAAAATGGTGCTGGGCAGGGGGTGGGGAGGACCAGTTGTCCAGTTGAATAAAACTAGACCCTTACATCATACCATATACAAAATTCAACTCAAAATGGATTAGAGACTTAAAAAGTAAGACCTGAAGACGTAAAGCTACTAGGAAAAAACACAGGGGAAAAGATCCTCGGCATTGGTCTGAACAAAGACTTCTTGGATATGATCCAAAATTACCAGGAATAAAAGCAAAAATGAATAGGATCCCATCAAACTAAAGAACCTCCTCACAACTGAAGAAACAATGAACAATGTGAAGAGACAAAGTATGGACTAACAGTGGAAACAGTAGAAAACCATGCCTCTGACTAAAACCTAGTACCTAAAACACATAAGGAATCCAAATAAGTCAACAGTGAGGAAAAAATAATCCAACATGCAAGTCGGAAGACTTACAAGAGGCCAAGAAATATATGGGAAAATGCACATTGTCACAAGTCATCGGAGTTGCACCGCAAAGCCATGGTAAGACTTCACTGCACTCTTTGGAGAACAGCGCTTACCGTATGAGCAAGAGATAGCAGGTGTTGGTGAGGGTGTGGAGTAGAGGGGCCCCTTGAGCACTGCCGGGGGGACGAGGGGTGTCAATGAGTAGGGGCCCCGGTGGAAAACAGTGTGGAGGATCCTCAGAAAACTGAAGATAGAATCGCCCCACGATCCAGCAGTTCCATTTGGATTTATCTGCCAAGGTTATAAATTCCTTTCAAAGAAACAGGAATCAATACGCCGAGATAGCATTGCATTCACCGCATTGAGCAGAAATAGCCAGGATACGGACTCCACCCCGGTGTTCACCACCAGGCACAGGTGAGGGAAAGGTGGGTGTGAACAGTGGGGTACGGTCCAGCTTCAAACGGTGGGGAAAGCCTGCCCTCTGCAGCGTTGGGGAAGAACCTTGAGGACCGTAATTGAGGACATAACTCTAAGTGTAATAAGCCAGGCTCTGAAGGACAAATACGTCTTCCTCTCACTTACAGATAGAATCCAGGAATACGCTTTAGTGAATATGTGTCAGTACAAAATGTGACTATAATAAGCAACAATGCACCATATATCTCAAAATCGCTAAAAGAGTAAATTTTAAAAGTTTTTAACCACAAAAATGTTAATATGGACGTGAAATAATAGGTTTGTCAGACTGATTTAATCTTTCCATGCTGTAAACATGTCAAAACGTCACCTGTACCCATAAATGTATACAATTATTACTTGTCAATTACAAATACAAATTTAAAACATATATTCAATGTACTGTTCTCTTGAATTATTTGTCACAGAGATTTCTAAATCTAACTGCTGACAAGGCAAAACAGGGTATTGATCGTCATACTCAAACCCACAAAATAGTAGTAGAGAAAGGACAAACAGACGACCATAATACAAAAACAACAGCCAGCATTTCTTGATCGCGAACTGTGTGAGGCAGTGTGCCGAGCTCCTTTCGGCTCCCAGCTTAATCTTCATAAGCTCTGAGAAGCAGATATTGCTATACCCATTTTACAGATGAGAAAGCTGAGGCTTAACCATGTGCCAAACTCGGGCTCTGCACATAGTTTTAGTGGTGGGAGCAGGGTTCCACCGCAAGCACATCCGATCCCTTAGTTCAGGCCTTCAGCCCACCTCAGATGCCCTTCCCTTCCCTTCCCCTCATACCAGCAGCTGTGAGCATTCAAAGAATTGTGCAACCACTCCTAGTTTTGGCAGGGCAGGGCTGAATACTTCTTGGAGGAGGCGATCTTGTCAATGCAGCGTATGCAAAGACAAGACAGAAGCTGGGTCTGGGTGCTCTAGGAGGTGGTCCAGGAAAAGGCTTCTGCCGGTGCAGTCAGCTGAGTTTCCACGCACTGATCCACGGCATCTCGGGTGTGATAAAAGTGCACTGCGGTCCTGGTCATTGTGGGAGCAGAGCGTAACTCCACTTCTTACCTGCTGTGTGTTCCTGAGCAAGTTACTCGGCTTCTCTGTGCCTCCGTATTTCCAGCTTTGTAAGAAAGCTCATAAAACTAATTTGGAGCAATGTGAAAATGAAGCCAGCTGACACACCTGAAGCTCTCAACAGATGTCAGCGATTTCTGTCGTCTTTGTCAATATCATTCTGTTTCTGACATACTGTACTTCGAGCGGTCTCGAACGTTGGGCTGTTTGCTTAACGTGTCTTGAAAACAATCAAGCACCTAGGGAACTTGAACTCATGACATCAACATCTCAGAATCATCAAACAGACTCTTAGAATTACAGAACATTCAAAACTGAGAACAAAAATGCGATGTACGCCACTACAATTCGCAATATAAAATTTCTCCCCCAGTGTTGCACCCCTCTTTTTCTGGGGGCTTGGAACTATTATTTTGTCAGCTGGCTCCTTGAGTTTTCTCTCTATATTATCTTTTATTGTTGCAAGAAAAATAAAGCATTTATGTTCTTTCTTCTTTCCCTCTTTTTTTTTCTTCTCTTCTGTACTGAGAATATGATGGGTAAAATAGCAAGTGTAATAAGTCAAAAATTCTGACAGGAATAATAGAGCCCACATCCATTTCTAGCCATTCTCCAAGTGATAACAATTAAGTCCCGGACAGTTTGAACTTTTTACAAAGTATTAATGATGCATGTGAACACACAGGGGGAGAACAAGTGCTAATAATTTATGAAGTCTTCACCCGTTCAAAGCGGTAAGTTTGCTAAAGTGAAGGGAGGGGCTGGGAAAGGTAAACACTGTGAAAAAGCCATTCTGAGGATCGGCCCTGTCAATGGAGAATTTACTACATTCCATTAAACAACCTAAAATAACTCCTATGATAATCACCCTTCAGAAACAGGCGCCGATGCAGACAAAGGTATTATTAAGTTAAATTACCCTAAAAGTGTTGGATTGACAGAAAGTTTCAGTCAATGGTTTGGAAAGCCCGGGTCCCTAAATGGCATTGGCAAACAGATACGGGCTGTCTGGAAGCAGAAGAGGCTGGCTTTGCAAGGCCAGGCGCTAACAGGGTCTCAATCCGAGTTGTTCAATATTTCACGTGCCCCTCCAGCGCCCAGGAGGAGGGCTGTGGGCGCACAGGGTGGGGCCTCTCCTTGCCTCTCTGGGCTCTGGCTGGAAATGTATGGAGAGGCAGATGGCCAGGAGGACTTTTCTCTTTGAGGAAGGGAGGGTCTGCGAAGGCGGAATGCAGCAGCTGGGCTTGATTAGGGTGCACATTAGGGCCCTCAGGGAGGGGAGGTCTGTCGCCTGAGTGCATTCACTGGGCCCCGGTTCCCCAGCACGGGACTTGCACTCTCTAGATTCTCAAGGCTCCTCAGGGTCTGCCAATTAGCACACAGCAGGACCCCATAAATACTTCTCGATAAATTCTATTAACACAGAACGTACTTGGAGAAAGCAGACAAGTCATACACACACAACTTCATTCTCCCACACCAAACACACCTGCACACCCAGCTGGAGACACCCAACCTTCCCGGCCCCACCCCAGCCCTGGAAGCCCCCCCACTAGTCCCCCGGGGGTAGTCACCCTCCCGAGGGAGGATCTCCTAGTCCGGCATTGTAGCTCCTGGCAGACTCCTCTCGTATGATTTCTTTTGTGTCTGGTTTCTTTTAGTCAAAAATATGCTTGTGTGACTCATCCCGGGATTCATATGTATTTTTAGTGGGTTTATTTTCATTGGTGCTTGGTTTTCTACTTGGGAATGTTGCACGATTTATGTAGCTGGCCCCCAGTGGTGAGCACTGGGGTTGTTTCGACTTGGGACTATTGCAGAGAGTGCTGCTATAAACTTTCTTTTATAAGTCTCTCGGTGTACATATGTATGTGTTTCCGCTGGATTTATACCAAGAGGTGGAATTGTTTGGTCATAGCCACACACGCACACTTGCCTTTCATAGTTACTACCAGCGAGTCCCTCAAACAGTTGTATCAGTGGAGTTTCTGCCAGCAGTGTGGAATAGTTCCAATGGCCCCACGTCCCCCACACTTGCTGCTTGCCCCACTACCGTGTAGTGGTGTAGTTTCAGCACATCGCAATTTCAATCTGCACTTTGGTGTGGAAACTTAGCATGTGTGTTAGTCAGTTCCATATTCTATGAGTCGGCTTTTCATGCCGGAACAAGATACCTGAGGCAGCTAACTATAGAAAGAGAAAAGGGCGGTCCTGAGTTTGACCTTGACCAGTACTGCAAAAAAGAAAGAAAGAACAGCGGGGAGGGAAAGGGAGCGATTGTGTTATTTACTTCTCCATCGTTGCTAAGACCGAATATCTGACACCCGAATTTAAAGAGGAAAGGGTTTATTTAGCTCAAAGTATGTAGAGGTTTCAGGCCATGGTCAGCTGGCTCCAAGGCAGCGTGACACATGGCAGAGGGCGTCACAGAGGAGAAACAGTGCATGGCACCCACAAGGTAACAAAAAGCAACAAGAGAACCTTAGCTGCGTCTTTCTGCCCCTTTTATCTCATCCAGACCTCCGGGATGAGGGCGGTGCCAAAAAAACCAGAGTAGAGGTTCAGTAATCACAGATCCTTCACCCCAGCACCACACTCTCTGGATTCAGCACCTCTGAAAAAGCCGCCTAGGAGGCCCTGGGGGGACAGCCAGACCCAAACCACGACAGTGATTTAGCTCACAGTTTTGGAGATTCAAAGACCAAGACTGGGCAGGACCCCTTGACCCCTTCTCAAGTGCCTAAAAGGAGAAAAATCCAACAGCGAAGGGTGTTTTCCATTTGTTTATTTTTATTTTTATTTTGGGTACCAGGGATCAAACTCGGGTCCTTGTACTGTGAGGCAGGTGGCAGAACCACTGAGCTAAATCCCTGGCAGAGGGTATTGTTTAAAGGATACGTAATAATCACATATATTTATAAGGTACAGCATAAAAATTTGATGCATTTATGCAATATTATACGTGTCAAATGATGGTAACTAGTATTTCTATCTTCTAGAACATTTATCATTTCTTAATATTCGGGGCCTCAAAACTTCTATTTTCTAGTTCTTCATAAAATAAGTAGGTTGGTGTGAGCTATTGATCCTACTGCGCTGTAGAATAATAGAATTTATTCCTCCTATCATCCAGCCTCCACCCATCTCCCTTCCCTGAGGCCGTTCCTGCCCTCTAGTCATCACTAGCCTAACCTTTTCTTTACGATCAACTTCTTTTACCTTTCACATATAGGAGTGAGCATAAAGTATTTGTCTTTCTGTGTTTGGTTTACTCCACTTAACACAATATCTTCCACATCCATCCATTTTGCTGCAAATGACAAGATTTCGTTCTTTTTCATAGCTATATAATATTCTGGTATGTGAACAAAGCACATTTTCTTTTTTCGTACATCTATCAGTAATCACTGCTTGATCCTATACCTTGGCTCTTGTGAACAGTGCCACCATAAAAATGGCAGTGCGTGTATCCTTTGGATATACCTAGAAGTGGGATATCTAGATCATGCGGTAGTTCTAGATTTAGTTTCTTGAGAAGCTCCGTAGTACAAAAGAATTATCGGTGTAACATTTGATATTCTGCAGCTAGCCAACTGCCACCTCCATACAAGTATTCATCTAGCCAGAACATATTTTCGAGGACCACCTACCTATACGCCAGTCTCTCTTCTCAGCACTGCAGATGGGAAAATCAAGCCCCTGATCTCATGCTGCTGTGTCTGACGGGGAGAAAACACACATGTGAGCGAAAGCAGCGGTGCCTTGAATCACGAATTTAAATCCTTTCCATGATTCTGGTAGCAAAGCAAATTGGACAAGAACCAAATCAAACTCAATGGTTAGGCTCCATTTTGACCCTTATGGGGAAATCTGATTCCATTCTAGTCCAATGTGGTTCACAACCAGAGCTGTGAAAAGAATTAAGTTCGTGAGCTGAGGCACTGTGAATGGAGCCTCCGAGGGTTTGCTGACAAGAACTGCGAGGACAATCAAAGCTCAGCGGGCTGCTGTGACTGGGGAGAAGTCAGAGAGTTCTCATGGGAGAGAACTAAATGACAGGAAGGAACTGGCTTGGCTTAGGGAGGGGCGGAAGGGCTCAGGAAGGGCAAAGCTCAAACGTCCTGCGTGTTTGAGGGTGCGGAGGGCCAAATGCGGTTTGTGTGTGTTGAGCGGGGTGAGGCGGAGTTGGAGACCCAGCTGGATTGCAGGCCACAGCCAGGGGTTAAAAAGGCAGGGGAAATAGATAGCAAATTCTCCATTTCACTGAGGGTGTGCTTTCCACCTTTTGGTCACTATGACAAAACCCCTAAGAAAATAAACATACAAGGAGGAGGACTTATTTTGGTTCGTGGTTTCCGGAGTTTCAGGGCAGGCGGAGCTGGCTCTGTAGCCTCAGGGCTTGAGATGAGGCAGGGACATCGCTGCAGGAACCGGTGTTAGAGCAAATCTACTCACCTCACAGCACCAAGGAAGCAAAGAGAGAAAGGAGGAAGGGCCGGAACCCCAGCAGCCGTTCCAGGGCATCCCCGCCCCGTGACCTCACTCCCTTCCCCTGGACCCACCTCCTGACAGTGCCCTCGGCTGGGAGCTTCAGAGCAACTCTGAAGTTCCAAACCATCATAGATGGCTCTTGCTGCCAGTAGAGGACAGATTACAGCAAGGTGAAAAGGAATCCCAGGACACCGCTGCCACAGTTGGGCTGAAGCGGGAGGTGCGAGCCCAGACTGCAGCTCTCAATGGTGCTGCAAGCAGCAGAGGTCAGAATAATTGATTCTTGGCGTTGGAAGGGAAGCGTGAGAGGTCAGCGAATCCCTGCCCCTGCAGCTGCACCATCACATTCAAGCCTCGTCCTTACAGATGCGACCAAGATGATAGTGTCTCCTACCATCCTAGGAGATAATTTCCACCTTCCTAAAGCCACAACTTCTTGGAATTGGAGGGGTCCTTGTCCAGTTCTCTGCACTTGCGTTCCTCTGACTTCAACCTCCTGAGCATCCCCAGCGAGCAACCAGCCAGGGAGTTCACACGGGATTTGAACGCAGCTCCACCCACCCCTCACTCTTCCGTCCGACGTGACTTCCGGTGGGGCCGGGGGAGGCTGAGCACAGCGGACTTGTCAGGGGCGCTCAGGGGGCCCGGAGCAGTCTTTCGGGAACGAACAGCGTCCCAGGTCTGGCGGGAAACTCCTCCATACCTCGAGCCTCGGCTCCTCACCCGAGCGCGGACCGACTGGGCATCACGAGCGAGCTTCCTCTCCAGCTGTCAGGAGAAGCTACCTGGGCCCGGCGCCTGGAGTGGCCCCTGGACACACGCCGGTGTGGTCGCGGAGTCGGCTGCTCCTGTTCTGTTTGCGGGCCGTCCTGCGGGTCTGTCCCGTGTGCCCGCTTGAGCGGACAGATGCCACCCGTTCACATGCTTCACCACCCTCCTCGCAGCGCGAGTGCCGACGCTCTTCCTGGTCGTCT
This sequence comes from Fukomys damarensis, assembly GCF_012274545.1. Classification (NCBI taxonomy): domain Eukaryota; kingdom Metazoa; phylum Chordata; class Mammalia; order Rodentia; family Bathyergidae; genus Fukomys; species Fukomys damarensis. The sequence continues at coordinate 1,236,813 of NW_022900924.1, read as the reverse complement.
GATAAACTCCTCTTTGTCTTCCAGGACTTGCCCAGGTCTCGTCTCGTCCGCACGAACTTCTTCTTCTCTGTCACTGTCTTGGGCTCTCACCACCGCCACGTCTTCTGCTCCCTTTTGCCCACTGGGCATCAGCTGATTGGTCCACGATGAACCTTGCGCTCCGTGGGCATCATGTGAAGGACGCACAGCCAGTCATGCGCTGGGCGCCCACGACATTCCGGTCTCCAAATCCCACATTTTCGTCTGTGCCGCCTCAATTCATCTTCACCGGTGTTCTAGAACGAAGGGGCCACTGTCAGCCCAGACCCATCACTTCCTGGGGCAAGTCCTCCCTGGCCACCGGACACCCAGGCCGCCTGCTGTCCCCGCGGATGAACACAGCTGTATTCAACCCTGCGTGGGATGACGTCTGCCTCCCCACCAGACACTCGGCTCCATAGAATCGGGGTCTGCTTGGAATCAGGCCTGGTATTCTCAGAGTGAGAGACGGAGTCACACCCAGAAAATAACCGCGGAAGAAGAGCGGGAAGAAAGGAAGAGCAAAGGACACAAAAGGAGGAGAGGAAGGGCCCCTGTGCCCCTCTTCTCCCTGCGCCATTCCAGAGCCGCACGGGGGGTGACCTGCCTGATGAGGTCGTCTCCCAGCCCGAGCGGGGCCCTCTGTGGGCTCCCCCACCCGCCACGACCCTGTCTCTGCTCACGAAGCTTCCTTGGGCCCGCAGAACAGAGGCGCCTGCACCACATACCTGCTCTCCGCCACCTGTGAGTCTGCCCTTCGCCCATGACAGCTGAGCTATCAGCACCACGCTTTTCTGCTGGGAACTGGAGAAGCCATTAATTCTGCAGCGTCCCCCACTGCTCGTGGGTCTGGGGACCCTGGAAGCGGCCAGCTACGTGCATTCACATCCGGGAGCTTTCTGTGCCCCCCACCCCGGGCTGCAGAGTCCAGCCGGACCTGCCTGGGTGCCCAGGAAGGTGAGCCTCCCTGGGATGAGGCGTGGAGAGACAACTCCGGGAGAGGGCGCTATCTTCACCCCTTTCATGACTGTCTAGGAAGGTTGGAGCCAGTAGGCCTCTCTCTAAGAGGAGACAAGTCAGCTGCAGGCCCAGTGAAAGAGACACCAGGACCAAGTAGGTGTTCCAAAGACTGAGGGACGAAGCCTGCCTCTATTCTATTTGTAATGTGTCGTGTGATCTTGGGAAAGTCACCTAACCTCTCTGAATCTGGGAAGTAATGGTAAACCTGGGGAACAGGTTTAACTTCTCAAAACTGAGACATTAAATGAAGCAATTCAAATAAAGAGCTCAGCCCAGGGGCTGGTACATAGTAACACTCAATAGATAGTAACGATTATTATTTTTTAAGTATTGCTATCTATAGCTCTTCAGGATGGCATCAAGACTAAACGGAATAACATCGAAATCTCCTAGGTAGTGTCCAACACAGAATGTTTGCTAAATAATGATTGACTTCAATTCCGACTTTGGGACGCCATCAATTGAGAAGAGCTGGAGTCTCTGGTCTTCGTATTGTGAAGTTGGCCTTCACAGTATCCCTAGTGTTTCAGTGGATGGATGGTTGAAAGGAGACAGACGGCTGGATGGACGGATGGACGGATGGACGGATGGATGGATAAATCTTAAGTAGCATGATGACCATCAGAGTGACACAAATACATGCTTCAGCCTTGAAAGCTGTCAGGCATGGACTTCTGGTTACAAAAGATCTATACCATGGCTACCAGGGGAGATGCCTTGGGGTCAGAGACATCAGATAAACGGTGTCTCATCACACTGCCAACCCCAACGACCAGCAGATTCTGCCATTGCTTCCCAGCATGCTTCGGGCCACCCTCCCAGGAAGTTTCCATCAGCCTGTGTGTGCCGGTCCTGAATCTGAGGAAGGATCTTCGCAGCCTGGCACTTACTGAAGGACCTCAGGGATTCTGGGATGCGGCTCACTCATTTAACAACAGTACCGGCTGTAATTGTTTGGAATTATTCTAACTCCTGGGCATGCTAATTATTTTGTGGTGATTGTTTTATATGTGGGATTGCATTCAGCCTCACAGCGGCCCAAGGAGCGAGACACACTCTTTCCGTACTGAACACACACCCACACACACCCACTCCGTGAATATTACCCAATTAGAAGTATTAGGTACTTTTTTTGCTATTCCTCAAAGTAACACAAAGCTCCCGTGGAAAAGCTGAGTAGCTTCTGATTAACTCGCGCACCGTCTTCCCCTGGTGCTCCATCTTCTGGGGCTGTACCGCATGCTTAGTCCTTCATCCAGGTAAGTCGGCCCTCCCGGGAGGAGGGGGGGTCATTGTTACAGATGAGGGGACACAGGCCGGTAAGTGAGGAGGAAATGCCTACAGCTAGAAAGTGGTGCAAACAGGCTTCCGCCTCAAGTCTGTTTTGCTCCAGAACTCTGAGGAATCCTCTCGTGGATGAGGAAATGGAGACTCAGCAAGGAAGGGATTTGCCACGGTCACATGCACCGCTGAGGTGCAGAACCCCGATTAGAAGACCCCGTCTTCTCTTCTCCACTAGCCACATCCTGGAGTAGCCTTTTCAAAGATCCCTGGGGTGTCCTCTCTCCATGTGTCATCTTTTCTCCAGCCGTGGGGAACCCCAGGGTCACGCCATAGCCATCAGCAACATAAAATGGGGGAAATATTTCAGGTAGAATTTTTTCCTCTTCTTCTTGATGGATGAGAATTTTCCAGGTCTGGGCACTTTTGAAATCTCCCAGTGTCAGCCGTCATCAGCTGTAACTGCCAGCGCTGCTGATAAATGGAGAATGTCACATCTCCCAAACTGCATTATTACCGTTTATAATTTTGATTGTTCATTTGCATACGAAAATTAGTCCTGTGACATGCGTGAATTTTATTTTATTCTTGAACTAATTATAAACAAGAATGCCACATTATTTACATAACTAATTATTGTTCCTTATGTTCCCCTGTTTTTAAATTGGGGGCCCATTCTCTGTTGGTTAACTCCACAGATGAAAAATCCAAGAACATTTCTAAAGTTTAGGAACTTGTTCTATTTGCATCAAATACAAATTCCTTTGAATGAGAGATAATATGCTTTCCATTTTAATAGGCCTAAATTAGGTTGATCTTAATTTATAGTTAATTTGAATGAATAATTCCTGTCTACCTGAGTCTGTTTTTTCAGCCGTTCATTGTAAATGTTTATTAACCCATAAATCTTCTGCTTCCCTTTAGGAGGGGATTTTAAGGGCCCTCTAAACTGGAGGGCGCATGGTACAGAGGGGAAAAAAATCCACAAAAGCCATTGAGAATCCTGGGTTTAAGGCCCTACTCTGTAAATCGTAAGCTGTGTACCTTTGGGCAAGTATCTAACCCTCTCTGAGCCTCAGGTTTGTCAGGCAATTAAAGAGTATTGGATTCAATGGTGCCTGTGCTCCTGACCTTCTCTGATATTCTGGAAACCTCTCTTCTTTACCTTGCATTTATTTACTCCTGCTCCCAAATCTCTCTTTTTTCTCAAATTTTATCTTGTCTTTTGTTAAGATCTTAAATCTCTTTGAATTCATGGTAAATTGACTCATTTTTCCTAGCCATTATAAAAGAGACAAAAAAAAAAAGATTTTACTAAGATGAGGTTGGAAGGACAGACAGCCGAGCTAAGGGTAAATTCCGGGCACCTCTGGGCCTGTGGGAAGACGAGCTGGGCAGCTGGTACCACTGAGACACAGCCCCGCTCACATCGTGGAGAGAAAAAGCACATGGCCGGGTCTACAGGGGAGAGGAAGCTGGGGTCCCGAAGACCATGGCTCTGCTCCTTCCTTCACAGTTCCTCTGAATGGTGACACAGCCTCTCGGAGGCGCAGTGTAACACCTTCATCACTGGATGGGACGCCAGTCCACCTGGGAGGTTGTGATGAGACGCAGCTGGGGTGATGTGCAAATGGCCTGAGACGCTTGCCGGCTTCCGGGGGTGAGGAAGAAGAGACCGGAGATGGTGAGGAACGGTTGGCAACTGCCGACTAGGTGCTGTGTCTTCCGGGATCAGCCCAGACGACGCTGCAAGAGTGCATTCTCTGACCGCCCCAGGAGTTCAGAGGCACCGTCAGAGGCTGTCAGAAGTGTGCCCCTCCCTCCCCGCTTTACTGTCGTCACACTGCAGTTCCACACTGCTCTCCATGGTGTCCATCTGCACCCTCACCGCCTCTTCTTGGTTTCCAGTGCTTCCGCGTCTGTCTCTGAGTCCATCGTGGTCCTGGACCGAGTCACCGCTCGATTCGCAGTTGCGGGGAAGAGGAGTCAGCACTTGTCCCGCATTACCTTACTTGATCTCCACAGAGTGGACTTTGCTGCTGTCACACCCACTGCACAGATGAGAACACTGAGGTTCAGAGAAGGAAAGGCCAGCTGAAATCGAAAACCATCCCTCCCAGTCCAGCTTGCCCGGATCGTGCTTTTCTTGCCGTGCTATAGCTTGTGTTTTGGAGCATTACTGTGCCAATTGAGAACTGACACACATTCACATTTCAGTTTCTACGTTATGAGCAACTTCCCATCGATTATTTTCTCTGAGTTTCCATTTCCTCATCCATTGAAAAAGGAAGAAATTGCCTTCTCTGATTCCTACACTTAGCAAGGAAAAGGACTCCTGCTCTCGCATTCATCCCTTTCATTCGTTCTGCATCCATGCCTAGGAGAAACAATTAGTGGTCACCCACTATCTAGCAGGCACTGCTCTGGATGCTGCCCTTTCAGCAGAAAAACAGACATAAATCTCTACTCGCACTGGACGTGAATTCAATTTCCCTTTTAACCATTCATTCACGAACTCATTTTCCCCACACACTTTCTGTGTGTCAGACATACAGGCAAATGAATTAAACACTCTGCCCTTGAGAAGCCGAAGATCGGAGGTTCACTGCCCCTCACACCTGCAGGACAGGACTTCTGAGGACGTGAACCCCAAGTAGGACGGCAATGGGGACTTGAAATGGAGCAACTGTGACTGGGACAGAAGTGAGCGACGTCGTTGTCACCCCTGCCTGGGAGGCACTTTTCATCTTCACGGTTATACTTCTGCTACATTGATATACTCATTTGTTCAAACCATTGCTTCTGCAAGTACGTAAGGGCGCTGTGAGGAACCTAGAAAAAGGTATCTGACTTCATTCTGCGAGGGAGAATCTGGCAACCTCTAGCCCAGGATTCTCCGTGATTAGACAGTGGGAATGTGACTGCTGATTGGGTGTTTTATGTCCAAAGTTGTCCAAGCAGTCGTGGAACCCACTGGCCACGAAGTCGCCAGTGAACTGTGGTCTGTGGTTTTGTTAATGGCACCTCCTTTGTTTTCTCAGACTCGTTATCTATTTATTATTCAGAGAGCTGCAGAACTGGAAGGAAACCTTAATTGGAAGGGGCAGCCATCCTCACTTACTGCAAGCAGTCCTTCTAGGGCACCCTTGAGAGACAGGGGCCCTCTACACTTTTCAAAAATCTGAATCCGTGGGCAACGCACCAACCAAGTAGCAAGGTAAGTAGCTCTGTGGAGCCAGCTACCTTGGTGGCTGAGCTCATCGGATCTTGGGTGTTGATTGACAGCTGCCCCCTCTTCCCAGCAAGTTCACCGGAAGGTGGAGGGTTGCTTCTGTCCATGGTCCTGAATCCTGAGGCACTAGCAGTGGAAAGAAGAGGGAGGGGGAGAAGCAGAGAGGGACTGTTGAAGAAACACTACTATTTTCAGGTAACTGCAGCTACCGAGGAAGGAACCCGATCTCCTCTAGAGCCGAGAGAGCTCTTACTTCCGGTTCCCCTTTCCACACTCTCCTTGCCAGTACAAAGCTGACAGCCTATGGTTTTGTCACGTTCCAATCCCCGTGCTGAGATTTGGCCTTGCCCAGGCCTGAGGCGGAAGGGAATGCTCAAGGTCTCTGCTTTATTGACAACCAGAGGTGGCACGCATCTCCCAGCGGGGCTTAGGCTGCAGCCAGTACTGCTGTCTTCACCTAGAAAGTGTAAGACCGAGAACCAGAGAGTCAAGCTGAAACGCTAGCTCTGCCTCTCCCACTGCACGACCACGGATAAGCAGCTTTCCCTCCCAGATTCCCAGGTGCCACCGTTCGGAAGTGAGCAAATCGGGCAAAACAAATTCTGAGGTCCTCCATCCCTTTTCTGCCATTCTAAGATTCCCCAGCCGATTTTTTTTTCTTCCTTTCCAGGGGTGAAAACATGACCTCACCTAAAATGGTCTGAAGGGAAAATTTCTCCACCAACAGACAGACAGCCACCGGGCCAAGCAGCAGAAATTCATAAGCGCCTAAAGAGGCTCATCTCTGCTTCCCACGAATTGAAGTCCTGACCATCCTGACCTCCTGATCACTGCTTTATTTATGTCTCTCCACAGCACCCCAAGGAGCTAAATACTGTTGCTCCTCCCACTCTACTGCTGAGAGTGCTGAAGCCAAGGAGATGAGCTGACTCACCCCAGGGCCCCCAGAGGGGTCCCCATTATTTGTGCTACACGGAGCTGCTTCCCGGGGACCACCGGAGCATACTCTGCCCTGTCTCCGGCTGCAGGCTCAAGGGACCGCTCCCAGCCCCACCGAGATGGCTGTGTCCCAGGTTCCTGCCTACCTGGGTGCCAAGTTCTCACTAAAATCTCTGCCCACTAGCATTTGTTTCCTTTCTGGAATACAGGTCACACCAAGCTCTCGGTTTCAAGCAGAAAGGCTAAAGGCTGCTTTCAATAAGGAGGCCCGTGATTGCAGGGATTGAGATCACAAGCAGGCAGAAACAGGCTCAGAGACCTGGAGCCACTGTCACTAAGCAAGCAGAGAGGCACCAGTGCGGGTACAGAACTCAAGCTGGAGGACACAGAGAGGAGAAGAAGATATGCGATCCTTCCAACTGCCCAGAGCTCCCTACATCCCCAAGTAAGAATAGGGTCACTGCTCTCTTTCCTAGTCATCTTGCCCAGTCAGAGAAAGCCCCGCAGAACACGAAATCTCAAAGCTGGGGACGACTTAGGGGCTCCAGGTGAAGTCACCTTGGGCTCCAAGCTTGTGTCGGCTCTGGACAGCACTGACCACAAAAGCAGTTTTTCTTTGATTGAGATGAGGTCTGTGTCCCTTAAACTTGGAGCTTATTCATCTAGGAATTCTCTCTTTAGACACTCACTCTGCTTAGTACTTCTTAAAGCCCAGCATCTGCACAGGCTGGATTTGGTGGATATAATGGTGACAAAGAAAACTGTTTCTGCCTTCCACAGGCACAGAGACACCTGTCACATTCCCCAGGTCTACTCCTGTAGTTTGTTTCTTCGATCGCTCCTTTTTAGGCAGTGGTTCTGGCCATTTAGGCACTCGGCATCTTGTTACAACGCAATACAGAAGGTGGTCCCCTGAGAGTCATGACCACACCCGCTCCCCGTATGCGCTCCACTAACTAACTCCATGAGGTTCACACTTCAGCCACTCCGAGGACAGCAGTGGAGCCAGGAGGGAGAGAGGAGAGGAGAGAGAGAGAGAGAGAGAGAGAGAGAGAGAGAGAGAGAGAGAGAGAGAGAGAGACTCACTGGGGACTGAACCCAGGCTCCTCTCTTTTCATGTTTTTGTGTTGAGACAGAGCCTCCCTAAGTCCTTCAGGCTGGGCTCAAACTTGCTATTCTAATAACCCAGCCTCCCAGAGTGCTGGGATCACAGGCAGGAGAGAGGATTTTGAATGCTTCCAACACAAATGATAAACGTCTGAGGTTATGAATCTGCCAGTTACCCCCAATCTCATCCTACACTGGGTGCTGGTATTCTAATAGCACACCGTACCCCAAAAACACATACTTCTTCAAAACAAATGTAAAAGGAGGGATAGTTTATGGAGTACCTACCAGATTCCAAGCAGCTAACTGGGAATGGAGACCGAGGTCAGTCTTACTTCCCAGAGCTTTCAGACCAGTGAGTTGGGAGCATTCATCAGTGCAACAGAAGAGTAGACCAGTGTCACTGGTGCCAGGCACAACAGGGGTATGGGCAGGCATGGCAGGAAAGGGCATGGGCAGTGATCCAGCCAAGAAATATGGGAGCTCTGAGAGGATCTGAGCTTCAGGTCAAGAGCTGCCCAATGGAAGGCTGGGCCATGTGACACCTGAGCAGAGGGACTAGCATAGAGGGGATTCAAAGTGACCTTGGTTATGGTGTCTCAAGCCATGGAAAAAGCCTTTGACATTAAAGTGAGCCAGGGAAGGGTAAAAGCACCCGAGGTAGGGTCAGAAAAGGAGTAGGCATCAAGCCAAGTGGGTCCCTCTCTGCCAAGCAGAGGCCTTTGGGATCTCCTAAAAGGGCAACGGGAGGCACCAAAAGCTAGAAGCAGAGAAGATTCCTGTCCGCTGATTCCTGTTTTAGGACACTGAGGGGAATTAGCAAGTGTGGGAGAAGAGAGAGACCAGAAAGAAGGCTACTGAGTGGGCCCTGCCCCTCATTCTCTGTGACTGTCAGCTGTCCATGACTGCAACAAATACCTGAGAGAAGAAACTTGGAAAGAGAAAAGGTTTTTTTGGCTTACAGTTTTAGAGGCTTCCATTCATGGTCTCTTGGGTCTGTTGCTTTGGGCCTACGGCAGACCATCACTGTGGGAGTGAAGGGTGGAGCAAAAGGGCTCACTTCACGGCCCAGCCACAGAGAAGAAGAAAGACTGACCTTCCATGGTGACCTTCCAGCCCGTGCCCCAGGACCGGAAGACCTCCCAGCAGGCATCATCTCCTAAAGGTTCCACCACCTCCCAGGACCACCAAGCTGCAGACCGACTCTGAACACACGGGTCTTGGAGGATGTTTCAGATCCAAACTCCAGCATCCTCACAGGCCCTCACCCATGAGCCTCCGCCGTGACGTACTCATTTCACATACATGCACCAAATCCCAGAGGTGACCGGCAGAGAGAAAGGAGGGAAGGCGGTCTGTGCATGGGGAGTGGGACTGGAAAGCCTAATCTCAAACCTCCCTCTCTACTTCCTGAGTCTCAGGTCCCCCATTTGTAAAGTTGGCTGGAGGCACAGAACCCACATTTGGGTGAGGCTTTGGAAAGTCCCCCTAATTCAAGTTTCTCTGGATGTGAGGATCCAACTCCTCATACAATGAACCCCCTTGCAAGACAATGAGTTGCCCGTCACTAGAAATGAAAGAGGAGACCCTCTCCAGGTGGGACTGGGCAACTATGGCTTAACTAGGTGACTATACTCTTAGCAGAGTGCCTGAGTAGCCTGACAACTTCTGTAATCCGTCACCAAAGAAGCACAAAGGACGCAGAACGTCCTGCCAGCGCTCTTTGCTGTCTTCTCCACCGCTCCGTTTTGTGTCAATGTTCCTTGCTCTATTCCCAGGGAAACTCCAAGGGAATTAAGCCTCATAGATATAAAAAGAGGTACATAATGAAGTGTAAACTTCTCTCCAGGGCTCTCAAGATCGGCAGGAGTCACTGGCTGAGCCGCCGGCATCAGGAAAAGCCACTTTTTGCTCCTATCTTCATGTTAAAGAATTGTCTGTCCAGGGTCTCCACTGTTTCCTGCTTCAGAAATACTTAAGGTGAGGCTGGGAAACTTAAAGGAGAAGAGTGAGCCTCCACAATTATTCAGCCTTTTCTTAAATGTCTTTAACAAAAACTAGGATGTCATAATGAGTAGCCTCCTTTTACACGAAGGAAACTGGGACTTATGCACAAAAGTGAATCCACTAGCCATGAAGAAAGCTAAGATGTTCCAAAGGTGTATTGCATGCTAGAGAACATGCTAAGAGACCACGGCATTTAATCTCACAGCAATACCACCAAGTATGTGTTCTCTGAGTCTGTTTTGTGTCTCTATAACAAAATACCCAGCACGCCGTATGTATGAAGAAGAGAGATTGGGCTCCCAATTTCGGTGGCTAGAAAGTCTGAACAACATGAGCAGGGAGCTGCCAAGGGCCCCTGGCTATATCTCAATGTGGTGGACAGTATCTCACGGCAGGACCTTGTGCAGAGAACTGCGTATGAGAGAGAAACCAAGTCTGAGGAGGGGCCACTCTGCCTCTTTCTTAGCAACCCACCCTCTTGAGACTGATCCACCCCTGCAAGAACCAATCCACTCCCAGGAGACCAGCAGTAGTCCCTTCTGAAGGTGCTCATCACCCAGTCACCTGCCCCACGGTCCCACCTCTCAAAGGCCCCATCATCTTTTGATATTGTTACATCGGGGACCAGGTTTCCAGCACTTGAATGTTGGGGGGCAAACCACAGCCAAGCCATAGCATGCACTCTCCCTATATTGTGGAGGAGGAAATGGAAACCGAGGTCAGACGCACCACTCGGGGCTACACAAGGAAGGAGAAATATCTGGATTCTGTCGCCAAAGCCCTGATTCTGACCCTCAGACAAGTAACCTGCTAAATCTTCAGCCCTCCACTGCAAGGTCAGCGCAAGCTCACTCTACAGCCCATCCACCCCATCCAACCCAGCATCCCTGGGTCCTTGGTACCAAGATCCTTTTCCAGCTCCAAGGATTCTTTGTGTGTGGTGGCACAAGTCCAATCTCTGAGAGACACCGTCCATGCATTTCTGAAGGTCTCTGTGTCCAACCACCTCCTTTCCGTAAGGCTCTAGTCATCGTTCCGTTAGAGCCCACCCTACTCCGCTGTGGTCTCTTCTCTACTACGTCCATCTACAATCTTCCTGCTTCTGAATAAGGTCCTGAGACACTGGGGCTCAGGACTTCACCCTGAGAATTTTGTAGGAACACAGTTCACCCCATAACTCCATCCGGCCCCACGTGTGTTTGCCTCCAACAAACAAGAAGACCCCCACTTAGGCCCACACCCCCCCTTCCATTCTGCACCACCTACCACCCTCACCCTCGTGTCCCTGATGCCCACAACTGTTCTGTTATCATCCTGCATTGGTGAGGACCTGGGGACTGTAACAGTCAGGAACACGGAGGAAGCCTAGACACTTCCAGAAGAGCAGGGGAATATTTCACACCATGCAAGAGCATGGAGTTCCATACCGCCGCCTCCTGCAAATGCAACATGACACCTCCTAATGGCCAACATCAGGACAAATCCGGTCTCGTGGTGGCACCGAGCCTCCCGGTAATTCTTGACATATTGTGTTCACGTCACGGAGACACGACCGCCAAGCTCAGGCCTCCCCTGTGATCACAAGGGGTCACCCCACTTCCGCAGCTGAGAAGACTGAGGCTGGCATCGGCATTTACCTTCCATCGCACAGGATGAAGGGTGCCCGGCTGACCAAGAGCCGAGGATGCAGGAAGGGCGAAGCAGGGCCGGTTCCACAGCCGTGTGGAAGGAAGCGGGAGCAAGGCAGGGGCTCCGTGGTTCAAGACACAGGAGGTAGGGATGGGAGGGACAGGGAACGCATGTGGGTGGACAGACAGCTTGATGCCAGGGCACAAGAGGGAGGGAAATGGGCCCAAGGAATTCACTGGGAGTAAGAGTAGGTTTAGGTGAGAGCTCAGTGGGGACGATCCACTGTCCAGCTCCGGGGTGGAACACTGGGCTTGGACAGAGCATCCCTGAGCCAGGTGGACAGCAAGATCTCAGCCAGCCCCTGTGACTTGTGGTACTGTACAGAGTAATTCACTTGTAATTACACTGACCAGGCTCTCAGTCATGGCTCTGAACCTCTCCGGGCAGAACCACTCTGGGTCTACACTTTCACACTTGCTGTCTCTCCAGAAGAAAGAAATAAAACAATACCTGTAAAAAAAAATACTACATCATACGAGGTATACCCCCCCAAAATGAGTTTACCTTGAAATCTTTCCCCTTTTTGGGTCCCTGTATCCTCATAAGGAACCTGTAGATCTTAGCATCAATAAAGTCAGATGGTCTGGGCATGATGGTGCACAACCTGTAATCCAGCACTCAGGAGGCTGAGGCAGGAGGATTGCTGTGAGTTCGAGACCAGCCTGGGCTACACAGTGAGTTCCAGGTCAGTCTCAACTACATAGTGAGACCCTGTCTCAAAAAAAAGGAGTGAAGGGTGGGCCACGGATTTAGCTCAGTGTTCCCCCACCTGCCTTGCAAGCACAAGGTCCCAAGTTCGATCCCGGTACCAAAAAATAAATAAATACATAAATAAAATAAAGTCAGACGTCCCCAGAGTGAACTTATAAACCATGCTGTGCAGGAATTCCCGCTATCTCCAGGAGATTGATTTCGACACCTAGTAGGTGTCTGAAACCATGCATAGTTTCTTCCTATTCATGAACACCTATGATTACGTGTAATTTACAAACCAGGCCAGGTAGGACATTACCAAGAATAACTATGAATAAGTAGAACACTTATAACAGTATATAATAGAAGTTATTTAAAACTAATGAATTGTTTATTTCTGGGATATTCCATTTAATATTTCTGGGCCTCGGTTGACCTTGGGTAACTGAAACCGCAGAGAACAAAGCTGCCGATAAGGGGCCCTACGCAGTCCTGCTCTCTCCCACCCCTTAAGATACTAATCATCTGACTTAGTCTTGTGCAAATAACGCACCTTCCTGTGACTCAGTTTCCTCAAATGTACAATGAAGGCACCACGTGGGATTGCCACAGAACTAAGTTAATGTGTGCAAGCTTGGCCTGGAGCACAGCAGGCGCTCAATAAATACAGACTCTTTTGTTGGTGGTGGTGGTTTGAATCCAGTGGGAGCAACAGTTGTTATTGTGGCTGGGCACCTGCTCTGGGGTGGGCATATATATTTCCACCATCGCACTCAGACAGTGACAACATAACCCCGGAGGTTGGTGACTGCTGATGTCCCAGTTTCCCAGATGGAGAAACAGACTCAGGAAGTAACTCTGCTCCCTGGCTGTCGGAGCTGGGATGTGAACACGAGCGCGTCCTGTTCCAAGCTCAGCGTGTTTAAAGACGACCGACGTCGCCTCGCCGAGGTGGCGTCCCCACCCAAGTTCAGGCAGCCGCGGTCTCCGCACTTAGAAAGGCAGTCAGCCTGAGCATCTTCTTGGCGTGCTGTAGCACAAACCCTCCTGAGAACGTTCCCAAGTTTGCTTCTCAAGCTATCTCCCTCGGCAAGCGCACTTCCTGCTCATGTGAATGGAACCCACGAAATGGTACGGTGGCTGCTCTAATTATAGGCTCCCCGGCCTGTGCCAAGAGGAAGTCAGTTAATGTACACTTGAGTAGATTTCAAATCAGATTTGGTGAGTCCCCAGCAGGAGGGAAGAAGGCCAAGTTCTCCCCCGGAAGAGAGGAGCGGGAAAGGCTGGCAGCAAGAAAGCCTCCCAGCTCCTCTCCTGCTAGAACAGTTGCTGCCTGCTGAGGCCCCGGGCAGACCCTCTCCCCAGCTTCTTTTCCCTTGGCCCTGGCCTTTTCCAGGAGCCCAGAGGCTGCTAGGGAAGGTTTAGGAAAAAAGAACGGGAGGCTGTAGGCGGGAGAAGGGTTCAGCACACGCAAAGTACTGTGGAGTTCTGTGGAACTGGGTTCTAAGCCCGGCTCTGGCTCATCTCGGCTTCATAGCTCCCCTGCGTCTCTGGGATGTCATCAGCCAGGTGAGCGTGCCAGTCCTCCCTACAGCGAGCCACCCACAGCAGCTGTGCAGGGAGGTGTGTTGCGGGGTTTACTCCACACTTAACCAATATTGATTCACAGCTACTCTGTGCTGCGCAACTATGCACGAGATGCAGCCTGGGGCTCCCCCTCCCAGACTTACCTGCCCCCGCCACTCACTAGCACAGCCACACACGCTCAGCCCATCACCAATTGCGCTCGGCGCAGCTGAGCTCACCAACACCAGTGTGCACACATGCTGCACGTGTGTCACATTCGTGGCTCTGCACCGAGTTAGGGAGCACCTGTTCCACTGTGCCTCTGCACTCCTCCGATGGCCCTCACGTTCCATCCCAGCTCGATGCCGCCCAGCCCCACAGTGTGGAGGGAACTTTCATCCACGATGCCTCCTTGGAGTCCCTGCATGGCTCCCACCACTGGTCGTGGTCTTGACCATGAGCTGGTCTAAAGGTTTGTCTCCCACTCTGTGGAGCCATCAGGAGGTGGAGGTGTCAACTCGAGGAGGCAGGGCCTAAGCAGGAGGAAGTGAGGTCTTTGCGGATGTGCCCTTGATATTCTGTCCCTCCCCCTCTCCTTCTCCCTCTCCCTCTCCCTTCCTTCTCCCCAGCGGCCATGAAGTGGGCAGCTCTGTTTTTCCACATATCCCCGCCATGATGTTCTTCCTCACTGAAGGCCATGGATGGAAGCCTCTGGAACTGTAAGCCATACTAATCCTTCTTTCCTCTTAGTTATTTCATCACCATGATAGAAAGCTGCCTTGCACACCATTTAGGAGACCAAGACCAAGTCACGTCTGGAGTCGAAATATTCATTCACCCTTCACAGGTACACACATCCCTCATCCCAGTGTCTCAGCACTGTGCTATGGTAGGCGCTGCATGGACAGAGGCAGTGTGGTCAGTCAGGACGGCCTCTCAGCCGCTCCTCTTCAGACCCGCCCCTCATTTCCCATGGGTCCTCTCTTCCATTTGTTGCTCAGTTTTCTGGTGTGTTGGTCACTTTCACAGTGCTGGGACAAAATACCCAACACCAACTTGAGGGGAGGTTTGTCTTAGTTCACAGTCTCCATTGGGCTCAGCCCATGCTTGGTTGGTTTTAAGGCAGCTTCTCACCCATGGCAGCCAGGAAGCACAGAGAGGAGGGAGGAGGAAAAGGGAGAGAGAGACAGAGAGGCGGCAGACAAGAATGCACCCTTCCAGGTCATACCCACCATGACCTGCCTTCTCTGACCAGGCCCCACCTTCACGAGCACACCCAGCTATGAACTCATGAGTGGATTTATCCACTGAGTACAGCATCCTCATGATCTAGGCCCCTTCCAAAAACCCGTCTCTGAACACGTGAAATTTGGAGGAAACATTTTCGATCTGAACCATAACGCCTGGGCTTCCGTGATTCTCAGGCACTCCCACCCGTGCCAATCTGTGTGGCAGACATCACACTGATTCCTCATTAACCCTAGTGGGCCCCTCACGGGTGAGTGAGTGCAGGAGAGAGGGTCCCGTGGGCCTTCCCAGGATGGGTGTGGCTTGCTCACAGCCCTGTGATGAATATTTTGCATCCTTATTTCATCTGCATGTACAATCCCCCTTTTGGTGTTGCTGTCATCCACTGAGAGTTAAGCACACTGAGATCCAGGGATGGGGGGATCACACGTGGGATGTATGCAATGGTGAGGACTCTCGGCAACTGTTACCGTGAATCCAATTTAATCCGAAGTCAAATAAACAAATAAAGAAAAATCCTTAAGCCAACAGCAGGAGCTTATAAGCTCGTGTAGCAAAACGGGGTGAGGGGGAGTCTGAAGCTCTAAGGTAACAGCATCGGGAGCATGGCTGCATCCAGGAACTCAGAACCCTCTCTTCTCCGTTTCTTAGCATGCTGAGTTTCAGCCCTAAGAAGCCTCTGCTCTGTGGAGACACAGGGACCAGCAGCAGCCTTAGGTCCAGGTCCTCCCCAAGTGCAACTGAGACCGAGACTGCAGCAGAGACTCCGACTCGGGACGCCTCAGCAGGCGTGGCGTGACTACTCACCTGCTCCCTGGGCACTGGAGAGTTGGGGCGAGCTGATTGTCCATGCCAGGCTCCAGGCCCGACCCCGAGGCTGGGGAGGAGATCTGACTGTGGAAAAGCAGTGTTCTGCAAAAGAAGAGTACAAATTCGTTACTGAAACCAGACAATGGACTTCAGGCATCCAAGCTACAAGTGCACACCCCCCAGGGATTCGACCCCAGTCACCTGGCTCCCCGCCTGCGTGTTAGCCCTTTGCGAGGTCCCTCTATGTTGATTGTCTCCCTCTAATTCCTGGCCCTGGCCTGACCCCTCAGAGTCCCCTACCACAGCCCCTGGCACTGAGGGCTGGCACTTAAGTCATGCCAAGTGGTGATGGATGGCAGTTGCTGCACAGGCCCGGCCAGGGGATGAGCAGCTGCCACGGGGAAATGGCTGTTCTGTAGGGAAGAACCCACGGGGCAGGGCACTTTGGGTCCCCGGTCCATTTCCAATCTGCACCTTGGGGCTGTGGGCAAAGCAGAGTGTCCTGGGCTGCTCTGAGAAACAGAAACGTTAGCAGCAATGGAACCACGTAACCGTCCCAGCAGCTGAGCAAGTGGTTGGCTTTTCGATCCTCACACTGTTGGCTCTGGAAGTCCCTCCAGGAGTGTCTCCCTTCTGCTTCCTTTGTAGAAAAGGAGGCCCAGAAAAGCAAGGCCTTGCACAGAATCTGCACGGCCAGAGGGGGCAGCAGAGCTAGGACCCCAGGACGGAAAGCGGGAGGGAGCCGATCTGACCTAGCATCTGCTATAACCAGGCCCACACAGGGGTCCTGCTCGCTCGGACCTCAGGACAAAACTGCAGGGAAAAATGCTTGGTGCAGTGGAGGAGGCGGTGGCCAGCGCTACAACTCAGCTCTGCAGAGTCTTTGGATTCAACCCTTCTCCCGTTTTGGACTCAGTTTCTCCACTTGTGCAGTGGAACTGATGCCCGCGAGTGGAAGAGTCAAGGTCCCCCTGGGGGCCTCTTAGATGCAGAGCTGGAGTCAGGGCCAGCAACTGCATGTAGCAGCAGCACGGCGCTGAGAAGACAAAGCCCTACCACTCAAAGCAAGCCCTCCCCGGTGCGGGCCCAGCCTCCACCCAGCCGGCCGGAATGCCGGAGCTTCCACAGCCGTCCTGACGTCCCTCACCTGGCCAGGAGGGCCCGGTGTCCCAGCCAGGGCAGCGTTTGTGGTCCGAAGGAGCAGCCTCACACAGCCTGGGTCAGTCCCACAGGGAGCTCCGGGCTGGAGTCCCTTAGCCCAGTGTGTTCTCGCTGGATGGGTCCTCACTGCATGTGGCTCCCGCCAGCTGGGCCACCCTGACAATGAGGCCCAGGAGAGGGCCACAGGCCGGTGACAGAGCCAAGGTCCACAGAGCAACCCAGGCATCCCGCAAGAGGAATCCTAACAAGAGCCCATACACTGAGCCCCATCCGTCCTCTGACCTGCGTTTCCCACCCTCCACACTGGCCCCCAGCCTTTCTCCAATGCACCACCACGCTCCTACCTCAGGGCCTTTGCTCGTATTGGCCCCTCGTCCCCTACCTCCACTCCCATCACTTACTCCTTCAGCCTCTCGAGAGCTCCACTCACACATCCTCCTCATCAGAGCAGCCTTTCTTGAAGGCCACAAGTGAAACGCAGCCCCTCATCTCCCTAAGTCCCCGTCCCTCACTCCACCATCACACAGACTGAATAACCCTTTGGACGTGATATATGCTGTCTCGCCCCACTCGGGTGTACGGCCCAGGGAGCTCCGGCAGATCCAGCGTGGAGCCCAGAACCAGGCACGCTGTGGGTGCTCAGTAAATGCCTGGGGGTAGAACCGCGAGGCCCCCTCCTGACTCCCAGGTGAGTGTTGACCAGCCTTGAGATCTGAGCAGAGCTATGAGTAGCTGTCCACGCACGGGCCGGGCGGGCCCTCTGCAGCCCTTGAAGTCCACGCTGTGCTATTCTTTTCAATCCTCCTTGCCCCTGTTTACACAGCAGACCGTCAAGGTGGACAGGGAAGTCCCTCACCAGGGCCACGCAGCAGGGCGCAGATGAACCACTGTAAGCACCAGGACGGGCGGACCCCACGGGTGCAGGCACCTGTGCAGGGAGCTGCTCCGCTGCTTTGTCTCTCTGATTCTACACCTGCTGCTCTGAGTGTGACGCTGCCCCTTAGCTTCCTGCCAAACCGTTAATCAGCAGTCCTTTGTCGCAGGCCACCTGCCTGAGGAGCTGGGAGTCACCATCCCTAACCCATAAGTAGCGCTGTCCCTGCCTGCCTTCAGTCTCAGAATCGGTGCCCAGCTCAAGCCTGGATCCCGCAGCTGCCTTATCTTCTGGCCTCTGGCCCCATCCCTGGCCACCACTTTGAGGCTGCAAGTCAAGCAAGGATCTCAAGTCCCCCAGATCTCTCTGTTCCAACCATCTTTGGCACCGTGACAGATTCACTGCCACACAGAACTCACTTCCTGTGTGGCCAAAGAGGGCGTGGCTGGGACTGCCTGTGACAGCACGGGGATGGCTGACGTGGCCTGTGCCACTGACTCGCTCGGTGCTCCGGGGGAGCTGGCCGTCCTCTCGGAGCCTCGGCTTTTCCATCTTGGTGACGGACACACTCACTCTTTGCCAGTGTGTGCTGCACAGGCCCAGGACAGGGTCTGCCGAGAGCTCATTTCTCTTGAAATCAAAAACAGAAAGTGAATGTAATCCAACCTGATTTACATTGCTCTTTAATGTTCTAAAAAATATGTTTAGCTGTTTTTAACATGTTTAAAGAAAGGGACCCAAGAAGGCAAAAGTACCCAGGGCCTTTGAAGGTCATAACTCAGCTCTGCAACTGACACTCATGACTCTGGCATGTCTCATGTCTCATGCACTGGCAATCTTACGGTCAGTCTACAACCCAGCCTTTTTTTTTTTGTTTTCTGAGACAGTGTCTCACTATTTCATACAGGCTGGCCCCTGCCTCGGCCTCCTGAGTGCTGGGATTACAGTCATGTGCCATTAGGTCCACCCTAACCCAGCCCTTTTCCAACAAAACCAAGCATTTGTTCTTGCTACAAATACTCACTGAGTGCCTGCTCTGAGCCAGGCATGGTATAAGTTCAAAAGTCAGGGGACACCTGCTAGTTGTGTGCACCCAGGAGAGACTTTATCCTCTGGGGGACACCGGTAAAATGGGAACAATGGAGTTGTTACCCAAGCATTACCCAGCATGCATTACCCAGGTCATGTGTTCTGAAGAGCCCGCAGCACAGAATAAACCACGTGTAAAGGCCCAGTCTTCTGTGATGGCCGAGGGTCTGGGAGAGGAGGGAGCGGCCCACTGGCAAGAGAGGCAGGGTGACTGCATCCCCAGGAACCACCCTGGGGCGCAGAGGCGTGCTCAGCCCCAAGGTACACTGCAGCTACTCCCCAGAGCGCCTCCTGGAGGCAGGCACAGGAATTACTCTGTTCTGACCCCAGGAGAGAGGGACAAGCATCCTCCAGACTAGACAAGTGGAAACTATGGTCCTCACCTAGCATACAGGGGACCTGGGTTCTCACCCCAACGCTGTCCGCTCTGAGTTGTGTGAACTCAGGAGGTCACCAGCTGCTCTGATTCTCCCGGTCTTGAAAGCAAGGGTGGTTAACTGTCCCCTCCCACGGATGCAGGGGGATTCCCGGCAGCCATCGGGAGACGAGATAGATATTTGCTGCCATCAAGTGTCACTCTTGATGTCTCTAAAAGCAGCCCCATGCCCTGTCCCCTGAAACTCTGCTGCCAGTCTGCCCCTTGGACGTCTCTGCGTCTTCTGACTCAGAAGCATTTTCCCTCAGACATCTCTTAACAGCCACGTCTTCTAGAGGGCAGGCAGGCAGCCAATGGGAACCTCTGTGGCTAAATCCTAAAACAATGCCCTCTGGCCTCTTGGGAGGGGTGGGAGTGGTGAGAAATGCCTTCTCTGCCCCCAGGTCTGCCCCCTACTGCCTGGGCTTCCATCTCCCCGTCCACCCCATCCAAGCCCCTCCTGATGGCCACCCTGCCTAAACCACCTCCCTCACTCTCCCTGGCCCATCCTCTTCACCCACTGGGAAGAATCTTGTCAGAGTCAAACTCCATTGTGTCGGCCCCTACTTAAGACTCCTCAATGAGTCTCATCATTCCTGGGACCCAAAGCAATTCCTGATGATGGCCTGCAGGTCATGTGTGATCCAGGATCAGCCAGCCTCTTCCCCGTCCTGCCACTGTGCAACTCCTCCGCAGAGCCTAGACTCCCCCTGGCCTCACTTCTTCAAGGCCTTTGCACTGGTTCCTACCACCTGGAGCACTTTTGCCGCATGTCTCATAACCCAGTTTACTCGGCCCCCAGTGAAAGCCCGCTCCTCAGAAAGGTCTTAACCTCCCCGATGTGAAGCGCTCCTGCCTTCTCCAAGTGACTTCTCCTGTGTTCCTCTTCATAGCCGCAGCCTCCTGACATGGTGGTCTCTGTTCACTGTCTGAATGTAGAATGTAGAGTAGAACATGCTCCTGCCCAGGGCCCAGAAGCAGAGCCCAGGAGATGGAGGAGTGGTTTGAAGGCAGGGGTCACGAGGACTCGATGCTTTCTGGAAGCTTCTGTGGATAGGCAATGCCTCCAACTTCGGGCCAAGGGAAGCAAGCTGTCAGAGTCTGCGTCAAAGGAAAGGACAGGACACCTGTCTGAGACGGACTGGGATGCCCACGTGAGTGTCAGTCCACAGGGAGGCCAGTGCACCTGGGACAGGTCGAGTGGGGAGGGGGTGAGGGCTGGGGGGAGGAGCCGTGGGCACCATGAAGGACTTTGGGCCGTTCAGAAACATCGGACTTTATGCTGAGCAGGATGGAAAGGCATCGCACACCCCAGCGTGCTCACCTGATGTGATTTGCAGATCGCCTGATGCAATTTGCTCTCGATCACATCTCGCTGGCTGCTGGGCTCCCTCCTACCATCCTGAGCTGGCAACAAGCACACGACGCCACTAAGCCCCGAGTGTCTCCCGGAGCAGCTCTCTGGGATGGGCCACAGCTCCTCGCCCCCTCCTCTGTCCCAACCGGCTCCTCTTCACGGGACCTGGCCGGGTGGGTGGCGCTGAGCCTCACCAGCCACCCAGACGGGAGGCACCACCCTCGTCACTTCCTTCTGCTGCCTCGGTTTCTGCGGAGGCTTGGGTGGAGTTTGAACGTGTCCTCTAAAGTTTCAGTACCGGAAGCTTGGACCCCAGTGCAGGGTGTAACCTTACGAGGTGGGGCGTGGCAGGAGGCAGCCGGGCCCTGGGGCTCCACCCTCAGAGGGAACTGATACGGCTCTCTGCTGGATTCCTTCCCCCACACAGGGTCGCTCTGCACTGAGTTCAGCCCTCTAGGCTCTTTCTCCCGCTTCCTGTCTCCGGCTTCCTGTCTCATTATGTGATCTGCACAGCTCCTGTGTGATCCTGCCACTGTGGCACTTTCCACCATGCGGCCCTCACCCAAGCCAGGCAGACACCAGCACCGAGCTCTGGAAGGTCCGGACCTGTGCGCTAAATAAACCTCTTTTCTGTATAAAGCACCAGCCTTGAGTACTTTATTGTAGCAACACAGAATCAACCAATACAACCCCTGGCGTTCCTGAGTCTTTCCCCTCTCTATCCAACGGCATCCCCCAGGGTCAGGCGCCGTCACCACCTGTCTGAACCACTACAGCAGCCTCCTCAGTGGTCTCCGGCCTCGCTTTGGCCCCTTGAACCCATCCCCCACCGGCCTCCACAGGGATCGTCATAAAGCCCAAACCCCACCTCTCCCCACCCTTCGCATCCTTTCCGTGGCTCCCCCATTGCCCTCCAAAGAGAGCCAAGCCCCCTTGCTACCCCTTCTCGGGCCCTGGTGACCGGCCTCCCCGTCCTGCCTGCCTCTCTGCACCTCCTGCCACTTCCCAGCCCTGACTGTGTGGCCAGATTGGATTTTGCTCTGACAGTGGGTGCCAAGAGGGCAGCCTGAGCCGGGCTGGGTCCTCCCAGTTCAGGAAGAAAGGCGAGCTGGGAGCAGCCAAAGGGAGGCACAGCAGCGGGAGCAGTAACTGGCCTGATGATCGATCGGACCTAGGAGAAGGAGGATCACGGATGCCCCCTCCATAAAGGGATGAAAAAGCTTCAGGGGGTGAGCAGGGAGGGAAGGAGGGCTTTCTGTCGCCAGCTCTGCCCAGTTGCCACGACCGGGCTCTTCCAGTGCCTCCTCCGCCCTCTCCTTCACCGTACCTTCTCCCAAGCCCACCCTAACATCCCAGGGCCGCTCTCTGAACAGCAGCTGTGCAAGTCCCTAACCCTGGTCCTGGCACCTGGCATCGCACACACATGGTTTCCTTCCCAAGCCACGGAGGCAATGGTAGGGTGGTCTGGGTAACTGTGCTTGTATTTTCTGCTCAAATACATGGCCGTGAGTCCCGATTCCCTGAAAAAGAGAGATACCCATAGAAAGACTGGATTCAGAGCACACCCAGAGCAAGTTCCTCACTTTAGAATGGGGAGACTGAGACTCGGATAAGCTGAGTGACTTGCTCAAGGTCCCACGGGAAGTCTGGAAGCCGGCTGTGTATGCTAAGTCCTAGCACTGAGTGGAAGCACAGGTCTACTTGTGACACTGCCCTGGCCGGATTTCTGGGCAGAAGCTTCCTGGCTGCAGTAGGCTGCATAGTGGCCCTCAGCGGAGGCCATATCCTAATCTCCAGAACCTGTGACTGTGTTTCCTCCCGTGGCAAAAGAGACTGCAGATTTCGGACAAGGATTTTGAGATGCAAAGATTACCCTGGATTATCTATGGGGAAACCAACGACCATCCTTAGAAGAGGGTGGCGGGGGTTCGGGTAAGAGAGAAGTCACGGGGTCAGAGAGACAGGAAGGAGGAGAGAGAGACAGAAGATGCTATGCTGCTGGCTTTAACGATGAAGGGCCAAGGCACGCAGGGACCTTCCAGAAGCCAGAAGAGGCCGGGGACAGATTCTTTCTCTCCTCAAGCCTTCGAAGGGCTTGTCCTGAGGATTTGAGATTTCTGACCTGCAGGTCAGATGGTTCACAGGAGCTGTGCAAGTCCAGGGGAACTTGGTGACACGCTCAAGGTCAAGGGAGGAGAGTTTATTTACCAAAGCATTCGCGATAAAATATGGGGAGATGCAGATAGATCACACACACACAGGCCTGTGGCTGCGGAACAATTTCCACCTGGGCCTAAATGAGCAAAAGGAGAGATTTTCTGAGCCTGAGAGGAGGTAGCTGGGTGTTGAAGACTTCTGGTCAGAGGCCTCAGCCAGCCGGAAGGCAGGGCAGGGACCCTGACTCCTCTCTTCCCGCCCTCTGATCCCATTAGCAGAGCCCCGCCAAGGCCAGAGGATACAAAAACTCAGTGACACAGTCCAGGCGGGGCTGGGGTCAGAGGACGGTGAGGGACAGAGACGGGTCCGGAAGGCCGAGAGACACGCATCCCGCACAGACCATCCCAAAGCTGGTGTCCTTCACTGCTGCCCGCTTTGCTCAGTCAGGGCCTAATCCCCCAGGAAGTCCTTACCGCTCTTCCCCACCGGACCCCAGCTCTAAGCTCCCTGCCCCTCAGCCCACAGGCACCAGCTCGCAGTTCCCCAAGAACATCGGGCCACTTCCGTCTCTGTGCCCGTGCCCAGGCCACTCCCCTCTGCCCGGTCTGCCTCCCCACACCGCAATATAGGCACAGGTTCGTAGGACACAGGTCACAGCCTGGAATCAAAATCCAACTGACAAGGGCCAAGCCCTCACTCTGCCACTACCAAGGAACATGGCCTTGAGGAAGCCAATTTCTCACCTATAAACTGGGGAGAATAAAGAACCCGGGTCATGAAGCTGCTCTGAGGTCAATGGAGCAAAACCGGGATGAGACTGGCAGGTGGCCACAGGGTGAATCACGTGGGGGGCAAGGTCTGCACATCCCAGCGTCTCTCTCTCTCTACCTACCGTGACCTCTCTTTCTCTGGAGCTCTGCTGAGCCCGTGCGGACAGTGTCAGCGGTTCCTGGACGCTCTTCTATGCGTCTCCTTCACAGGCCGCACGCTCTAAGAAAGAGGACCTGACAATGTCCCGTCTGTGATCTCAGAGTCCAGTGCACAGCAGGAAGACAACGGGAAAACACTGAACCAACAAACACGGGGGCGGATGAGTTCATGAGCGACAGCATTAGGAATGAGTTAGTGAGTTAACGCGTGGGTGAAGGAGCGAGCGAGTGGGTGAGAGAGAGAACGAGAGGCTGAGTGGATGAGGAAGTGATGAACGTGAATGTGAGAGCGACTTAGGAATGATGGCATGCATGAGAGAATCAGTGCGTGACTGAGTGCATGATGGTGAATGAGAATGTGTGTGTGTGTGTGTGTGTGTGTGTGTGTGTGAATTAACAAATGAGTACTGACAGTGAGGGAGATGATGTGAGTGATGAGTGAATGGGTGGGTTCCTACGTGACA
>NW_022900924.1:1152425-1211965 GCF_012274545.1 Fukomys damarensis | reverse complement strand
GGGGTAGGAGGGAGGGAGGGAGGGAGAGCAGAGCAAGTGAATGAGGGAACAAATGTAACAACCATCTGAATGTGTGAACCCACAGGCCCTCCACCTAGTAAAGATCAGTCTACGTCCACCCCCAGGTGGACAGCCATCCCAGGCGCACAGTGACCTCTAACAAAGCCCAGGCCAAGGACACAGCAGCTCGCAGGGGTGAGGAGGGAGGTGCCTGGCCTTGGCGGGAGAGGCAGGTGGGGGCGCGGAGCTCATTGGAGATGCAGAGGGGATCCAGCGGCAGCCGCCTGCTCTGGCAGGGAGCGCGGGAAAAGAGAAGAAAAATGAAGCTGCCGCAATCTCATTTTCTGAGACCTGCAAGTCAGCCAGGAAATAGCTATTATTCCATCCACTGTCGGTATTAAGTTATTTCCTTCACTAAATACGGGAATGTTCATGAATATCTATTGAGTCCCAGGTACAGGCCCCTCCTGGCTGGAGGCTCAGTTGCTCCGGCTTTACATTCCTCCAACAACACCCCTCAATCTTGCTGTGAAGTGAAAGACAATAGTATTTTAAATTGGTTAATAAATCTCCGGATTGATGCTCCTCGAAGGCCCGGGAACTTCGTCTCTATTACTCGCATAAAAGGGATCACATTTTAACCACTGCCGGCCTCGGGATTTGGGGGAGTTACCCGAGCCAGCAGCTCCTGCCTCTTCCTGGGGAAGGGAGAGAGGAGGATTCAGGCTCCGGGGCCGGACAGAGCCCTGTTGGTGATCGGGAAATTCTCCTTCTCTGGCCGATCTGGACCCAGCTGGACATCCTGGGCCACTCCGGTTTTTGATGGCTTTCATGATCCGCCAGTTGCCCTGAATGCAAAGAAAAGCAACCCCAAAGCGAAGCTCCAAGGGCAGTGGAAGTGGGTGTCTGCATCTTTTCAAAAAGCCCCCCAGCAGAGCCGGATGTGTGACTCAGTGGTAGAGTTGCTTGTCCAGTGTGCTTGAGATCCTGGATTGAACCCCAGCACTTCAGGAAAAAAAATAAAAATTAAAAATAAAAAGCACTCAGACAAAGCTGAGGCCGTGGAAGGGGTAGACGGCGCTGTCAGGAAAATCCCCACGGGTGGATTTCCTCTCACCTTCCTCCATGAGCACAGGTGAGCTTGAACCTCTGTCTTGGGCCCGAGGAGGCTTTGAGAGCCCAGCTAGTGAAGGCAAGGCAGACTGGGCCATCTCCCCTGGCAGAGTTTCTTGCCGTCTGCTACATTGTCTTCCCGAAGCCTATCCTGCGCTTGAGAAGTGGAGAGCCCTGACGGTGTCCACAGCCGAGAAAACTGAGGCAGCATTTCTCCTGGATACCCCGGTATCCAACCATCCACCCCAGGGCCCAACCCCAGCTCCAGGGTAGGGACTCACCAAATAGCAGCGGCTGGATCGGGTGTTGCACACCTGCCCAGGTTATAGATGTACAGACTGAGGCTGGGAAAAACAGATGGTGCACGCCTCCCCCCACTGTGAGCTGGCTGGCCAAGGACTCCGCCAAGAGAATCTGTGCACCTGCTGCGCCCAGGTGTGAGTGAGATCCGGGGAAGCTGAGACCGAGAGGAAAAAAATGCGGTGGCCACTTCGATGGAGTTTGGCCTCTCAGGAGGACCCTGGGTCGGGGCTATAGGGAGACAGATAACACACGAGCCACCAGAGGTATCCACAACAACTTCAAGCGTGCCTGATTGCTGGGAGGGATGTGGAGCAGCTGATGGTATCCACGGCGATGGAGCGGGGCTTTGGGGTACGTGGGGAGCTGCTCCCCTTTTGCAGACCCCGGAGAGCTGAGGAGCTGAGCATGTCTCTGAGACCCGGGAGGTCCTTGGGAGCAGCCTCCGGTTTTCAGTCCCAGCTCCCATCCCAAAACCTGGCTCAAAGTCAGTGCTCAGTATCAGGGCAAGCAGATGAGCGGAAAGCTATTATCATCGTCGGTGCGATCGTGGAGGATGTTTCATGACTTTCCTTGCCCCTTTTTCAGAATACCCTCCCCGAGCTCACTCTGAGCTTCACAGGCGTCTGAACCCTACACCCTGCTAAGCCCAGGGGACGCCTCGCCCCGTGGGCTCACCTTCACCCCAGACCTGTTCTCTGCTCCCTTCGTTCCTGGTCTCTCCTGCCAGCCCAGCCCCATGCAGTGACCTGCAGCACCTTTCACAGCTTCGTGCCACCCTGCCGCCAACCCTCTGAGCTCCGCTGCTCTCCGGGCCAGGTGAGGTTTCACCCTCAGCGTCCCCACTTCCTGGCTCACCTCCCCTGCCCAGAGTCTGCCCCTGCCTGTGGCCTTCTGCCCCGACCACACCTCCTTCTAAGCCTCCACCTTTCCGCATCACCCAGGCCTCTCTCTCTCACCCGAAGGACCCTACCCGGATGTCAGGGTTCAGGTTGGCAGTGGCCTCCTCTAGGCAGTGGTGCCATTTTTGCTTGTTTGCCTGCTTTGTTTGGGTGCTGGCACCGAGATCCAGGGCCTTGGGGATGCTGAGCTCACCCACTGAGCCCCACCCCGTCCCCCAAAATTGTCTGTTTCTCATCCTCAGAGTTGGGCTCTCTCCTAGTCTCCTGTCACACCGACACCCAGCAAAGGATGTGACACAGATGGCCAGGATACTTACCTGTGAAACCAATTACCTCTGTGCATCCACTGTAACAGACCGGGGGGAAAGGCCCAAGCCTCTGCTCTCGCTGGGTCTGTGCTCACAGCCACGTGACTGCTAAGGTCCTCCCACCTAAGGAGGGAGACAAGATGTCTTCCCACCTCCAGAATCCAGCTGCTATGCGATTTGGTTCAGCCAATAAAATGTGGCAGAGGTGTCATCACCCCAGATCTGAGCCTGGGCCTTAGGAAACCCAGCACCTTTCACTCCCCTCTTGGGTTCTCCCAGTCTCCCTGCCGGCCAGCCCAAGCCACCTGGCTGCAGGACGGGAGACGCAGGGCCTGGCCGCCTCTGTCACCCTAGCCAACAGCTGGTCCCCCACAGAACGTGAGGCCACAGTCATCCTCAACCAGCCAGGGCTCACCAGTTCACCAGCTTGTCTGAACCATCCAGCTGGAACCAGCTAAGCCCGGCATGGATCAGAAGCATCCAGCTGACCTCTGTGCCAAAAAACAGGAGCTGCTGTCCGCCTTCCCCCTCCCAGAGGGCAGATGTTCCCAAGGTTATTGCTGCTGTTTGTTACACGGCATCCTGGAGGTGATAGATGATACATTTGTTACACAGAGATTCCTCCAGGCCCAGTAGCACTGGTTAATCCCATGCATAGCCCTGTTTATAAGCTGTTACCGGTGCCTGCTGGAAGTTGTCACCCAACCAAAGGAGTCAGAATAGCAGTTTCCCTGAGATGGCTCCAAGCACCTGTCCTGAAGCTGTCCCTCATGGAGCCGTGGAAAGTGGCCCCCAGCTGAGAGTGGCCTGTCCCGCAGATGAGCTGCAGCAGCCCCACACCGCAGACAGGCCCAGCCAACCTCGCAGCCCGGCACAGGCCCAGGCCAGAGCGTGGAGCTCCATCTGGGGAATAAAGACAAACATATCACTCTTTTGGACAAGCAATTTTTTTTGCATAATTGACAATTCCTGGCATATTCCCCCTTCTCTGTGCACAGCCTGCCTTTCATGTCACTCAGGCACGTACCAGACACTCTGAGGTGACTTCCCTGAAAAAGAGAATGCCAGAGAGACCTCTGACTCCCTACCCTTAAATATTCTACTCGTTATGAATTCCCTGAGGAGGCTTCTCTGCTCCAAACACCAGGGGAATAGGAAGGAGGAGGCAGGGAACAGCTCTCCGAGCAGCTCTTTGTACATGAGATTCTTTGGTTTGTATTAAAATATTCCCTTCTCCTCATAATTTATGAGCAGTCCTGGAATAAGAGGTTTCACTTTGTCCCTTATCCTCCTTGAGCTAGAAACAAAACCGGCAGTGTCAGAGCCGATGTCCCCAAGAAGGAGGGGGCAGGGGGACAGAAGCTTCCAGAGCAGCTGGTTTGAGTGGTGGCGGAAGACAAAGCAGATTCCCTCCCCGGCCCCTCCTGCCCGGAAGGAGACCCAGGCCAGGCGCCTCCCGCCCTCCTTGTTCTGGGTGTTCGGAACCGTCCCGTCAGCCAGTGTCACAGCCATCAGGCCCTTCTCAGAGCAGAAAGTGGGTGCCTGGGGATGGGACGTCTCACTAGCGCGAAGCAGGTGAAAGATGGATCTGGAATTTAAACCAGCAGTGACAGGCACCAGTGCGCTGGCCTCTGACGACTCCCTCCTCTTCTACACCCCCGCTGTAGCCTCACAACCGGGAACCCCCTTTCCTGCCTAGCGAACTCCCTCCTGCCCCACCTCAGAGCCCGGATCAAAGGCCCCTCCCTGCACTCCTTCACCGCCACAGTCCCTGTACCCATCTCTGGTGAAAACTAGCACAGTGATAACGGGGTAACTGATCCCGTCCGTTCTTCCAAGCAGACGGGCGGGCTTTAAAAGTTGGGCCCAAGTTCCTTTGCCTCATAACTTAGCATGAGGCCCGGTCTTTCATCAGTAACCGCAAATACCTCCTGGATTGCAAAATAAATGAAGGAACGAATGAGTTGTAGGTTTCAGGAGGTGCCTCTTGGATGAGGCTAAGTCTCTTAGAATGAAGCCGATGAAATCTAAGGCCCTGGTCTGTCCGCAGACTTCACACGGAGTCGGTGCTCTCTTAGCACCGCCGTTGCAGCTTGCGGGAGTGTGGCCGGCTCCTCGGGGAGACCAGCAGGACGTCTGACCCCTCTCAGCCCCTGAAGGAACGCGGGTTGGGGCTCCCGTGAGTCACTCTGCATCCACCCCCTGAGTTCATGTGCTCCAAGTCCCCGACACGTCTTCCTCTGACAGGTGGCGTCTGTCACCCTCTGTCCAACATCTCACCTGCTGAGAGCAGGGACTGCAGCTCTCAGAGCCACAGAGCTAAGGCTGCGAAAGCCGGGCGGGTGTCATGAGCTGGCGGTCTGGCTGCCATCCAAGGGCCTCTTCATCCCCCCAGAGGTCAGAGGTGGGAATAAAGTCCTGGGGCCTGGGAAGTCTCCAGCCTGTCCTGACCCTGTCACCCTCTCTGAGGACCACGGCTAGGTCTCCCCACCTGTCTGGGCCTCAGGTTTCTCACCCAGAATGTGGGAATGGGGAAAAAGCAGCTGCCAGCCAGCAGCCGCCCTGCTCTCTGCCTGGTGCTCTCCTCCCCCCAGTCCTGTACAGTGGGAGTGTGGATGTGGCCAGATACAGGGAGACCGTGGCCCAGAGAGACGAGCTGACCTGCCAAGGCCACACAGCCAGCCAGTCACATCACAGGATTCCCCGGGGTGTCCCGGGTGGGACACAGCGCAGGCCTGAGAGTTTTTCTACAGACAACAGCACTCTAACCAGCCCAGGAAGCCAGAGCAGGCCCGTCCTCCGCCTCTTCCTCCTCTGCCTCCTCTTCCTCTTCTGTATATTTAGTGCATTTATCTATATGTGTTTTTATTTTAAAACTTTTAAATTTTTAGATATTTTAGTCACTTTATTGAAGTGCGGCAGGCCTATAAGAAGCTGCATATGTGTTATGTACGCTACCTGAGTGGGGCGATAATTATGCCCCCTTGAAACCACCGCCACCGTCAAGGATAAAGAGTCTCCATCTCCTCCCAACCACTGATTTACTGGCAAGAGCATTCAACGCAAGCCCTGCCCGCTTTGCAGATCTTAAGAATACAATACAATTTTATGAGCTGCAGGCCCTGCGCCCCAGAACAGGTCGCCGAAGAAGGGGTTAAAATCTAAGATGTATTAGAAATTCATACACCTCAGCGGCCAAAATAAATAAACAAATACCAGCCCAATTACAAAGTAGGGGAAAGATCTGGACAGACACTTCTCCGAGGCAAACATCGGCCTGGCCCCAGCTTCTGACAGGCTGGAAGACACGAGGCTGCTTTTCCCGGAACTCCGGGCTCTGGGCGGTGACAGCAGGAGGACAGACGGGGAGGGAGCATCCAGAGCGGAAGGGGACCAGGGACCAGGACTGGCAGGTGTGGCTCCGAAGGGTCCGGGCTCGTCTCCGGCCTGCGGCACATACAAGCTGTGTGGTCTGGACCAGTGTTTTACCCACCCCCCGAGCCACAGTTTCCTCAACTGCAACATGGGGACAGCTGGGGTGACCTTGGATGACACAGTTCGTGCCCTACGGCCTGGGACCTGGGCAGGAGCAGTGCGTGTCATTCCAATCTCACAGCGTAGCCAAAGCCGCGGGTGTCGCAGGCAGAAGACACAGCAGACACAGGCAGGGGAGCACGTGGGAAGGACGGCTCTCCTCTGTGATCTCCCAGCCCATGTCCCTCTCTGGAGCTGTGACGGCCGACTCGGCGGCCCCCGGCTGCGTGGCGCTATCCAACGCTTGGAGGGCTGCAGTGCGACGTAACACACCCCGAGAGTGAAGGCAGAAACAAAGTTAAAAATCTCCTCGATTTGCTTTCCTGTCAATTCTGTTTTGCAGTGAGCATTTTGATGCATTGGTGAAGATTAACATATTAATAAAACTAATTTTTTCTGTTTCTTTTTCACTTTTTAAAATCAGGCTACAAAAAATTAAAATTGCATATGAATGCAGGCTGTTTTATTGTTTTTTTTTTGTTTTGTTTTGGAAAGCAGTTCTCTAGACAACTAAAGCTTGACAATAAATAATATCTTTTGGAGCCTGACTCTAAATTCGGCCACTTCCTGAGTGTGTGAACTCGGGCAGGATGTGCACCCTCCGTGAGCCTGTGCTGCCCTCCTGCGCAATGGGAATCATCCTCCTCCAAGGGGACACGATGAGAGGCCAGCACATCGCACCTGCATCTGGCACAGAGTGGAGCCCCAGGTAGAAACGTCGTGGTCAGTGACGCCTGCCCGTAAGAGGTGGTCCTGGGACACAATGACGGAGCAGGAAATCTATTGCCCGGTGAGGTCAAAGCATCATCGTAGCTCAACACGTGACTGCTGTGTTGTGGTGCTGCCTGTGTGAACAAACCCACTGTCTAGCCAGTCAAGTAAAAGTGTAGCACACATGGTCACACAGTGTACAAGGTATAACATCTGACGAGAACAACCAGTTACATAACTAGCGTGAGTGTTTCCTGCACTACATCTGTGATCATAATTTAGACTGTATTTCTGCATGTCGGTGACAGGTCTGTCTTCTTGCACCAGAACCAACCTACTGCTCCTACTCTTGTGTTTAGTTCTCGTGCTCAGAAAGAGAGGCCATGTGAGTGAACCACCTGTACCAGGTAAGCTCGTGTAACCAGATTCCGGACAACATGGCCCAAGGATGCATGCCTAAGATCATGTCCCAGTGGTTGTGCAGTGGAGATGTGATAGAAAAATACAGTGAATGTTTACATTTAAAAACATTACAAGGGCTGGGGATTCGGCTCAATGGTGCCGCCACCTGCCTTGCAAGCGCAAGGTCCCGAGTTCTATCTCTGGTACCAAAAAAAACCCCAAAACTAATAATAATAATAACAACAACAACAACAACAAATATTACAGTCAAAAATGCAGTGTCATTAATCCCCCTCAGAACAGCCCCCAATTCAGATGCATTTATCCTAACCATCCTGCCACTTTCTGAAGCAGTTGTACAGGTCCTCTGCTGTGAGTGTCTTCAGATGCATTCTTGTGGCTTAATATCACGAATCGATTAAAAACGTCCGCCTGTCATAGCTGTTCGGACTTTGGGAGAGTCAGAAGTTGTGCGATGCCAGATCTGGAGAGTCGGGTGAGGAAGGACACACTGCAGTGCTCCTACAAGCCTGCCTCTCCACCGGACGGCACTGGGTGTGAAAGACACAAAAGAACATTTCGGGGACTGCTTCAGAGAGTAGCAAGGATGATGGCGTAAGTGAGGGTAGCATCTTGATGGGAATTAACAGCGATGTGCCTTTTACTGTAATAAAGTTGTTTATTTGAACTCACACTGGATTTTTCCATCAGCGCTTATGTACGAGCCTCCGAGCCTCCTTTCTCTCGCATGGCCAGGCTTTCAGGCTGTGCCCCGGGACGACCTCATCCGCAGCAGGAGGCTCAGGAGAGGCTGCCTGGCTGGGCATGGTGCTCTCCCACGTGGGACCTCCGTGTGTCACAAGTCTCCACCTACCCCCGGGCTCTGGGAGCAGGGTGAAGCCTTCCCAGATGGAGTTAATTGAAAAAGATGCCCAAAGGGCCTTCCACTCCCTACAGGCCCACCTGGATTGGGTCACCTGCATCCAGGGACTTCCTGTCCCTCCTGCCCAGCATCTATTCTGTACACAAAGTTTTGGAAAGATCAAGAGCAGTGGGCAGGAAGCAGATCCGGCTGGGTCCCCTCTCTGGCTCCTCCTCTTCCTCTTCTGCAGCTGACAGGGCTGAGCATGTGGGCAGTTTTAGGGTAAACTGAAGCATGACTGAGACTACCAGAGCAGGCAAAAACGAAGCAACAAGTGAAGCTTTATTTTCAGCCTGGGTGCAGGCTCGTCAAGGCAACAAAGCTGTTGAACCTGGGGACTTGGGCAAGGAGAAATTTTATAGGGGAGTTTGGGTAGGGAAGGGCTGGTGCCCGGAGGAGGGGAAATTTTGTCCTGGAGTGGAGGAAGTCTTCTGTTCTGGGGCAGAGGAAGTTCAGTGGTCTGCAGGGGTATCCGGGCCTGCAGATGTTGCTGCACCGGGAAGGTTGTTTGTCTCGAACTTGGTCCTTGGCTTCCTGTTATCTTTTGCGCCTTACAAAATGCAGAACGGGGAAGTTTTCTTCTCTTCTGCCTGGGCCAGGGTCTGACAGGCAGTCCACCCTGCTGAGACCTTGTCTCATCCCTCATCCCAGCCCTGCCTGCCTTTTCAAGAGTCACAGCCAAGTCTCTCTGGCCAAGGAGAAGAAGCCCAGAATGGGCAGGGCGGGACGGCTGCTGAGGACAGCTTCTGTCCATCCTCCCAGGGAGAGAGGATGCTGGATTTTCTCAGGCAAGGTAGAGGCTTGCTACTGTCCAGCTGACTCACCTTCTTGTTTCAAAGCAAAACAGTCATGGTACCCCAAGATTAGACCTTCCAGGCAGTGGGGAAATGGAAACATTCCCCATTACTCCTTTTTTTCTTGGTACCAGGGATCAAACTCGGGACTTTGAGCTCAGTCCCCATTACACTTAATCCTTACTTTCCCACCCACAACACCTCCCCTTGCTGCCTGCTAACCTAGACTGAATTCCCAGTGGGCCAGAAGACAGGATCCTGCTCATAGTCCTCGCCCAAGTCGCGGTGTCACCTGTGTGATCCTGATCAAGCCCATTCTCCTTGCTGGGACTCCATGGCGTCTCTAAACTGCTCCACGGACCTCGAGGCTCTCTGGAGGATTGGAATGATGTAGGCACCAGCTAACACCAACGAGCTGGTCACTTGCTACTGTTGTGGTTTAGATCTAGAGTGACTCCCAACTCCTGCGCACTCAGGGCCCAGGCTGTTTGGATCCTGAGGATGAGGTACACTCATCATTGGGTGGGCCCTTTGATTAGGGCAGTGGGTAAATGTGCTTTTAGGAGGTGGGACCTGGGCAGAAGTGGCAGGCACTGTGGGTGTGACCTGGAAGGATGCATCTTCCTCCCCAGCATCTCCCATCTCACTCCGCCTCCCGACTGCCGTGACGGGAGCAGTTTTCCTCCACCAGAGTCTCCCACCTCTTCCTGTCTTGGAGCCAGCTGACTAGAACTATGCGCCAACATGAACTTCTCCTCCATTAAAGTCACAAGTGCTGTCCACTGTGCCTCGGTGACGAGGTAAGAGATAGAGACAGATCTATACAGCTCTCCGGGGGATGGGCATGTTAACAGTATCTCCCCCGTGCAACTGTTTAAATTAGAATGTCATTGTCTTCTAACTTGGCACGTTTGCTAAGTGGGGACCACCGGAGGTGTGTGGGACTCCCGTTCTCCGGCCGGTGGGAGTGGTCATGTGTGGGGCCCGCCCGCGGGGGGTGGGGAGGGGGTGCAACTGTTCCCGCCACAGCCAAGTTCAAGCTGGTGGCCGAAGCAGCTTGCCAAACTCCCGACTGTGTGACTCTCTCAGCCCTAGTGAACTGTTCTTCTGCAGGTCAGCTCTGGGCCCGGGGTTCACTTCCTGCTGCTCTTCCCCTTACCATCCTCCAAGCCTCTCTGTGTCCCTGTGCATTTGCTGCTTCTTTTTTTCACCTTTAACGAACCTGCATAAGTCTTATGTCCACATTAGGCCTCACAGGTTAGAGGCGCTTTGAAGCTAGTGACCTGGTAAGGTGCCCTCTGGCTCCGAAGGGCGTCCCTTAGCTCCACCTCCACGTTCTCCTTCTCACGGAAAACGCCCTAGGTTCTCTTCTCAGCACAGAGGCCCTGCACGCTAGCCTTCTCTCTCACGGCCTTACAGGCAAGTCGGAAAACAGCCAGAAAGAGGGGCGCAGAGGGACCGTGAGCTTCTTCCCCAACAAATTCTTGCCGTGTGACCTCAGATAAATACGGCGACCAATCTGAGCCCTGTTTTCCTCTACTGACTCGCAGAGCTGCTCCAAAGGAATAATGGGGAAATGCATGTAACGGGTTCACGGATGTCCATTGTGCGTGAAATACACGTCACTGCACTGTATATGGAAAGTGATAGGGCCATCAGGTCCAGAGCCCCTCTCCGCTGGGGGGCCCACCCTGCACAGGAGCCTCCCTATCGGCCCGCTTCCCATCCCCCACCTCCTCCCCGACACCCCCTTGTCCCAGGACTAATTTATTTATTTTCTTCTGAATCCTCAAAGTCTATCAAGCTGTGGAGTGCTCGGATGGATTTTTAATTAATTGAAGCGGAATCAATGAAAAAGTGATTGTTTCGGCCCTGGCAGGGTGGGGAGCCATCTCAGCGGCCGGAAATCATGGATGGCTGGTGGGTGACGAGAGTTTATTGAGCTGTGGTCAGACTGTGGGTACTGAGGCTGGGAGGCCGAGGGACACAGGATGAAAAGTGCACAGGGACCAGCATGCCCGCCCAGAGCCCTGCTGATCAGGTAGCAGGCCTCCCTCCCCTACTCAGCAGCTGTGTGGGCTGAACGACCCACTGCACCTCTCTGTCCCAGGGGCCTCAAGGTCTTCCCGTGAGGGCTTATTCCTGACACCTGCTACAACATGAATGACCTTGAGGACATTGGCTGGGCCAAGGGCAAAGGAGCGAGACACAAAAGCACAATGTGGTAGGATTCTACCTACATGGCTGCTGTGGTTTACAGCTAAAATGCACCCCCAAGTGTCTCATCTGTTCAGAGGTGGGGTTCCCAGGAGGCGACTGCAGCAGGGGGGTCACCGAGTGTGCTGTGAGGAGTTGGGGCCTGGTTAGAGGAGGTGGTAACCCTTGTCCCTGGCTCCTCCCTCCCACCAACGCCCTTTCTCCCTCCCTCCCTCCCTCCCTTTCCCTGCTCCAGCCCCCATGAGGTAAGCAGCCGCTGGCCACCACAGTGCCCCTGCTTTGGAGCTGACCATGGACTGAACTCGGAAACTGTGAACCGAACAAATCTCTCCTTTAAGTCCCCAGCGTCAGGCGTTCTGTCCCAGCGACAAGAGAGGTGACTAATACAACGGCGTACCTGGGATAGGCTGGTTCCTATATTCAGAAGATGGAGTGGGATTCAGTGGCTGTGGGGCTCACAAGAGGTGGGTACAGAACTTCTGTGTGGGAAAGAAAAATCCTGCAAACAGGTAGCCAATGATGCTGGCACAGCACTGCCGATGCACAAACCCCACTGGACTGCACACCTGGAAAACGATGGCAGTGGTGGCCCTGATCATTGCATTCATCTTACCATACTAAAGAAAGAAAGCAGACAAGGCCTCCCCTTGTTTGGCACTGCCTAGCTCCTAGCCAGTGCTCAGGGAAGGCACACCGTGTTATGATCATCATCACCATCATCATCATCTGTTCACTGGAATGAAGTAGTCGCGGGTTTAGTACACTGCAGAATATGACCAAAATCTCTTCCCAGCGGACACGCACACTTCTTGCAGTGTCGTGAGCAAGCTGCCTCTGTCCTCTGTGGCTCCTTCCTTCCAACGGCAGATGTTCCCCACCCCTGAAGCTCAGCTGTGGCAGGGTGTGTCTCAACCTTCCCTTCAATTGGTCTTTGGCCAGGAAAGTTGCTTTGGCCATGTTTCCCATGGCTGCTGTAACAAATGACAAAACACAGCTGGGTGTGGGAGAACATGCCTGTCACTTCAGTATTCTGAGAGGCTGAGGCAGGAGGATGGCAAATTCAAGCCCAGCGTGGGCAATTCAGTGACTTAGCAAGACCCTATCTCAAAACATCAGATAAACAAATAAACAAACAAACCAATAAAAGCTGGCGACGTAGCTCAGTGGGAAAGTGGTAGAGTCAATCCCTGGTATTGCCAAAAAAAGAAAAAGACACGCAAACTTAATGGCTTAAAATGACACAGATTTATTCTCACTTCTTGTGTCCAGAGGCTCAAAATGAGTCTTCAAGGCTAGGGCAATGGTGGCCTCGGGGTCAGCTCCTTCAGAAGGCTCCAGGAGAGAATGTGTTTCCCTGTTGTTTTCGGAGTCTAGGGGCTGCCCTCATTCTGTGGCTTGGAGTTGCTCCCTCCTCTCTGGAGCCCTTTTTCCAATCTGTGCTCCCACCATCACATCGGATCCTCCTGTCTTGTGTACCCCCAGGCTTCCTTCTTAAAAAGGCTTGTGCTCTCATCAGGGGCACGCCTCTAATCCAGGACAATCTCCCATCTCACAGTCCTGAAATTAATCCCAGCTGCAAAGCCCTGTGGACACAAAAGGGAATGTAAACAGGTTCCAGGGATCAGGACATGGGCATTTTCAGGTTGGGGAGGAAGCATTATCCAAGCTACAATAACCAGGAAAAGTTAGCAAATGTGACAGAGGAGGGAGCTAGAGATACACTTGGCCCTGGGGCTCGTTCGCCTCTGCTTGGAAACCTTCCACAGCTAGCAATGCACCCACACCAGCCTCTTGGATGGCCAGAGACATGTACCCCTGTCACTCTTATCCCCCAGCCAACAGCCAACCTGCAACAGCAGTGTCGGTGGCCTGGTGGGCAGGCACTGACAGCCAGCTCTGAGCTGCCGATGAACCACCTGGCTGAGCCCAGCTCAATCTGCCAGCCACAGGATCCTGAGTGAAACAAATTATTCTTTGTTTAAACCGCTGAGTTTTATGTGATTTGTTACACAGCAAAAGCTAGCTGAGAAGGTGGGGGAAAGGAGCCTTTATCAAACACTTACTGCGTAGGAGGCCCATGTCTCACACAATAGCCCTGAGCCCTCACAGGTTCCACTCAGGGAGGGATCCATTATTCCCATATTCAGATGAGAAGACCGAGGCTCAGCAGAGAAGCCACTGACTAAAGACCACAAGGCTTAGAGTTTGCAAAGCTAGGGGTCCGTCAGTGCCAGGTCTTTAAATATCAAAGCTGGTGTAGGGTTGGGGATTTAGCTCAGTGGTGCTGCGCCTGCCTTGCAAGCTCAAGGTCTTGAGTTTGATTCCGTGTATGGGAGAAAAAATCAAAGCCATTGTTACCCCACTAGGCCCATCCTGCTATAAAATCAGTCTGTATTTTCTTCTGTATGGCAGGTCTGCTCTCAACCAGTACCTCTTCCAGCAAATTCCCATACCAGGGCTCACGTCCAACCATCCTGCCACCCAGTCCCTTGGCAGGTATTTGGTAAGGGAGGACAGCGCAACGAGGAAGCGTTCAGATGCTGGAGTCAGAATCGGATTCCAGCCCTGCCTTTGCCTGGCTGTGTGACCTTGGGAGGGTCAGTTCACCTCTCTGGGTCTCCACTTCCTCCCCAGCAACATGACGGCATGATCACATCTACTCTGCTGAATACTGTTTGCTCTAGACAAGGGGGAAATATCACAAAAGAATAGAAAGAAAAATGGAAACTTACTGGGACCCCAGTGCCCCAGACGCGCGCTGCAAACCTTCCTTTCTCCAGCCCTCGCCTGTCCATCTGTACCCTGAGCAGGTAGACCAGGACCTGTTCCTCTTCCTCCCGCCATCCTGCCATTCTGGCACGTTAGGACCGTGTGCTGTTTGCCCTTTAGCCCATCGTGACGTCATTGTGCCTCCCGATGCATGCACTGGGGCCCCCGGAGGGTCCCAATCGTCAGGGGGGTGCTGAGACTTATTGATGGTGTCCGCCCCTCCCCACCCCACTGCCCCTGATGGATCTGCACTGGAGGAGGGATGTAAAAAGAGGGGGAAACTCCCAGGAAGAAGGAGAGAGGCTGTCTTTGAAGTGAATGACATGAATTATTTCAACCTAACTTACTAATTAAGACCTCATTAGCAGCCCAAATTTGTGATAGATCAGCAGAGAACTTGGCACAATGGTTTAATTTAATGATTTCTTGCATTACTTTGTTAATCATCTTTAGTCTGATTTAATTTATGCCAATGTGACTGTCCTAATTTCTAATTAAGGCATTGATGGCAGGGACGGCAGCCATCGCATAAGAATTTCAATCAAGGCTGATACAAAAGCAGATATTCGTTTTTAAGGCCCGTGCGATGGCAATTTACTAAGCTGTCTGCTTATTGTTTTATTTCCCCTGACAGGTTGGGGAGGGTCTGGTCTTTGCCTAGGGCAGATGGTTCCTCAGTAATCACAGACCTTTATAATCATCGATTTTTTTTAAGGCTCTGAAAAAGACCTTAGAGATTAACCAGATCAGCCTCTTCATTTCACACATGAGCCAGTGGAGACAGAGAAGGTGAGGCACTCATCTGGGCTCACACAGCAAGCTAGAGAGGCACTGGGAGGAGGTCCCGGGCTCCAGTCGTCAGGCCCTCCACAGTGTGTGGCCACTTCTGCGGGAGTAGCCATTGCCTGGGGTTTGGAAAAGTGAGTTGAAACGGAGGCAATAACTCCAGTTAATCCTAGCACGTGAGGTAGACCAGGCTCTGAGTCTGGAAGTCAATGCATGTTTTTCTCAGACCCACAAACCAGCCGGACACCTGGCCACTGTAATTCCGTCCTCCCATTGCCCAACTGGGGACCCAGCTCAGGGTGGGGGGCTGCCTGCCAGTGGGATTTGAACCCAGGTCTGATTCCTAAATCTCTGCTGTCATTGCCACTCTGGGCAGCTTCTCCAGGACACCACCTAGTAGTCCGAGTATTTGCGCTGATCTCACAATTGATCACAACTGATCACAATTGATCACAACTGCCCAGGTGCTGAGCAACTCACGTGAGACTCTCACTTCATCATCCGTGAATCCTGTGAAGCAGGATCAGTATTGCATCCTATCAAAACCAGAGAGGCCGTGTGAACAGCCCAAGGCTGCACAGCAAGGTGGTAACACTCAAGCTCTGCACCCGCTCCTCCTGCTGCATCCTAACCTCCAGGTTCCCTATACTCCTCCTACCCCTCTACAACACATCTCTGAGGGTGGCTGAGCTGCGGGTCTGGCCCTGCTTACCCAGGGCTCAAGAGTATGTGCTTGGGCTCCTACTGAAGATCAAGGCAGCCTGAGAGGCAGGAAGAACCATGAGCTGAGAGCCAGGGCTCCCGGGTCCTCGTCCGAAGTCCTGTCTCCTCTCAGGACCTTGTTTTCCCAAGCTGCAAAACAAGAGGACTGGAGAAGTTGTCTCCTCTAACAAAGGTGCCTCCTGGAATCATCAAGATTTGAAAAGACGAAAAGTTCAAGTTCGTGTCCATACTGCACTCTGGACCCGATGACCTGGAGCAGCTCCAAAAGAAGCCCTGCTGCTCAAAAAAAGACTGCGCTGTGGCCAGGTCCTGGGTGGTTCTGCTACAGGCAGTATTTGGCGAAAGCTAAATGATTCCTGCTCTACCCTGCAACCTGATTTGACTCCCCAAACCATCTCTGCTCACCCATCTTTCCTCGTCATCCAACTACAGGGTCTCGAGAAGCCACGGATCAGAGTGGTTGTGTGAACTGCCCCAGGTTACACAGGAAGATGGCAAAGCTTAACCTTGAAATCATCCAACCTACATCTCTCTAACTCCAACGCCTCCTGTGCCCCTTCCAGAAGCTCAGGTCAAACACTGGGATTTCCCTGGGCTCCTTTCTCCCTCTCCCAGCATCTAGTCCACCAGTCTATCCTGGAACTTGACCTCTCCGACATCTTCTGCCATCCACTGTGACACCCTTAATGACAAAATCTGCCCCCTTCCTGATTCCTCAGGGCCACCTCGGCCCCCTGCCATCTTGTTGGCATCATAGCGACTGTGGCTAAGCGGAAATGGGCCTGTCCCTTTCCCCAGGGGCTTCCCACCACACGCCCACCTCACCCCCAGCTTTCCTCCTCAGATTGCCCAGCTCTCCGCACTCTGCTGCCTGCCTGCCTCTCCACCTCTCCTGATCACCAGCAGTCCCTGCTGTGAATACGCCAAGCTGGCGCTGACCTCAGTGCCTTTACACCTGAGGCTTCCTCTTCCCGGAGGTCATGGATTCCTGCTCTTTTGCCTGGCTGCCTCCTTCTCACCATCCTCCCTGCCTTTCCCAGGGGAAGGGACCTGCCCCAGAAGCCTGCTCTCTTCCCTTCACAGCACTGTTCAAAATGATCTCATTTGTCTTTGGTCTCCCCACTAGCGTGCCACCTCCGTGGGAGCAGGGTCTTTACCTGTCTGGTACAGCCCAGTGTCCCCACCGTGCAGCACCCGGCACCCAGCCTGCACCCCTCAGTGCTCATCAGAGGGATGAGAGGAAGGCTGACCGCATCCATGTTCACGCTTCTGGAGGAACCACGGCCAAAGCCCCAGCCCCTGAGATTCCCTCAAGAAGACACATCCTGAAGACCGTCCGTGTCCGCCACAGCCTTGGCCCGTCCACCACAGGGAACACTGAATGCCAGGTTCCGCACTGACCCCTGGGTCCCCCACAAAGCTGGCCTAGCAGCCCAGGCTCCGCTTCTCTGCCGTACCCTGGAGATCAATCCCAGAGAATGAAAAAGTTTGAAAGAAAGTGTATCTGGTAGTGTGCAACATTTATGTTAGTCAATACAGATTTATTTAATGCAATAAATGGCATAATTGGACTTTTATTTCTATAATATATTTTCCAAGATAACTAATATTTTGAGAACCCGTGGTCTACTGATGTCTTCTGAACTAACATATTTCCTGTATTATTACTCTTGTACAAAAGTGACATTTAAACAGTTTAATAAATGAGCAGTTGTTTGACTTGTATCAGTTTCAATACATTCCGGGGTATTAATAAAATATATTTCATGAGCCAGCTCAATAGAGCATGCCATAAAAATTCAATGATTTATTAGTGATACAGTTGCTATTAGTTGGGACAGATACTCAAAATGCCATTAGGGTTCAAATAATAATCAATCAAACTAATTAGACCCTATTTTTCATATGCAAATATAATTAAGCATACATTTCTCCCTAACTTTAAAGAGAATTATTGAAGCCCAACCTTGTATGAACAGCCCCTCTCTCGACTTAATGAAATGACACTGTTTCAAGGTAGACGGGCAAACAAAATCGATGAACCATTCTGGGCTTTGAGACCAGAGAGCTATGGGGCAGCGGAGGAGGGGCTGTAAGCCCCACCTGTGCACCTGGGTCTGTTCTTTCCATCGGTGCTGGTCAGCAGGGAATTTCAAGGTTCATATGGAGCCAGGATGACGAGTCCAATATGGTACCACAGGTGGGGATGCGACTGGGAGCTGTGTTCAAATCCTAGCGTCACCACCAGAGAGACCACGGGCAAATTTCCTCTGTGGCCCAGTTTCCTCGTCTGTAAAGTGGGGCTGCCGATGATGACAAGCGAGTCTACCCTGGAGGTTTGCTAGGAAGGAATCTAGGCCTGGCCTGCAGCAAGTGTTCAATAGACATTGGCTACTCTTACCCAGAAAGCACTTCCTTTGCCCCTCGAATTTCCTTCTGGGATTTCTCAGCTGCTTCCTGGCCGCATTGCTATGGAAAAGTCTATTTCCTTCTTCCTGAGTATCAGTTGGGGACTTGGACTAAACTTAGATCAGAGCAAACTATAGAGGAAGCCGGAGCGATTGGCACTCGCCGTTCTGTTCATCGCTCAGTCTGATTCACAAAACCCATGAGTGCTCAAGCACTGGGGTCAAGGGAGAAAAGCCCGAGTCAGAGCAGAAGACTTTGTTCTGTGCAAAGAACCCAATTCTGCTGGCCAGGAGAACAGTTTAGACTGGCAGTGCGACTATCAAATGCTCGTTTTGTTAAATCAAGCAGAAACCCGTGAACACTTGCTGCAAAAAGCCAGGCAACGAATACTTTTGGACCTGCAAGCCAAGTGGTCTGATGCAAGTAATCAACTCTGCTGTTAGAGTCTGAAAGCAGCACAGACTATGTCCCCATAAAACTTCACTTAGACACAGGCAGTGGGACGGTTTGGGTCTGTGAGTTAAGATCACATCTGCTGATACAACAAACCAACCCCAAAACGTGTGTCCATGCCTAGACGTGTATCGAATGGCAGACACCTGCTTCCATCCCCCGTGGTCTGGTGCGGACAGCCCTAGCAGGCAGGGCTTTGCTCTATGAGAAAGCAGAGACCTGGCCCCCACCAGTGACTCCTCCACCCTCCACCTGGGCTCCTCAGGGCACCTGGCGGAGTGGAAGTCCGCTGACGGAAGGGAAGGAGTGTGGAGGAGGATCACGTGTGGTGGGGTTCGTGAACGCAGCCCACGAGTGGAGCGTGTCAAACCCTCACAGGGGAAGGGAGCTTGCTCTTGTGGCCACTCCTGCTGCACAGAAGGACAGGCACGTGGAGCTGAGCTGAGTGGCCGGAGAAAAGCCGAAGAGGTTGCGGAAGGGCTCACAGGCTGGAGAAGACCCTAGACTTGTCCTCGTGTAGCCGGCTGTGTTTACATCTCCTTTCTGTCTTCTGGCTGAAAGGCATAATCCTGAAGAATGGATTACCTGTCCCCGCAAACTCCCAAAGTCACCCATCCACCCTCTCTTCCCCATGTTTGCCCGCAAGGGCCTCCCCCAGACCGGACTGTCCTCCTAGGCGGCCCTCTGCTTTGCTGCCCGAAGACATGTGCATGGCCCGTCACCACACGCTTGTCCTCACGTGGGCCAGCTAGTGGGCACGAGACAAAAGTGTAATGAGTCAGGTGACTGACGCACAAATCAGAGGTGCCTTAAAAAGATGGAGCACGGGTGAAATGGGCTTTTAAAAAAAACAGACCAGAAAAGAATTCAAAGAAGCAAAAGAATTGATGTGGTATACACCTGTGCTCAACCGTCCAGGGCAGAAGCTAGAACGACGGAGCACGTGTGTGAGTGTGCGTGTGTGTGTGTGTGTGAGAGTGTGAGTGTGTGTGTGTGTGTGTGTGAGTGAGTGTGAGTGTGGGTGTGTGTGTGCGTGTGTGGGTGTGTGTGTGTGTGTGGGTGTGTGTGTGTGTGTGTATTCACCCTTACCAGTGCCCTTTGTCTCGGGCAAGAGCTCACCGGTGAGTCTCTAATTTTGTCTGGTCTCCCAGCCCTTTCTTTCCTCCCCGGGTTGAAGGTACAGGGGGCTCTCGAAAGGAGAAGGGTAATTATGCCCTGTGGGTAGACGGCAAACTCAGCATTTTTCCCCAAAAGCTGCAGGCCCTTCCACAGCCCTCTGTGACCAGGGGCCTGGCTTCAGCTGCAAGATACATTTCCAGCCTTAGGGAGGAAGAGGAAAGAGGCGGCTGGGACTTTTGCAGGAACAAACCCTTTTTTCAAAAAAAAAATCATTTTAAAATTAAATTAAATGCTATTAAATTAGCAAAAGTGCCAGGGGAAGCTGGGAAGAAAGTCATTCAGATGAATGGCCGAGGCTGGACGACTGAAACCCACAGAGATGTCAGATGCTGGGGCCAGACAGGGCCATGGGAGTCCCTGGTTTTCTGGCTCTTCACCAGGCTGTGAATCTGCATCACCTGCGGGAAGTCACAACCCGATCATGTAACTGGCGCTGACGAGGGGGTGATGAGGGTAGCCCCAGAAAGCCCAGCTCTGCAGGGTGGAGAGTTCCTGACACAGACACCTCCGGTACAGAGTGCAGGGGTCCCCGGCAACCACGTCCTGCAAGTGTGATCTGCTGCCTAGAGTCGCCCAGAGGAGATCAGTGGCCTCTCACATCCCGGGGGAGGGGACTGGGACACATAAGGGAGGAGAGGGGCTAGAGGGAGCAGGAGCCCTTCCTGCAGCCGAGATAAAGAGTCTGAATAACAGCGCTGTGCTACAATACTGTAGTATGGCAGCGTGGTGATATTATACCATCCTAAGGGGAGGTGAGGAATGAGGGCTGCCCCTCCCAGCCCTGTCCGAGCCTGCCTGCCCGCGGAGCTCAGCAAAGGGTTAATGGGCGATGTTTATTTATGAACTTGGCCTATTACTGTAGCATAATTTGAATACAGTGCCTATGTAGTT
Source organism: Fukomys damarensis (assembly GCF_012274545.1). Taxonomy (NCBI): domain Eukaryota; kingdom Metazoa; phylum Chordata; class Mammalia; order Rodentia; family Bathyergidae; genus Fukomys; species Fukomys damarensis. The sequence goes on along the minus strand of NW_022900924.1, from coordinate 1,191,552 downwards.
TTTTATTGCTGGCTATAATTTCATTTTTAAAGCTCTCTCCATGCCATACTTTAAAAATGATATCTCAAACAAGAAATAAATTCTGTCTTGCAGCTGTGTTAACTGTATTTACCCATGGGACGCACTATTTTGTCCTTGACACAGACCCCTAGGGACGTCGCTGAGCATTGCTCTGGCAGCCTGCTCACAGGCTGGGGTACCCCACGGAGCCCCTGCAGCCCGGAGGGATAGAGGTAGAGCTGAGGAGCCCAAGTGGCCTCACGGTCACAGCAGCCCCCTGCACGGCCTCAGCAGCACCCAGCCGGCACTCTGCAGACAGGAGCACCGGGCAGAACACTGCACCAGCCCTGAGAGGATCCTTCCGTGCTCCGGCTTCTGTGATGGAATTTTGATGATTCCCCGGTCTGCAGAGTGACGGCTCAGGAATCTCAGCTGCTGGCTTCCATCATTTTTAGCATTTTTTTTCCTCTCTGAGTGAAAAAAATATCACAGAGCCCATTGACAATAACAATAGCTTACATTTATTGGGTGCTTACTCTTCACAGACAACGTGCTGAACCCAGACACGTGGGGGGCGGGGCTGAGGGCCGAGCCCCGAGTGTGTGGGGGCTGAGGCTAAGGGAGTTGAGGGGCTGCCACCCAGGGAAACCCAGAATGGGCCAGGAACGGGGCCATCAGAGACCATCCGAAGCCCGGAACTGTGCCCCTTGCAAGACCAGGAAGGGAAAGTTTTAACGGAAGGGGAAGTGTGGGAAAGGCAGACGCCTCCAGGCTCCAAAGCTACTCCGTGGAAGATGAAGTTTGAAACCCACGAACTGGGGGCAGGGGTGCATTCGAATCGTAGCACGGACTCCTGCTGCTTGGACACAGTCACACACCGGGCACTGCATTCAGCTTCTTGCACGCGTTACCTCATTAGCTCTTTGCAACAACCCTAAGGGGGCCGTAGCGTTTCCATCTCACAGACACAGGAAACTGAGGCTCAGAGGGGTGTGGCCTCCTGCCCAGGGTCACAAAGCCAAGAATAAGTCCGACTTGAATAAGCAACCCAGGCAGATGTACTTCCGAAGTCTTCACCTTGAACTCCTGAGCCACGGAGCCTCTGAGCTGCCAGAATTTGAGCCCAGAGCCTTGTGTGCAGCTAGTGGTACAGGAACATGGCTTTCTGTGTCCTCAGGAGCCAGAGGCCAGCCACGAGGATGTGGGCCACCAGACGCAAACTGACTTTTCCTTCTGGTGCCACCCAGGCCTCCACAGCAGGCGTGAGGCTGCAAACCTCCCTTACAGCCCTCTGGCACCAACCCTATAAATATTAAACCAGTGGTAATTAGGGAAAATCAGTCAGTCACTGCCCCCCGGGGCTCTGCCTGCCCCTGCCAGACTCAGGCTGCCTTTGACTAAGTAGCTCTGTTTCCTTTCATTTGGGGATCTCCTAAGAGCCGGGTGTCAGGCCCGGGCTCAAGCTCATCCAGTGCCCCAGGCTCTGCCCGTGTCCCACCCCTCGGGGCCTGCCAGGCTCTTGCCAAGACTTCTGCAGAGGTGGGCAGCAACCAAAGACTGCTCCTGTGAGGCCGGGAGCCCCAGGGAATCCGCATCTCTTCTGTGGATCATAGGGCCTCTGGTGTCTCCCTTTGTGGGGGCCAGGGACACAATGTGCCCCATCAGAGAAAATCCCCAAGGGCACATCAGGTGGGGCCTCCACGGGCCCCTGGGGAGGGGGGGCAAGATCAAAGCAGGAAATTTCCAAACAGCCAGCGTCCCACCAGCCTCACAACACTGGGAGGAGCCCAAGGGCAGCACAGTGGTTGGCAGTGTCCAGCCTACATGTGCTCCTGAAGAATCATGTTATCTGCAGACCTTGACTCCCATCCCATAATTAGTCTTGCCCCAACCTAGGAACACATCTGCTCAGAAGAACTTAGCATTAGCCCTTTCCTCAAATGGGGAGACTGAGGCAGCAGGAGGCAGGAGGTTATAGTGGCTGTGGGTGTAGACTCTGGAATCCCAGGGAACCGGGTTCAAATTCTGCCTCTCACAATTCCTAGATGTGCGACCTCGGGAAGCTTACTTGACCTCTCTGAACCTCTGCTTCCTCGTCTGTGAAATGGGTACAAAAAGATACCCACCCCTTAGAAGGTTTAATTATGGAGCGTATCACTCGCTGCCTGGTCCTTGGCAAGCACCAATAAAGCACTGTTATAATTATTATCACAAAAGAGCACACAGCTCAGAGGGTTGGAGGTAGAATCCAAGCCCAGGTCATTTCCCCCTGAGAACCCATGATCGGTCCCCTCCCTCCCTGTTCTGCAAAGGTCATCTATTTCCCTGCTGTGGCAACACAGCACCCAGCAGCCCAGCAGCCCCCGTGTGTGTGGGCCGAGCTGGTCTTGGTAAGGTTTCCACGTAAGCACCAAACAAAGAATCGTTCCCATTTTAAAGCTGGGGAAACCAAAGCCAAGGGAAGGGAAGGCACTGCCCCCAAAACCACACAGCAAGGAAGGTGTTGCAGTGCTAGAACCCAGGACTCCACACAGCAGCCCACCAGCCACTGCCCTCCCGTTTCCAGCAACCTCCTGGGCCTGTTGGTCTCTGTGTCCCCCATCCCTGTCACTGTCACAGTGGGTCCCATCCCTGAGACAGGGATGATCTCCAAGGGGAAACTGAGGCTCAGGCAGGAGACCTGCCCGGCCAAGACCTCAGTCCAAAGCAGATCAGGGCCCGACCCTGGGTCTCCGCCCCTGAGCCCCTCCTGCTGTGGATGGAGGCTCCTGCGGGGGTGAGCGCTGCCGCCTCCTGGGAGCCCCGGTAAACTGGACCTGTGGTCACACGGATCCATCTCCTCCCGCTCCCGCAGCAGCAGGAAGCCAAACCTTAAACTTGACAGAGCCCACGCGAGTGGCAGGTATTAATTGGTGCAATTAGGCGGCCTTTCCCAAGGCCGCAGAAGCTGCGGCACCGATAATCACACTCTGATTGGAATTCCCCCGGCTCTGCGTGTAAACAGGACACTCTTTCTGCAGTTGCCGTAAATGGTTTGTTCAAGGGGGGGAAACGTTTGCTGTAATTTTAAAGAAGCAATTGACTGTATGATTAGCAGTATGAGCGTGGGCCAGTGACAGGCTGTAGGCCCTCCCTGCTTCTGCCCCAGCCCAAGGACAGAGATCTTAGCAGGCAAACCGCCTTACCGATTAGGTCGCCCAGTGTGGGACTCAGAGAGAACTGTACCTGGACTCAGGTCCTAATTTCCCCATCTGTGAGCTGTGTGACCTTGGCAAGTAACACAACATCTCTGAGCCTCCTGTGCGAAGTGGGGGCGACACCCGTACTTCTCCGTGGAACTGCTGAGATTGGATGAAGCAACCCCACAGGAAGTGCTCAGCAAATTAAGCTGCTGTCAGTTTGTTGTTGATGATATTAATTATCATCATTATCTTGAAAACATTCCTGGAGTCCTGGAGCATCACAGCTCACCACCCACCCGCAGGCTGCTCCGTGACACGCACGGCCCCCTAGGCCTGTCCTCCGTCACCGTCCACCAGCATCCTGCGCCCTCTGCCAGAACTGGCCAAGGCCCTCTGTCCTCCACCACCAGCTCTGACTCCTGGCTGGTCCCAGCCACCGCTCCTGCTCCCTGTCTGCCTCAACCACTGACTGCAGCCAAGGGAATTTCTTCAAATGCAAACCTGTTTCACATCCTTAGGGAATTTCCATTTTTTTTTCCTAGAAGAAATTTCTCATGCATTTTAGAATGAAATCCAGACACAGAGCCATAGCCTTGTGTGTAGACATGGTTGTCCCCTGCCAGGCTCCAGTCCTGTCTGTCCCATTTTCCCTTACCTCTACTCCAATCTTCCTGCCGGGCTGCTTCCATCAGCCCCAGGACCTTTGCACGGGTGCGGGCTCCACCCGGAACACTCCCTTCCCCCTCTCTCTGCTGCTGCCCTGCCTGCCTCCAGAACCACCCAGAATCACACTTTTAGCCAAGGTCCCAGTCACCATAGACTTCTAACTATGACCTTCAGAAGGAAGGCGGGTCCATCCACAGCTACCCACTTCTGTTTCCTCTGCTCTCTGCGGGCTGTGAACGAGAAGGAGAGGGCGCGATTCCGGGGAGGAAGGAGAGCAGCAGCATTCCTGCTGTGCCTACTGTGCGGCGACGGCTTCCCACCAACACTCTCCTCTCTGCAAGGAAGCCACAACTGCTCCGGGTGGCGATTCCAACCTGTCTCAAAGCAGGGGCCATGTGGCTCCAAAAGCCAGTGTTCCCTGGGGCTCCTGCCTGCAACAGACGCTCCTGGAGGCCTTTCTGGGGCCAGGCTCCACGCTGAGCCCTGGGGATGCAGAGCTAAGCCTTGTCCAGGCCCCACTGCTCCTTCCAACCTCGCCTTCCTCCTCGGCTCCCCGCAGAAAGCAGCTCCGGAACTCAGGGTCCTCTTAAGGAAAGCTGGTCAGCGGGCTCAATTCCTACTTTCAGAAGGTCAAGCAGTGAAGAAAAACCAGCAGGAGGCAGTGGGTTCCATCACTAACGGGCTGGCCAGGGCCGGAAGGGGCCTGCTGTGGGAAGAGGACGGGGCCCTGCCAGGCACCCCAGGCCCGCCCTCTCCTCCGCCTCACCTCCCCGTCCCCACCCAAGCTCGTCCCAGCACGCAGGCTCCGTGGTGCTGGCGGGGATATTTTAGTGCCCTATGAAAACCTGAATAAATAGTGTCTAACCGTTCCCAACTCCACTCCCTTATCTCAATATTCCATTTAATAGCACCTTTCAGGCCTCACTAAAAGAATACGAGGGTTGTTACACGGGCTCTAAGTCACCATTACAACAGGCTGGCTGTCTCCGCGGGGGCAGCAGCAGTGCTGGTCCGTGATGGTGGATCCTGGCACCTGGGGGCTCCGGGCAGGTGCGCATCGCCTCCCAGAGGTGCCAGGCAGCCCCGCCCGAGGCTCACCCGGCACAGGGGCAGAGCGGGAGGGGCCGAGCAGCACCGGCCTCCATGGTCTGCTATGGAGCAGGCTGCATGGGCCTGGGTCCACTCATCTGCCCAGGCTACCAAAACAAAGCACCTCAATCCAGGTGGCTTCTGCCGCAGGACTTTATTGTCCCAAAGCTCTGGAGGCCTGAGCACCAAGTCCAAGGAGTGGCCAAGGTTGGCCCCAGGCTGCACTCCCAGCTCCCCCGATGGCTTCTCCTGTGTCTCTGTGTGTCACGAGGTGATAACCAACCATGGGATAGGTGACACCTGCCAGCTCCCTGCAGTGCCATCTGCACCGCCTGTCCTCTGCCTCTGCCTCCTGGGCCCTGCATACCACTCCTTTGCAGGGCGAGGTGAAGCCCTGGGGAAGGCCCCACAGCCTGGGGGCAGGGCGCGTCCCGGGCCAGGGTGTCATTTCCCCACAGCCTTCCCATCAGAACCCTGCTCCTGCCTGCTCAGCTGGTGTCCCTGGCGAGGCCCTTGCTCCTCCATCTGAGCCTCGGTGACAGCCTGGCCGAGGCAGTCTGGGGACCATCGGAGCCGGGCTCCAGCTGAATGCCCTTCCTCGGTCAGGCAAGGGGAGTCACGGGGCACAGACTCCAAATGACAGAGACGGGTTTGGGCACTGTGCACACGTGCTGGTCACACAGATACACGCCAGGGTACAGACACACGAGTGGGAACACTAGTGTTTGCACAGGGTGTGTGCCTGGCCTGTGCTAGACCACATGTCTGCACAGCAGGGTGTTCGTCAGCGGCCTGTACCCGGTGGACGGATGAGCTTGCACACTCGCGCTTCTGTGCCGTCTTTGTGCTGAGCGCACGGACACCGTGGGTACCCGGGTGCAGAGCTGAGGGTTCCTGCGAGCGTGTGCCTGCTTGCTTTGCCTCTCAGATACAGACAGATGCATGTGCCACTCCCTGTGTGGTGTGGGCCCACCCCACCTTTGTACGTTGGGGCACGTGTGTGTCCATGTACACACAGCGTGCAAGCATGCAAGCCCGGCTGGGCACGCTCCGCTCCTGAGACGTGTGTATAGCTGTGCCCCAGCCTCTGCTGTGTGGCCATGGTGGCACACGCAGGGTCCAGCGCTGGGCAAATGAGGCCTTTCTGCCCACGGCTGCACCCAGGGCCACAAAGGCAGCAGAGCTAATAAGGCTGCTTTCCCCGAGGCAGCGGCTGATGGGAGCAGGTGGGAGTCAGAGCCTCAGGGCTCAGCTCCTGGGCCACCTTATCAGCAGGACAGTGGCCCACAGTACCCCGCGCCCTGCGGCAGCTCGGGGCCAGACACAGCCCCTGGCTGGCCCTTGAGGACCCCTGGCCCTGTCCACCCTCAGACCCTCTCCAGAGAGGGGCGTTGGTCTCCCCACCTCCGCTCAATGTCTCCAGTTCCTGCTCCACCCCTGGCCAGCCTGGACGGAGCTTGCTGGGGCCTCAGGCTCCCTTTCTGCAAAATGGGGCAGAGAGGCGACTGTAGGCCAAGTTTGGGGCTTTTCTAAGTGAAAGTCCCTCCCAGATCCCTGGTGAGATGGGCAGGGTGTGGACAGGGTGTGGACCCAGGAGGGTCCTACTGGTGGCTTGGACATGCTACATAAATGCTACTGACGGCCAGGGCCAGGCTTGTGAGAGTACTAATAATAGTGGCCGGTATTGTGGACAGCGATCCCTGGGGGCGGACATGGTGCTGTTATGGCAGCTATGATTATTACGGATGTTACTAAAATTGTTCCTTCTCTGCCCCACTACTAAGGAGTCATGGCCGCCCACCCAGCCCCTTCCCACCCCAGGGAGCCACTTGCCAGGAACTGACACTCTGACCTCCTCATTACTACTTAACTGGATCTCTCAGGAGGCAGCGCCCACTAGGGTTTGCAGGGAACTGGGGGTACAGAAAGCTGCAAGGGAGGAAGAGGCACCTTTGAGCCAAGATGGGGCAGAATGGGTTCCCCCCAAGCACACAAGCACTGGCGGAGTGTGGTCCAATACCTTGTCCATCCTTTATTCTCAAACAAAAGCTCTACCCAGCTTCACCAAGGCAGAAGAGTGCTGGGTTAATTACTCAGACACACCCGGGTTTGACTCCTGCCCTGCCCCTTCCCAGCTCCTTGCCCCCTCTGAGAATCTGTGGCTTCCTCTTAAAATCAGGAGTGATGACCCTGTCCATCCCACAAGGCTGCTGTGAGGATTAAGAAGTAAGATGCAAGCACTGCGTTTCACCAAGAGCCTGGCATAGTCAATGTCTTTATTCTCTAGTTGTATCTGTCAGAACAGGATATGCTATGCTGCTGTAACAAGCAAGCCCAAATCCTCGTAGGCTGACTTCATGTTCGTGCTGCATGTCTATTGGGCCAGGATGGAAGGAGAAAGCTCTAAATACAGTCACTGTAGGACTTAGGTCAATGGGACACAGCCTCCATCTCAACTGTTAGAGAAACCCAGAGTCTGAAATGCCCCAGCCAAAATAGGACATGCCCCTGACTCACGGGTGAGGGCTAGTCTCATAGTCCCATCCACCCCCAAGGGAGCCAGGAAGTGCAAGTTCCAAGTGCCCAGAAGAAAGACAAACTTTTGATGAACAACACCTATGACTTCTCCCCTACCTGTGGCCCATTCAGAATCACAGAACCTCACAAAATGGAAAGACCCTTGAAATCATCTGGTGCAACCCTCTGCTCTCTCATAGCGGGAAACCTAAGACCTAGAGAAAGGGGAAAACTAAGCCAAAGTCATACTGCAAACGGACTTCAGAGCTGGCCCTCTGACCTGGATCTCCCAGCTACTCTTTCCCATCTGAGAGGTGCCCTCCCAACACAGCTGCCCAAATGCAGTACGGCTCTGACATTAGAAATATTCTGGGGAATGTTCCTCTCCTCTTTTCTCCCTCTCCTTCCCTCTCCCATACTGGGGATTGAACCCTGTTATTTCATATAGAACCATATCCCCAGCCCTTCCTCATTTTTTATTTTGAGACAGGTTCTTGCTTAGTCACTAAATCGCCCAGGTTGGGACTGAACTTGCAATCCTGCCTCAACCTCCTGGAGTCCTCCCTCTCTTTTTTGTCTCTTGTGAGAAATGGAAGCCTCTCCTCTAGCATCGGATGCTATTGTATGAGAAGGTTGACAGCAGCCACTTTGTGACCATAAAGAAGTAACGTTGACAGGTTTTGTTCATACTGTGGGGAAATCAAATTGACGCATCAAAAGAACCAGGGTCTTTGATGACATCATTGGACGCCTGAATTAACTAGCTCTGGAGCTGTCCTCCCTCTACGTCGTTGGAACCATGTTAAATTGGGTTTTCAGACAGTGCTCGCCTGAGATCCTAGCAGATGGAGCCCTCGTGCTGTCGTCCTACCCCGTCCCACTGCAGTTGCTCCTCCTGTTTCGTGCACACTCTAGCTTCGGGTTTCCAAACAAGCTCCTCTCCCTCAATAAAGCTTCCTCGATCCCCACCCCAGCCTTGAACAAGCATCTCCCGCACTCTCAAAAAACGCTTTCTCTTTTAGCGCTTCATTTCAGTTTATAATTCGCTGCTCACGGCTGTCATTCTTGTATCCGTATCTTCCTCCTCCGACACAATTTCAGTTCCACGAAGGCAAAGGGCAAACCGGCCCCCGCTGTAGCCGCCTGTGATTAGCCCAGTGCTGTCCACCGGAAGCACCTGGCGATCGCCTTTCCTCGTTCATTCGTCCCAAAATATTCACCGAGGACGCTGCCAGAGGCCGAGAGGGTCGGTGATAGATCCCCACGGCCTGGAACGGTGTTCGGTGACGCGGGAGCAATGACGTATTTGCCTTCGGAACTGGTAAATGATTCGGCTTAGAAACCCGGAGGACCCACTGGGAGCTCCGCGGCTCACCTCACAGAGGAATCGCCAGCCTTGGCGGCACCACTAACCGGAAGCGACAGGCAGTGTCACTCCCGTCATGAACCACTGGGACCCTCCGTGAGCTCACGGAGGTGCCGTCTTAAAAGGTGCCGTTTTAAGAGGTCTGTGCAGCGGGGAGACCAGGGGCCTGCAGGGGCCTGGGTCCCCCAGTCCTCACACCAGATGGTCCTCCTGGGCCCTGCATCCATCAGGGCTGTTGGACTTGGGGAAGACAGAAGCAAAGCCTGAGAGATACATGTCGGCGGCAAATGGGCTGTGATGATCATGCGTCTCCATTTTCCCCTTAATATACGTGATGAATAAACTTAATTATACGGAAAATTACCACTGCTGAAGAATGCGGCACAGGCGGCTTCGTTGTGTTGTTCAGTGGCCACTCTCACCAACATCCAAATACGCCAGGGAGGGGAATGACTTCACCCTGTTGGACTCAGGATCGCCCTTGAGGAGGACGAAGTCACATTAAAGGAGAGTGAGATCAAACCGAGACCGATCTCCAACAACCTGCCCTTTCCTTTTCTGACGGCCGGAAGAGGGTGTGCAGATTAACAGCTACAGCAGCAACTTTCCTGCTCATGGGCGGGAGATATGCAAGAGATGATCTGCCCTGACCACAGCAGGCTTCAGTCCATACCAAACAGCAGGCAGGAGTTTGGACTAATCAGGGGGGTTGAATCTGAACCAATCGCAGGAATTAATGCCATTCAATCAGCATGTGCACATTTGGACCAATCACAGGCCTGCTGCTGGTATATACGCAACACTCTCCAATAGTCCTTAGATTGGTTCGGGGATGGGAAGAGTTTTTTTGGTTTTGGTTTTTTTGTGATACCGGGATCAAACTCTGGACCTTGCGCTTGCGAAGCAGGCAACAGAACCACTGAGCTAAATCCCTGGCCCGGGGAAGAGTTTTTTGTAGGGCTATGGTTTCCTTTTGTTGCAACCTGAGCACTGTCCAAATAAAGCCTCACTTAGGGGGTCCTTGGATTTTAGCCCCAGTGAACTTGGCAGAGCAAGCCTCTTTTAAAGAGAAGAATGAAAAGAGCTGGGAGTCCTGAAGAGCTTTAGAGAGGGTGACAGAAGTAGACGAAGGTCAATGCCCAAGACCAGCCATGACTGGCAATGTCCACCCACAAAGACCCACAACCACATAGCAGCTGAGGGCCTTCTCCACTGCTGAGGAGCTCACGGGGATGAGTGAGAGCCATGGCTCTTAAACCCTGGAGCTGCTAACTTGCTTCACTTTGGCAGTTCACTGTTTCCGTTTGGATCGGTGTCAAGAACCCTTTACAGACTGGCAAGAAAACTACTGATGAATCTGTGTCACGTTAGCTCTGAGAAGACCTAGAACACTCCTGTCATCCAACCACCCATTTTACAAATAGGGATAATTGAGTCTGGAAAGGTAGATGCAGTAACTTGATGGATGGTCCCGGACCATGAAATAAAATGTGGCCTCCATCTCCAGGTCCCATAGGGTCCTTTGAGTCAAAAAAAAAAAAAATGTTCAAATCCATCTTCCAAAGTCTTCAAAAACACACATTTGGAAACCTGACCCCGATGGGTCACAAGGTTGAGTGCCGCCCCTTGGCTGCCGTTGCTTTGTGTGACCCTGTTCTGTGAGCTGCCCACCGTGGGCAGATTCCTAAGGAAAGGAAGTAGAATTGAAGATACCAGCAGCTGTTGCAGTGGGAATCGGGATGCAATTATTTAATGGTACAGAGTTTCTGCTCGGAAAGATGAAGTTCTGTGGGTGAAAACCCTCTGTGAAAAAGCTGGGCACTGGTGTCTGTGTGACGATGTGAAAGCACTCGGTGCCACTGACACACCTGCTTACAAGTGCTCAAGGTGAGGAAAGTTGTGCTGTGCGTATTTCACAGTCAAAACTGCTCACGTGCACCGGGCACTGTAAGCCACACGTCATCTCATCCGTGTTCAGCAGTTCACTCCCTCACTTCACGTCCATTAAACACCAGCCACGTACCAGGCACCGGGGTGCAGAAGAAACAGAGATCTCACACACAGACTCTCGCATAGCGGAGACGGACACTTGGGAGCCAGAGAGGAAGCCAGGAAATACTTTGGGGGACAAGAGAGTTAACAGATGAGGTGAGCAAGGAAGGACATCAGGGCAACGCGCCAGAGAGAGGGAAGGAGCGTTTTCTCCCGAGGAGGGCGCGGCTGCAGTGGGGCTCCCAGAGGAGGGACAGGTGCGTGAGATCGGCAGGCATTGGCCTCACAGACGGCTGGGGAAGAACTAGACAGTGCTGCGTGCAACACACTTGTGTCCCTGCCTTTCTCTGCTCCTGCTTTTCGGATCCTGGCCGCACCCCCGGAAATGACCCGAGCCGACACACCCCCTACCGCCTCTAACAGTGTCACAGGCCTGTAGAGGGACCGAGGGAGCCCAAGGCCAACCGGTGACTGTTGCTGAGATGCGCCAGCGAGCCAGGAGCTGCAGCTCGTTAGCGATAATATAATTAAGTCCCAGGCTGGGGCTGGCCCATTAGTGCCTTCACATCATCCAAAAACAGTGGTTTTCTTAATGAAAGGTTCTCGATTACAAAATTGGGCTCCCATCCATCTCCATTATGGGGGCAGTTTTCCTGCCGATACAGACACCACGCACACTCCTGGCAGGGGGTGGCGGTGACGCTCAGGTGCAGAATGGTTTTTCAGGTACTGGGACACTGATATACGGCCCGCTCCTGTGGCTGCAGTGCAAGCAACGACCAGGGTCCCCGGGGCGTCTGTCTGCCAGTGTCTCGGGGACAAGGGCGTGCAGAGGCTTTGGAGTGCCAGCTAGATCAGGGGACGCGCTTGTCACGACACACAGAGTGTCCGGGGCCTCTCGGGACCCAGCTGCATCAGCCCCTCGCTGACTGCCTTCGGGACGTTCCGAGCTTACACACTTCCTGGCCCTTCATCACGGCCCGTCCAGTCGCGCTCATCACGAACTTCCGTGCGGCCTCGTGCGGTATCCTCCTATCTGGGCTCTGGTTTCTACTCTTACCCTCTTATAATAAAGGGGGACACTCTAATACCATCATCATTATCATTATCAAGTGAAATTCACGTGGTCCGGCGATTCACCGCTAGGTGTGTACCCGAAGGAACTGAAAACAGGCGTTCAGACAAATACTTGCACGCGCGCGTCCCTGGCGGCTCTATTCACGCTGGCCAGGGGGTACAGACAGGCCGCGCATGCGTCCGCGGGTGAGCGGATAAGCACGTTGTGGCTCACGCGTGTCGTGAAATACTACTCTACCCTAAAAAGGATTGGAAGTGTGACACACACTACAGTGTGGATGAACATGGATAACTGTATAAAACAATCATATCCCCCTCTGCACAAGACCTCTGGTGGCCTCTCGGGATGACGCTCAGGCTTCCTGTGAGGGTCTCCACCGTCCTGAGCCCCCACTTCCTCTCTGGCTTCATTTCCTGTCGCTCACGCCCTCCTCCCCCCGCCGCACCACGCTCAGCCCTGCTGGCCTTCAGCCTACAGCTTAGTGCTTAGTGCACCCCACGCCGGGGTGCGTGCTGCTGCCACCCCCTCACCCGGGCACCCTTCCTCTGCAGACTCCCCTCAAGCTCAGCCCCGCCCCTTGCTCCTATCACCCCACACCCCGCTAGGAAATCCCTGCCTGCCAATCTGGAGATGCCAAAATGGGCGGTCAGAGACACTTCCCTCTCCTGAGCTTCTCCCTCAGCCTCCTCCACGAAGCTCACGCTTTCCCTGGGAACTTCCACCCGCACGTTGGGTGCGATTTAACGCCCCCCACACACCATGGAGCTGCCACCATCGTCTGCACCATGGAGCTGCCACCAGGACTCTGGATCTGACTCACCCCATTGGCTTGCCCCAGCCCCAGACCTGAAGACATGGCCTTTTGTCTTGCCAGGTGAGCCAAATACGATGGCCAGAGAGGCTCAGGGGAGCAGGAAGTTCCTCTGTGCAGATGAGAGGGCTTCAGAGGTGCAGGTTTGTCCAGGGGAGTCCAGGCAATGCACCCTCCCCTCTGATGTCACAATAAACCCACAGTCCTACAGGGAAACGCTGTTTCAATCTAAAAGGTCCAGGAAATCTCACCCAGTCCTTTAGGGAGAGTCTCTGTACCTACCAGAAGCTTAAGTCCCTGACAACTCTGCGGTAGAAAACATCTGCTGGAATTCTGGTCTCTTTAACATGTTCAAATCTCGATCTGCGCTAAGCCTATTTCTGCTGTTCTAAGCCCTAAATCATGAAGTCCCAGCAAGGCATGGTGGCACATGCCTGCAATCCTAGAACTGAGAGGCTGAGGCAGGAGGATCACAAGTTTGAGCCCAGCTTGTGCAACCTAGTGACACAGGGAGACCCTGTCTCAAAATTTTGAAAGGGCTAGGGATGGTCGCTCAGTGACACATTGGTTGGATCCCCTCATGAGGCCTCCTCACGCCCCAGGGCAAATAGAGAAAGTGTCCATAGTGACACCTGGATCCAAGGGGAGCTCCGACGTGCCTTACGTGGGGCTGTGTGTGTCACATGACTTGTCCCGTTCAATCCACACCACAGCGCTGTGGGGTGTGTCCTGCTATGATTCCCGTTTGACAGATGAGAAGGCTGAGGTTAAAAAGATATGTTCCCGTCCCTGTGACTAGGAAAGCCAGCCTCTTCTGGGGGCTCTCTGGCTCCAGGTCAAGACATCCTGCTACCTGTGAGCTTGCAGGTGCCTCGAACACCTCCCTGTCTGCCAGCTCCCCGCTTGTCCTCAGATCTCCCTACCATCACAGCCTCCTCTGGGAAACAAGGGGTTAACCTCTTCTTCCTGTTTGCCCAGACTCGAGCTCATTACGCTGACTAATTGATTCCACCACAGCTAATGGAAAAATGTATCTGCAAGTAATAGATTAATTGGCCACTTGTGATCAGCACTCCACCAGGAACCACCAGCGGTCACGCTGGACCTACTCAGCCCATCCTCCTGGACTCAAGATGGGGAATCAGAGGTGAGGCTCGGAGGGCTTCTGGAGGCACCCCATGTTTCACCAGCCACCACCTCACCACAGGCCAGCCAGCCGGCTCTGCCCCAAAGGAGACAAACAGTGCACCCTCTCCAAGTCATTAAAATGCAAGTGTGTGTGTTAGCTTGAAAAGAATGGAAATCTTATCAGCATAATGAGCTGGGAAATATCAGAACACCAGCATGCTGGGCCTCCCTTACCCCAGTGAGGGGAGGAGGCAGGGTGAGGGGGGGCTTTCCTCCAAAGATTTCAAGTCGTTCATTATAAAGTAACAGCTACCAGTTTCCACACTAACATGTGCTCTCCAGTGCTTGGTCTTATTTAATCCCTGTAACAGCCCATGAGGCAAATGCTATCATTATCCTATTTTATAGGAGGGAAACAGTGTTCAGAGAGAGGTAGCAAGTGGCCAAGGGTCACACAGTGTGGAAATCCAAGAAGTAGCCTGGCAGAGACTGCAGGACTGCAAACCCCCAAACCAGGTCTTCTATCCTCTGATCCTAGGATCAGGAAAAAACAGCTCATTGGTCAAATGTAGCCTGCTGCTTGCATTTGTAAGTAAAGTTTTATTGGAACACGATTGTGTCCCTTTGTGTCACAGCTAGGACAGGCACCTTGAGTCCCTTAGGTCCTTCTCAGGAAGTTTGCAGACCCCAGCGGCCAGGCCAAGTCACCCTCCCCTAGAAGATGCTCCTGAACCTTGATGCAATGAGGGTGGGGTAACTGTGGGGGAGAAGAGCAGGGCGCACCTGGAGACTCTGAGGGCAACACTGAGCCACCAAGATTCTCAGACTGCTTCTCCAGATAAAGAAAGTCTCAGGTAGGTGTGGTGGCTCATGCCTGTAATCCCAGCACACTGGGAAGCTGAGGCAGGAGGGCCACAAGTTCCAGCCCAGGCTGGGCAATTTATTGACTCAGCAAGACACTGAATGGAAATCAAAAAAAAAAAAAAATAGGCTGAGGGGTGGGGATTTAACTCAGTGCAAAGGCTCTGGGTTCGACCCCCACTACTAAGAAAAAAAATTAAGTCTGTTCATGGTCTGGGTCTGTGAGAGCAGACAGCAAGTCAGTAGTGCTGAGAGCTAGGAAGAGATGGAAGCCGGCAGAGGAGGCTGTTGAGAATGAGTCAAGCTTGGAGCTGAAGTCCAGTGGGGAACACGATCTGATCAGAGAGTGACATGGGAAGGAGGCTGGGTGCAGGCCCCTGGTGGATCTGACCTGTGTCCCAGGGCAGGCTTGCTTGAAGACTGGAGGGACCTGGATTAACCTCCCTCCCAGACCTCAGTTCCTCTTCCATAGCAGGGGGTGGCAACAGCGCCATCTGGAGGATTCGAGAGGATGCAGCACACGGAGCACACAGTAGGCACGCGACAAACGCTTTCCAGAGGAGTAAAGAACTCCGCGGGAGGGCTCAGAGGTCAGACTCTGCAGAGCTCCTCCGGGCCCAGTGGCAGTCGGGGAGGAGGGGCCTGCCGCCAGCCTTCTGGCTGCTGGGGGAGTTGTACAAGGCTGAAGAGTCCCCCTAGGCTGTAAAGACGCAAGGATTTTTTCCTTTATATCTCCCCTGTAAGTCACCTCGAAGCATTTTCCTGATCGATTGGCTCTTCGACTCCTTGTAGGAGCCCTCCCCAGGGAACCGTGTGCAGAAAGGAATGGGCCGGTTTGCATTTAGTCACCTTTATCTGACCCAGGAGATAAATCTCTGGGTTTGGTATACCTGCCGGGTGGGGGAGGGTGTCCTGGGAGGCAGGGCTGCCCTGCACAGGGGCTGGTGACCCCCACGATTCAGGTGCTTCTCCCTCCAGAAGGAAGTTGATCGGAGGGTGGAGGTGACTGAGCAGGGACAGGACTTGCAGGGACACGGTGGCAAGGAATGAATTTGAGCCGTTTCTGGGCACCCTGGCCCCCCACTAGGACTCTGGAGCACAGAGCACGCCCACGAGTGGGCCACTAACGGGGGCACTGTGGGCAGGGAAAGGGGTGTGCACTTTGGGAGAGGCTTATGCGCCCTACAAGCCATGTGCTGGGTTCACAAAGAGATTCAAACCCCAGCTCTGCTCCTCCCAACCCCCAGCAGCAAGCATCATCCGGGCAAATGGATTCCCTTCCACGCCTCCTTTGCAAAATGAATATCCACCCACTGCTCTCATAGCTACAGGCCTCACAAAGTGACCTTAAGGATGAAATGAGTTTTTACGTTTAAAGACGATGATGCTTAGCAAGTGGTAAGCTCATCAAAGGTGACAGACAGCTCCCACCCCTGCTGCTGTTGTCATCCTGTCTTTGAGCAGCTGATGCAGAAAAGCAAAGGCTCTTACTGCACCCTGACCCTGCTCCCCACTCCCACTCTTGGGGCTCCCCAGCATCCCCATCCCTAGAGAAAGCTGTCCAGCCGATGGTCAGCTCTATCCACAAACAACCACCAGCTTCCCCGAAGAGCTGGGTTTTGTGCCCAGAGATTCTGAACTTCATCCATTTCCTTTCAGAGGTCTCCTCTTCTGGGTTCTTCTTCCGGATGCCTGGGGAGCTCAAGAGCACCGTAAAGTCGTCTTTCCGAGGGAGGCTCCATTCCTTATGGGCTCCTGGGGACGACAGGGAGGTGGCACTGCTCAGCCCCAGGAAACCATCAGGAGCCGAGGTCCTGCCCACCACAGCGCCTGGAGGGCCATATGAGACTGGCCGGGTCCTGGTGCACCCCGGGAAGTCTGGGGAGGCTCCCTCCCACTGAGGTGGAGCAATGAGGCTCCACAGGCACCTCACACAATGCACTCAGGCGGCTGAATCTCCAGGAGCCTCAGTTTCCCCGATTGCCGAGCAGCGGTACCAGCGCACTGGTGAGACTAACAGGACAGAGCCTTTCCTCCGGGCCTGGCACACTATCTGTGCTCAGCAACGCTGGGAGATTTTAGGGACATAGCCAGCCCCAACTGCAAGCCCAATGCCACACTCTTAACTGCCCAACTTTGGGCAAGTCCCTGCCCCTCCCCGAGACTCAGTTTATCCCGTGTTCTCCAAAGGCTTCCTCTCCACTGGGAGTGTGCTGGGTCTCAGTCGTCCCCAGAGGTTTCACACCTGGATCTCATCAGCATTGCCCCAGGAGATCTGCCCCCTCCTGTGTCTCCTTTCCAGGAGCACAAACGCCCAGGTTTGCCCAGCCAGGGTACAACCCTCATTCTCCGCTTCTTTGAACTGTGTGCATGCACACCACAGCCGCACGCACGCGCACACACACACACACAGGCACACACGCACACGCACACACACGCACGCGCACACACACACACAGGCACACACACACAGGCACACCTTGGCAGAGCAGCCCTCTCCTGCCGCCTCCAACCTCCCCCGCCCAGTCACACGTTCATCCAGAAGTCCTTGTCAGAATGTCCCCCCGGGGACCAGCAGGTGGGAAATGTCATTTTGGATCCATTACTAGAGCTCGAAGGTGCTTAGACACGATCAACACCAATTCCAGCTTCCACCCGGGGAGGAGGGGAGCAGCCTGCGTCTCTGGCAAGGAGACCCCAGTCTGCCACCCGAAGCTGCCCAGTCTGCGGCCCTGGGGGCAGGAAGGGAGGGCTGCGCCGAGAGCCGGGGACCCCAGCCACTCTGTATCCTCAGATTTCCCTGCCATGGCTGATTTGAATAATTCAGCAATGCCGGGTCTCCTGGGCACTATTGTCTTCAGTGAAGGCAAATCAGTCGCCTGCTCGGCCTGTTAAGAGGGCCCCTGCCTGCTGCCTTTTTCTGTAAATCAGGATTAATGAGATGGTGAGGGGAACGCCGAGCCCTGGGCAGAGACGCCGGCAGCCAGCTCTGCGGAGCAGCAGGCCTCAGAAGTGGCCCCGCCCCGATGTCCTCGGGCGGTCTTCGGTGGCAGCCATCAACCTGTGGATAACTAGCTATCACCCAACCTGCCAGGCCCCAGCCTCTCCGCGCGGCCTCCACAGCTCCCAGGAGAAGAGAAAGCAGCAGAGAGAAGACTGCTGTCGCTCCGGGTCCTTGCTCTCAGCCCCCGCCGGGCAGGACGGGGCGGCACCAGGGGCCCCTCCGGTGGCCTTTCCTGCGGCTGCACCAAGGCAGGATAAGGAAGATTCTCCCTGCCCCGGGCTGGCAGAGAGCTTGTTAGACTCGGGCTTCCCCTGAAGGGAGAGCCCCTTGCCTGGCTTTCGACAGCTGTCACTCACACAGGGTACAAGGGACAAAGTCCGCGTGACACTCTCTGGGGTGTCTTTCCCTCCTTCCTCCTGCCTTGTGGCCAGCCAGGTGGGCTCAGATGATGCCACTTGTGTGCTCTGTGATCTTAGGCAAATCACTTAGCCTCTCTGCGCTTCAATTTCTCACCTCAAAAGGGGAAGATTTTGAAAATGACTGGCCCCCGATTTGCAGAGAGGATTCCGAGGCGCACAGACTGATAAGTTCTTACCACTAGCAGACGTGAAGCACACGCTTGTGTGCATTCCTGTTCTATCAGTGTTGTTATTGTTATCAATTCCGGTTCTGCTTAGTCCATGGCTTATGCCAGGTGTTCAGCTGCTACCTGTCCACAGTCTTTAGAAAAGTTTGTAGCAATTTGACAGAGAGCAATTTTATGTCTATTGGATTTGATCTGAAAAACTACAGTCCTGGATATCACAGGTATTTTATCTTTCATTTAATGTGTCTAGTAATTTGTTTTTTACTGGATTTTACAGAAGTGTCATTCTGCAATGGATTGGGAATTTTAAATATCAGTCCCTCGGCACAGAGAGCTTAAAAGGGTGCTCTGGATAAACTCCAACCTGCACAGAAATCCCCTGGGGAGCTTGTTAAATACACTCGCTGATTCAGCCAGCTGGAGCAGGACCTGAGAGTCTGCATTTCTAAAGAGAGCCCCCTACCAGGGAAGCCGAGGCTACTGGACCAGGGGCCAGCGGTGACAGCAGAGGAGGGAGTGGGCTGGCTAATGCTGCACCCCTGTCCAGGAGGGTTCTCCTTTCCTCTAACAGCCTCTCTCCACCATAGAAGCTGCTCGCTGGTCCACCCTTGCCTAAGGAATCACTGAAGCCTCTGGACACATAGGCTTCAGAGTTCAGCCTATTCCCACATCAGAGGCACTTGTCAGGAGTCCTAACCTCAGTAACATCCAATGCCTGTCATGCACTAGCAGAGACTGTGTGCCCTGAAATGCCAGGTGCTTGCTTTGGACTCTTCTGGTCTTTGAAATCATGCCTGTCAGTCCTGAGCACAGTGCCAGGCAGAGCCAGCCCTCTGTGGATGGTAGTTGTGCCACCTAGTATGATTTCATTGTACAAATGCAATCGGTCTCCAGCAAGTCCCTAAGACAGAGGTGTACCTGCTAGCTATTGCTGCATAACAAGCTGACCCAACTCCCTAAAAACTTCAAACAATATCTTCTTAACCACTGTGTCCTTAAGTGCATGAATCCACTGTCTGTTCTGTGTTTCTGAGGCCACCTGTGCAGATCTGGCTGGCATGCATATGTATATGTGGTCATCCAGAAGCCAATTGTGTTAGAAGGGTCTCAGCTGAGATAGCAGAGATCGCTCCTGTCTGTCTCATGTGGTGCTCATCCTCCAGTGGGCTAGCCTGAGCTTTCTAGTGGGGATCACTCAACAGGGGCAGAGAGAACAGAATGCACAAAGCCTCCGGGGACTGAGGCTCAGGACTGATGGACTGATGCTCCTGCCATGTTTTCTGACCATAATAAGCCACACAGCCATCCCAGAATCAAGTAGTGGGGAAATAGAGACTCCACTTCGTGAAGGGGAGAAGGACATGAACAGACAGAGGAGGAGAGCCAGGCCATTTCTGTGGGTTTATCCTCACCACTTCTTTCTAGAAGAGGAGACAGGGGGTCAGAAAGATTCAGAGACTTGCCAGCAGTTGACAGCAGCTAGCCAGGGGGAAAACTCAGCACTTCCTGACTCTAGAAACTGCTCAACCCTTTTCCAGACTCTGTAGGGTGAGGGGGAGCAAAGGAATATTTTGGTAACTCAATTCATCGAAGGAAGAAGATTTTCAGATGTTTTGACATCTCCACTGAGGTTTGCCTGCTCCAGCTCCTGTACCCCTCCCGCCCTCTAACCAGGGGCCTGTTTTCCATCACCTGCTCTCCCTGGCCTCCAGGGCCTTGCAGCTCCAGGCAGTCCAGCTTTCCCTCTTTTTTAATGGTCTCTTTAACACAGGGCTTTTCTAATGAGACAGACTGGAGGGCCTTCATGTCCAGCTGAGCTTGTGTTTGCTTGCAGTGAGGGGCAGGGGGAGACCTGGGAATGCACAGGCTGAGAACCCCCACATTCTGGAGTTGGGGGTTTGAAGGGCTCAGGGGGAAAAAGCACCCCTGTTTAAACACACTCGTTCTCTTGTCCTGGCTCCCTGAGGCTTCTATGGTCCTAAAAATATTTATGAAGCTCCTTGGGATGGGTTGCAGGGGTACAGGGAACTGAGCACATATCTCAAGTCATCCAGACACATAATTTTGTTTTATGTAATAGAGTATAATTCCTAGTAGAGCTTGTATTTAGTCTGTTTTTCCATCACTGGGACAAACTACCAGGCACTTTCCTCATAAAGTTTACTTTGGCTCTCAGTTTCAGAGGATTCAGTCCATGGTTCCAAGGCACGAACATCGCGGTAGAAGGGCCTGGTAACTTCAAACTGCTCCCTGCCCTGTGCCCAGTAAGCAGACATCAGGAGAAGAGCACCAGAAAGATCTACACCCTCTAAAGGCACAGCTGCCATGACTGCTTCATTCAACTGGGCCCCACTTCACAACAGCGCATTCAGCTAGAATCAGTGGGTTGATCCACTGCTGAGCACAGAGCCCTCCGTGATCCAGTCATCTCGCCAGCATCCTCTTTATCCAGTCAGACTGACAATTAAGATTAACTGGCACAAGTCTACCCTTTGTCAACTTGACACCTGATCACATCTCATTAAACCATACTTACTCTCCAAATAAACACAGCAAGAAGTTAATAATTCCACCTAACATGGAGCAAAGATCATGCCTAAAGTAAAAATAAAGTATACTATATATATATATATATATATACACACACACACACACACACACACACACACATATATATATATTCCCTTCCCTAAAGTCTCAACAGTTACAGCACCGCCAAGTCTCCTCTGAGACTCAAGGAAAACTCCTAGCTATGGACCCTTATAAAATTCAAAACCTAAGTTACATATCTCTAATATGCAATGGTGCAGGGTAAGCATTCCCATTCTAAAAGGCAGGAATAAGGGGATAGAAAAGAGTCAGAACAAAGCAAGACCAAAATCCAGCAGGGCAAATCTTTAGTCCTCTAGCTCCATGACCAGTGTCCAGGGCACACAGTGGTGAGATGCAGGTTCTAGGGGTCTTGGGAAGCCCCAATCCCATGGCTCCCACTGCACCTCTGCCTTTGTCCCCACAACTTCATGCACCCAGCTCTCAGAAGCTCTTTGTCCAGCCTCCCGGACCTACCTCTGAGACGGGGTGGAAGCCTTCCTGACCACACTGCTCTCGTATTCTGCACACCCGTAAACCTCCATCATGCAGATGACAAAGAGCTCATGCAGTGGCCTGGACATGGCAGTGGGCTGTGAATGGCTGCATATGGTGAAATGAATCCCAGGGAACCACATCCTACACGGCCTTTCTTAAGCAGAAGGTCCAGAGACTGTCTTCCCAGTTAAAAGTTGTATACTTTTCACCCTTCGGCCTGCAATGAGTGAGGGTCTTGCTTGACTTTGGAGATGTCCTTGAAGTATCTTTTTACTTGTCCTGGCTCAGAGTCCTTTGCATCTTTTTAATGCCACCAGTCTCTTTAGCAACCACACTTCTTTCGGCCCCAGCTCTATCCATGGCTCTTTTCAGACCAAAATTTAAGTTTTTCAAATCTTTCTGCTTTTTTTTCATCCATTTCTTATTATAAATCTGACTAAAAGTAGCCATCGGTACCCACGCCACAACCTGAATGTTGAGCTGCCTTAGAATTTTTTCCTCCAGATTATTAGCCCATAACCATTAAACTCAGATAAGTCTTAGAACATGACCAAAATATAGTCATATTTTTTTGCCAGAATATAATAGTCCATGGCCTCAAGTCCAATTCCCAATAAAGTCCTCTTTCCAATCTGAAACCTCCTGAGCCTGTCCTTTATCATCTGCATTTCTGTCTGCATTTTGAGCTCCCTCCAGAATTGCCTATCAATATCTACCTAAAGCATCCTAGGGCATCTTTAATTCGCATCTCCAAACCTTTCCAAACTGCTCCTGCAAACTAGTTCTAACAGCTTCTGAACCACATGGTCGGGTATAGTCACAGCAAGGACTCCACTTCTCTGGTGCCAATTTTTTATTTGATTGGCTTTGCCATTGCTGGGATGAAGAAATTGATACCCATAACTTAGAGGAGAGGTTTATTTTGGCTCACAATTTCAGAGGTTTAGTCCACGGCTAGCTGGTTACAAGGCAAAAATATCATGGGAAAAAGGCATGGTGAAGCAAATCTCCTCACTTCAAGGCAGCTGGGAAACAGAACAAGCCAGTAAGGTATCAGCAAGAGAAAGACCTCCCAAACACGCATCCCTAGTGACCACCTCCATCTGGCCCCACCTCCTAACAGCACAGGCAGTCATGAACATCACTTCCCCCGTGATCCGATCACCTCTCCAGGAGTCTCTTTCTCCAGTCAAGTTAACGGTTAAGATTAACTGACACATAACCTGAGTTCTTCTAGGTGGCAGAAATTTAATTATAGTCCATGTGGTCCTCTGCCCTCTTTTTCCAAGGCTGTGTCTAAATTCTGAGGGATCAGAGCGTGTCAAACTGAAGAGATTGGCAGCCAAATGCTGCATAACAAATGAACCCAAAGCTTAGCATGTTGAAATGACAGCGAGAATTTACAATGTCACGTGGCCTCTTTGGGTTAGGGTTAGGGTTAGTGCTCTAGATCTCAGTGTCCCGTGAAGCCTCTCTCAGGTAGAAATATGGGGCTGTGGCCACATCTGAAGGTTTGCACAGGTCTGGCATCTCCACCTCCAGGGTGGCTACTCACACGCCTCGTACGGTGATGTTGGGTGTTGCCTGGAGCTCCTGTCTTTCCACCTGCTCCCCTTGTCGGATGTCCTCTGAGCGTGTCATGACACAGATTAGGGGTCCAGGACAGCCAGTGAGGTGGGAGCTGGAAAGCCCTTTCTGACAACCCTCCAACATTCCACATCGCCCCTTCTGCATAATACTAACCACAGGCAGCTCTGATGTGGTGATGGAGGGACTGTGTGGGGGTCTGAATCCCAGGAGAGGGACCCACTGGAGACGTCTTGAAGGCTGGCCACCCATGAGTGTCGGGAATCTTGTTCTCAGCTGTTGTTTAATCCCACTGGCTTCTTTGAGATGTTCTTGCCTGGGTCTGGCGAGCATGCTCATTCTCTCACCTAATGCCTCTTCCCTGTTTAAGGGTACGCCAGAACCTATTCCCCAGCACAGAGAGAATTTTCTGGTCATAGAGACAAGGATGTTTCGCTTTCGCCTTCCAAATCTTTCATCATCCACCCAGGCCTTGGCTGGCTTTTAAAGCACAAAAGCCAAGAACTTGACTCTTCTTATCTGCTTTGTGCTGTGTCATTCTTTCCCCGGGGGCGATCAATGCCTGCCGGGCTGCCTGGCTGCTGCCTGATGGAGGAGACTGGTAGCAGGCCATAAATAAGTGCATGGAACTTTTTCTCCAAAAAAAGTCTTTAACAGTTCAGAGTATTTTCCTGCATGCTGTAAAACATGATGTTAATATAAGTTGTCTTAATCATGTCTGTTTAATTTCAGTACTTTGGATCCACTAACAAACCTGATCTAAAACATCTCCATTTCATAGAGAAAGAAACAGAGATGTGAGGTGACTTGCAAAGCCCACAGGTGGTGGCCCAGCATGTGGGGGGCCTGCGTGCTGCTCAACCCCAGGTTTTCTAACCCAAACCAATGTTCTTGTCACTCCTGCATTACTTTCTTGCACTCAGCCTTTGTCCTCCCTGTAAAAAGATGTTCCTCTAACTACGATGGATTAAGAGATACTGTAACAGGGCTGTTCCTCTGCACAGATTCTCCCTCTCTTTCTCTGGAATTCTCAGTTCTAAAGAAAAGCTGCACCGAAATGATTAAAATGTTAACTGCTAAGTGATCTTTCCTTAAATTTACATAACCCAGAACATCTGGTGACCTTCAGCTCATATGGGAATGTGTAAAATGATGCTTAACTTGCCACCAGGTAACTAAAGAAGCACAGAATCCAGCACCAGGAGGCCCAGGTAGACTGTGATCTTTCCGCCAAGCACACTCTGCACGATGAGGGCCCTGCTCAGTGGCTTTTCTGCTGTGACCCTCCCTTTCTTCCTGCAAAGCCTTTTTGTGTACCTGAGTTCCCCAAGCAATCATTTAGCGGGGGAATAAATAGCTTCCCCCACCTCCTCAGGCTGTAAGCCTTTGAATAAATCTGATTTCCTGCCCAAATCTCATGTCCTGACTATTGTCTTTCAGGTGGTGAGCGGACGGACCGAGCTCCAGTTATAACACAGCTCTCTTAAACTAAGGGGCAAGGGGTTGAGAGATGGCAGCAGAGGACCCAAGGAGACACAGAACTCAACGCCCCTGACATTATACACCAGGGTGCCTCTTGCTTCACCCACAAGGTGAGTTTGACTTTCTGAGTAGGGTGGGTCAGACATGAGGGGCCAGAGCAGCAGATGGACGTACAGCCAGAGCAGCAGGAGACCCCCCCAAAAAAACAGAGGGCCCCACTGCAGCTTCTCCAGAGGAATTGTCAGCATTTTAATTTGATACAGGTTCTAGAAGGTGAACAAGCTGGACCTCCTAACACAGAACACAAGAGAAAGGGAAGAAAATCAAAAGATGCCTCCTATATTTTGGGCCTAAATGAAAAATAAATCATCAGGAACTGTGGGTCACCTCTTCCAAGTGTCACGGCCACACGGGGGGAGTCCGGAGTTAGCTGGCTGTGTTTCTGTTCATGGACCCGGGCCTGGTGGGCAGAAAGGCAGTGGTTTATGCGTTGATGCCCCCCAGGGGAAGCAGTTTCCCTTCCAACTCTCCTGGGATCTGAGAGGGAAGGGCGCAAGTTCCAGAGACTTCAAACCTGAAGTTCAACCCCGAATCTCGGGGTGGCTTTAGGCAAGTTATGCAGTTTTTCTAAGCTTCAGTGTCCTCGTCAGTTAGGATCTCGGTAATGACGTGAGGTGGTTGATGTCATCGTTTTGCGGTGCCTCCAGGAAGCGAGGTGTGGCTATGGCACCACACACGGCTGGCACTACGAGTTCACCAGATGCTGTTTTGTATCAGTTGCTCCTGAAGACACAGAAAACTTCCCTTCTCGCCCCCGTTCCAGGTAGGTGGGGCCACAGGCCTGGTTCTGTGAGTGGAAGGGATAAATATCACTCTCCACCCGGGGCAGGGAGGGCACTAGTCTTGTGCGATGCTCCAGTGTTTCTCATCCCCGACACAGCCTGCAGGCAGCGGAGGGGTCATGTTGTAACTGGAAAGGGTGGGAGAAGGAGCCTGGATATCCAAGTCCCTGCATGGCTCAGAGCTATGCAGGGGACTTCGTGTGAGTAAAAGGTAAACCTTCTTGACCAGGTTTGGGGTTTCCTGTGACGGCATCTCAGCCGATGCTTATCGGTTCCTGACCACAGAGCCGTAGTACTGTAGCAGCACTGACTTTGGACACAGCCGGTATTTGAGAAGACCGTGTCGTCACCCATCATCCCCCCACCTTGCTGCTCCCTCCCAGGACGGGCCCCCAACTCACCAGGGAAGCTTGGACTCGTTAATCCAAAAATAAGGGGAAAACAATCTCTCTTGAAATAACTGAGTCACAGTCCATGTCCCGGGATCATCAGACCACAGAATCAAAGAAAAGCAAAATGAAAAGGCCATAGATGTTGAGGATACAGTGCTAAAGAATCAAAGAATGCTATAAACCAGAGAATCGTAGGAAAGCCGCAGAGCTGCATATCCCAGCTGAGGCTAGGCAGGACTGTGTACCCTCAGGCTCTATCTGCATGACTTGCCCTGCACGAAGGCTTGCTTGGGACCCTTGAAAGAGGGAAGGTGAGGCAAGACGGGCTGTGATCCTTTGGTTCGTACAACCCTGCCAGGAAATCTGTGTGTCTCTTTGTGGAGCTACACTTGTTTCCTCACAAATAGTCTCTCTCTGACCGAATTGAAGTCAGGGATTTCTGAGTCCTGTTCTCAACAAGGCCTTGACCTCCAACCCTGTCCTCACGGGGCCTTTGAAGCCCAGTGGTAGCCAGTCTTGCTGTGTCCGTTTGGAGAAAGTCCCCTCCCTGGATATCCAAAACTCCTTCCTACCTGGTCAGACTCCACCTCCCTCTGCCCTGCTCTGGCTGGTCTGAGTCCCTCCTGACCCACCTTCAGAAGAATCCTAAGTCAGTCTAGCAAGAACACTTTCTTCCTGTGTTCGCTGTCTCGCCTGACACCTTTGACCTATCCCTCGGCCACAAATCCACACTTGTTCTCTTTGTCCCCCTAGTTGAGCCCCATACCTATGTTAGCCTTCTGGTCGCTAAGACGTGATACCCAACTCCCACAGTTTGAGGAAGGAGAGGTTTAATTTACTTGTGCGTTCAGTCCGTGGTTGCTGGGTCCAAGGCCGAGATGTCCTGGCAGGGGGACTGGGGGAGCAGAGCTGTCTGGCTCATGGTGCTGGGAAAATAGAGCAGGGAGCAGTCACAGACCCAAAGGCCCCAGCTCTGTGACCATCCGGACACCGACAAGTGGGCCCCACCACCCTCTGGGTGAGTCCCAGAGCTAATCGAGGGGAGACCCCACCCTCAGCAACCACACCCCACCTCTCTCCCCTTTGGCGATATTCCTGAGTGCAGGCTGCCTAACCATCTCACAAGCGCCAGAATAACTTTTTCTTTCACATTTTTCATCCAGTGCCTCGTGATAACGGTGAGAGTCGATTTGTGGGTGTGGAAAGAATATCTCCAAATAAAACCCCATAAACCAAAGAAGCAGAGCATGTCAGGTGGAAGCAGGAAGCAAACTTGAACCCTTCTGGCCCTTCAGGATTGCCCCTCCTTACGTTCCTTGGGAACCCCAAGCGTAGCTAGAAAACTCTTAGCGACCACTGCACAGTGAGATGGGTGTTTGCATCTCAGAACCACTGCTGCCCTCCTCGTGTGCGTCCCTATACCACGGAGGAGAAGCCTTGGAGCTCCCTTCCTAGCTCCCTCCCTAGCTCCCTTGCCAGCAGAGCTCTGGTCCACACTGTCCCAGTGTGAAGTACCCGTGTGAGGTTTGCGGAACAAGGGAAAAGAAGAAGGCACTGCTGTTCCACCAGCTCAGACAGATGCTCGGCTTCAGCAGAGAGCACAGGGCCTTGTTTTCAAGCAGCCCCCAGCTCACTCTGGCTGATCGCCCATCCTGGTCCCACAGGCAGCTGAGAACATCATCAGCAGGGCCGTGTCATCTCCGCACACCCAGCCATCCTGAAAGACGCAGCTATTTTCTGACCTTCCAACAATTTGTCAAGCATCGCATCTCCTGTGCTAAATCTCTGCCTGCACGACACACTGGGAGAGGTTGAGAAACTCCAGACGCACCCTGCCGATGATTGAGTCAGGAAGCCTGGCTCCTGATCCCATCCGTGTGTGCTACTGATGACAACAACCACCGGCACAGCTCGCATTTTCCCCCTGCGTGTAGCAGGCACGGTGGTGTGGAGCAATTTACCCAGCCTACCCCACGGAGGGAGCCACCCTTGGAGAAGGTTGTTGGGAGGGAAATTCCACGCCTCTTCGCACTCTTCTGTCCCTATGGTAACCATTCTTCAGCTCTCCGCCAGAGGAAGAAAATTCAGCGCCCTCTTCGGTGACTGCATAAGATGTGTATTGTGCCCGGAAGTGGTTGCAGGTGGGGTTACGTGTCACAGAGTCAGCAGCCACCTGCGTGGCTCTCTCTAAGCAGAATCATATCCCTGGGAATTCCCGGGCACCCCTTCTTCGAGTGTCTGCAGAGGCTGGTAGAGTACATGCATTCACCATGCCTGATAGGACCCACCCAGCTCCCTCTTGCCATAGACGGTCCTGAGCATTCAGGAGCCAGAATGGCTTCCTTGAACCTGGGCTGAAGAATACATACTCCTCTTCCTCATTTGATTATTCCTTACTGTGCCTCAACTCTGCACAAAAACCCACAGGGATGGGGAGATAAAGGACCAATCAGGAATCTAGCATCTCCCATCATAATGCTTTGCTGTTACTAACAAGGCTTACCCCTGGTTGCTATTAGAAGGCATTAAGGCTCAGAGAAGGAAAGTAACTAGCCTTGTGTCGCACAGCTAATAAGCGGGAAGAACTCAATTCAGCTCGGCCTACCCCGATTCTGGGCCTGCCTGTGTCATCACTGTGCTACGTTTCCTTTCTGGGTGAGAGAGGGTGGTGTGGGGCCTTGGAGAGCTCATCAGACCCTTTTGGGTTGCAATTTTCACCTCTATCAAACGAGAGGACCCTTTTCAAGGTTACTTTGGGTCTGAAATCCCAAGACTTTGCAACGAGTTCTCGGTAGAATGCCGCTGCCTCTCTCTAGCCTCTTCCATCAGAATAGGGGCTGGCATACAGCAGGCGTTTAATAAATGCTTCACTCATAAATATTTCACTCTGGCCTGACCATCACACTTATCCTTGGTGAGCATGAGATGCATTTGCTGCTATGACTTTCGAAATAACTGGGAGGAAGGAGGGAAGGAGGGAGGTTCACAGTGCTGTGTTTTTAGTTAAAATACTAGGAGGGGAGGGAGAGAGAGACAGAGATAGGCTCTTTTACTCACCCTCTTTAAACAATCCTCAATTCCTGCCAAAGCAAGACCCGCAGCCTTCTTCACCTATAACTACCCCTGTCTGACCTGTATGTGAAATGGGCACACAGCACCTTAACCTCTTTATTTTGCCAAAGACCTTAGGCCATGACCTTCAGCGATGACCTTGCCGCTTCCAGGCTGCGAGCCTTAGAAAGGCAGGGCACTCCTCCTCTCTGCGCTGCCCGTCCTGCAGGGCGGGCCTCATGGCCGGGTTCCTGTCATCTGCCTCACCCCGCACTGAGGACATGATGGAGGCCAACTTCCAAAGCACCTGCACGCCCGGCCCGTTCCCTCCTCCTATCAGCCCTCTCGGGCTCCGTCATCAGCTGCAGTTGGACGGGAAGGAGAAGGATGCCTGCAACTCTCTGCTCCGCCCCATCCCCTCCGCAGCTCGGCAGCCCTGCCCTGCTCTGAACCCGAGCTCTCCTGTAAGGCGGCCCGGTCGCCTCTCCTCTGCAGAATGGCCGCAGCGGCTGCTGAAGGATTGTCCATGCTGCTGCTCACTCTCCTCGCTTTCCCTGGGGGACCTGCACCCGGCCCGAGGCCACCTGGGGCATGACCTGGGGGCCCCTCTGCCTGCAGGAGAACACACCACCTTTTGTTCTTGCCCGCATCCCTGGGAAATACTTCCAGGGCAATTACTTCGGCTTGAAGCAAAAGTTAACGTTACTGACAGGCTGCTCACCACCGTGCCTATTTGTAATATTGATGAATCAGGAGCCGAGCCTGGCCCAGGCTGTGGGTACAAAGTGCCCAGAATATTCATGAGCCTTGCTGCCATTCCTTGATGGCATCGCTCCCCCGTACGGTGCCATTATTCCACCGCACGTCACTCGGCCCAACGTGAGGCTGGCACTGCCTCCTGCCCGGAACCAGGCCACAGTGAAAGGACCCATGAGCCCCTCCGCAGCACACAGTGGGAAGCCGCCTGCATTCACCTTAGAGCTCATCCATCTGGGAAAAGCCATGGAACAAAGCAACAGTTGGCGGCCTCCTGCCTCTCCCCCCGAGCCAAGACCTGGCCTGGACCTGTGAGGAATCAGGACGTGTTCCCTAGTAAATATCCTCAGCCCAGAGAGAGATCGCCTGCCCGTCTCCATGCCCTTACCAAAGCCAGGCTGTGAGGGGATCCAAGTTGCCCTGTGCTTTTCTGGTTAAACATTTATCCTGTGGCTTTTGTAGATAAATAGGTACGTATATGTGTCCGCATCATTGGGGTTAAATATTAAGAAGATCTACAGGCAGGGCCCTGGTCAAGCAGAATGAAATGAAACCCAGGGCAGGAATGTCAGCTCCGATAGGGCCGGAGGGAAGCGATGACGGACTTCAAGGCTGACCCATGGCCAAGGGGCCGAGGCCACGGCAGTGGGAAGCAGTCGCGTGCCCTCCTCCCGTCCTAAGGAAGCTGCAGACTCGGTGGCTTTTCACCCCTCGCCTCGCTCCACCTCCTTTCCTCTCTTCTCCCCCTTCTCTCTCCTCCCTCCGAGGCAGCGTGGCCTGGACAGCCTTCCCAACCTGTCCTCCCTGGGTCGCTTCCAGACACGACTGTAGTTTGGAATTGCATTTGATTAGCTTTTATGAGGTGGCTTCCTCGACGTGGCGCAAGGCGCAGAATATGTCAGAGGCCTGGCAGAGACTTGAATGGAAACGATTCTAATTACGGGTGATAATTTTTGCATTCCAACATAAAACAATGTTACAAAAAATCCCATTACAATGGTTAAAAGACAAATCATTTAGCAAGAGTCTCTCTTTATTACTTTATTAGACAATTCACAAGGCAACATTTTGAACGCGGGGACCGTGTGAAGCCCCAAGGCTATCCAAATGCAAGTTGCACTAGGAAAACCGAGTTCATCTCTTGTCATTAGTCAGAGAGTCAAATGCAATCAGGAGGGCTCCAACTGGCTTGTCAAATTAGCCAGCTCTTCCCATCACTGGCGTGGCAGAGCGCTGCAGGCCGGCTGAGGGCCCAGCTCTGAGAAACGGCACGGAGCTACCGCCCCAAAGGGTCCGATCGCCTCCCCCGAGCAGCATCCGAGCCCCCGGGGTCCCTCCCCAACAGCGCATGCGCATGCCCGCCTGCCCTTCCCATGGGGGAAGCGGGTCTCGTGGCTTGTTCTGGCCAGTGACGTGAGGACAGAAGTGATTCGCGTCCGTCCCCGGGTGGGATCTTTAAGGACGGTGCTTCCTCCTCCGAGTCTCTTTTCTCCTCTCCCAGACCAGCAGTGTCCCAGAGGCCGCCCTGCTGACCTGAGTCACAGGTAAAAAACTAGAGCAGCAAGCGGCAGCTTTGAGGTCCACAGATTCAACCAACTGTACTGACCTTTTTCATCACTGTTCGTTACATAATGCAGTGTAACCACTGTTCGTGTGCATGTGAACCTGTTAAGGGGACAGGTCACCTGGAGATGACTTCAGACAAGCGGGAGGATGTGTGTTAATGCTATGCAAACGCGACCCCATTGTATAGGAGGAATTTGAATGTCTGTGGATTTTAGTATCCTTGGGGGTCCTGGAACTGAGCCCTCAAATCAACCCCCAAGGGACGACTTACAAAACAGATGTGTGACTAATAGACAACCAATACAAGCGCAAACTCAACTTTTGCTTTTCATAGGGTGGCTGGCCATCCCGATTTGTGAAGGTCTGAGTGGCTTCCTAGGACGTGTGACTTTCAACTCTAAAATCGGGACAGTTTCAAGCAAGACAGCTGCAAGCAAGGAAGCCACAGATGATTTTGGAGAAGTCTGCTACCTCAGCGTAACCTGGGTGAAGCTGACTGATACACTCTCACTCTAGAAAGGAGGAGACCAAAGACCAGAGAGGCGGGAGGCTTGGTCAGTGCAGAGCAGTGTAAAGACAGGAGGGACGTTTTGCAGCCCAGCGAGTCCGCGAGGTCTCCTGGATCTGCCCAACGTCAAGGCAGATCGGCTCCTGCCTCGCAGAGCAAGAGACCCCATCCTGGGGCGGAGCTTGGTGCCCAGCGTGCTTAGCAGGAAGTGAGCGCTCTTGGAGCAACCCTTCCAGAAGAGAAGAGAGAGGAGCAGAATTGGGAGAGGCAGAAGCTGGGCTGTGATGAAGACCTAACGGGGTGGGGCAGGTGGAGCTACTGCGGGCCAGAGCAGGGGTCCGACGGTGTCTGCTGTTTCCCCGCGCCCGGTGTGGGCAGCCCTCCGAAGTGAGGCAGGGCTCCTGGGCTGGGCCGCCCCGAAGAGGGCCGGGCTCTCAGCAGTTGTGGAGGTGAACCCTTCCTTCCGTGGGGGACCCAGCGGCGCCTCACGGTGCCCCAAATGGAAAGTTACCTAAACACTCGGAAGCTCTACCTGCATCTGTGAAATGGGGCCAACGCTGTACGGATCGCTGGTCCTGTGTCGCTGTTGATACCATGTCCGGGCCGGGCTAGGAGCATGGCGTGCACTGCAGCGTGTGGGGAAGGGTGAGCGGAAACGCGCGACGTGCTTGGAATTATAACGGGCGCACCACGAGTTGACCGTTGTAGCAATTACTGTTAACACTGGATCCCTTGCACTTTCTGCGGCCCGCTCCTTGCTGGCTGGTCTGTACCTCCTCTTCCCCTATCTGTCATAGTCAGAGGGAGCTCTCACGCAATGCAAATACTACTCAGTCGCGCCTCTGCTCTCGATCCTTTGATAGCTCCCTCTTACCTGCTCAGTAAAGCCTGCACTTCTTCCCGTGACTTCCAAGCCTTCTCATAATCTCCCTCCTCCAAAGTCCACACCTCCAGGCTCGTGGCCCAGGTAGATTTATCTATTCAACTGCTTTCCTTTCCTTCATACTTTGGCTCAAGACGTCCACCCACCTGGACGCCTTCCCCACTGGTGAACCCCAGCTCCTCGCTCAAGACCCAGATTGGGCGGCCGGTCGCACACAGCCCCTGGGCTTGCTCGAACGACACGGCCAGATTCGGATCGTCTCTCACCCGGTGAGCACCAGGTTTGGGAAGCCCTGATTTTTTTTTAACTATGAATCCCCACGCCCCACGGGAGGTGGTGCTGCTGTACAGTAGGTGGTCGGCGGAGTCTTCCCGGATGGAGAATGCGATAAACACGGGAACTGGGGGAGACTTCTCCACATTTCAATGAAACCTACCTAGAAATTCAACTTGAAATCCTTCAACGGCCGGCAGACCTACTAACCCTGGAGGGAGGACGCCCTGTGATCAGCGATGGTTGCTGTGTTTGGAAGACGTGCTTTACAACTGCAGGCTGGGCTGGTGCTGGACAGACTGCGGGGCGGGAAGAGCCAGCTTCTAGGACCCCTCGGGCCCTTGCTGGACCCTGGGCAAGTCCCTTCCCACTCTGAAGCTCAGGTCTCCTACTGTAGAATGAAGGGCAGGGACAGCTCCCTGGAGCACACACACAGCCCGCAGGCAGGGGCTCCGCGGCCCTTTGGCTCCTCCTTCAATAACACCTCCGAGGACACCCGCAGACCCGCGCCCCCATCTCCTAGTGCGCCCTCTGCAGGCCGGGACATAGCTCTCCTCCCGTCTGTCCCTGCGCCCTGAAGGCCCCACCTTCGCCCACTGTGCCTGCCCCCTACCTCCCCCGCGGGATCCTTCAAAGCATGAAAACCCCGACAGATGAATGAATGAATGAATAAGGAGAGGCGGTGGTAGGAACCTAGAAAGAGATTCTTGGAGAGGGGTAAGGAAAAGAGAGTCAAGGGATTGAAAGTGATCAAGATGTGTTACTTGCACGCACCAGTTCTGCAGAATGGATGCTACTACTCTGTATTGCTAACACATACTTTTTTTTATCGCATGATGTATCTTTCATGATGTACTTATTAAGGGTTGAGCTGTGTCTCCCCCGAAAGACGCTAAAGTCCTTCCAGGCCCCACAAATGGGACCTTATTTGGAAATAAGGTCTCTTTAGAAAATCAAGATGAGGTCACTGGGGGCCCTGATCCCATGGGACCCTGGCGTTATGTAAAAGAGAACTTAGGACACAGAACCATGGAGGAGGACGACACAGAGACACAGGGAGAATGCCACGGCGAGCCAGCGGACAGCTGGGCCACCGGAGATGCCAACACCCAGCTTGCAGACTCCGTGTCCAGAACAGCAAAAGAACAAAAAGCCGCCCTGTATGTGGGACTCGGGTCTGGTAGCAGGGACAAGGAGGGGCAGGACCCCCTCCGAGGGCCAGCATCGGCACAGGGCTGGGACACAAGACTCCCTCTGCTCGGAAGGACAAGGGCCCACTGCCCCACCCCAAATCTCCGCGCAGGAGAGTGTCTTCTCCTAGTGGCCATCCTTAGCACGCTGGGTCCCCTCATCCGTGACTTCCCTTCCCATGGCCTGAGTAACCTGCAGCCAATGGCAGTATGAAAATGTTACTCATCTTGATTCACAAGAGAGAAAGACTACAGTCAAATTTTATTACAGCACATTGTTATAATTGTTCTATTTTATTAGTTACTGCTAACCTCTTGCTGTGCTTAATTTATAAATGAGACTTTCATAGGCCTGTGTAATGGAAGAAAACATAGTGGACACAAGACTCACCCTGGCTCAGGTTTCAGGCACGCCCTGGGGTCTTGGGCTGCACCCCCCATGGATAAGAGGTCGCTGTGGGTGAAGATGCAAAAGGAGCCATGCAAAGGGCTTTAGCTGCTCCCGCGCTGGACACCGGCCCTCCAGGCCATGTCCTGTTCCTGTCTGTGCCCTCTGCAGCTGGCACAGAGACTGGCACAGAGCAGGCAGTCAAGGCTTCTCTGTTAACTATGGAACTGATGGACAAGAAGCCTCTCAGCTGGCACCTGGCTCTGAAAGGCCAGGGCTCCCTTGGAAGATCAGAGGAAAGGAGCAAGAAGGACACAGGGTGACAGCTGACACTGGACTAGTCCTGCAGGGAGAGAAGCCGCTCAAGACTGAGGAATAGTTCAGATGCTCAAGGGCTGCAGCGCACGGATGCAGAGGTGTTCGGCTCTGTTCAAATGCCACTGACTGCTGAGGTCCCAGCCGAGGCACTTAGCACCTTGGACCTCAGCTTCCACATCTGTAAAGTGGGGCCGTAACACCCACCGTGCGTGGGAAAAGCAGGGCCACCAGGGCAACTCCTGCCCTGTGCTTTTTCTCTAGAATGTCCAACATTAAACACAAGCAGATGCATAATAATAGCAACTTCTTTTGTGTCACCATCATCACAAGAGACCCGCTTGTCTTATTTCAAAAGGGACCAAAGTCCCCAGCTGGGGAGGACGACCGGGACCTGAGCCCAGGTTCGCCTCCATGCAAGTCCTGAGCAGCCCACACTTCCAAGTGACATTCGGTGAAGACAGTTTCTTCCTAAGGTCCCGGTGTCTCTCCACCCTGGACCTGGTAGTGCCGAGAGCCCTCCTGAGGTGCAGGCATCTCCCAGGGTCCAAAGTGCTGAACACCAGGGTTCCAAAGCAGAGCATCCCAACCTGCCTGGCCTGCTGAACACCATGGAGACAGGATTCTGGTGATGTCCAGCCCCACAAATTCCCCACAGAGTATCTTTTATCCCACAGACCATCAGCACCCCAGGAGCAGACAGCCCCTGCAGTGGGAAAGTGTCCTCATTCGGCACTGCTCAGGCACTGGCACTGACTTAATGCTGAAGCCAGGAGGGTTTATACTCACCTGAGACCTCCGTCTTTGCCCCCACCCCATGCCCCTTCCCCTCCTAGTATGGGGCAGAACTCAGGGCTGGGCCGAGCCTTGTCATGTGGACAGCACCCACCACACACCATGTGGACAGCACCCACCAGGCCATCAGGGGCGGACCCAGGCTGGCTCTCCCCAGGCTCGTGCGCATCCCCGGAGGAGCCACGTCATCGTCTCAGCCTCAGTGTCCCCACCTGAAGATGGGATGGATGTGCTATAGATTTCACAAGGCCTTTGCTGCTGTAAAACTGCAGTTCCACCTAACAAATGCCTACGCCATGCAAGACGCCTGCCAGGTACAACAGGGAAGAGAGGAGACTCAAATGGTCATGTGCCCTTCCAGGACTTCACACGCACACAAACACGTGTGCACACACGCACACGCATATGTGCACCCGCCAGAGGGATGCAGCACCGGGGTCCCTCAGACCCCTCCCTCCAAGGGCCACCCTGGGTCATCAGGAGCCTCCAAGTGGGCACTCAGCCCAGCTCCTGGGAGGCTGGCGCAGTGGGGATCTGAGGGGTGCTGCTTGGGCGCACGGTGAAGGCTCTGCACTCAGCAGAGCCAATGAACGGCTGCGAGGCCCTGAGTGAGACTTCCGGCCCAGCAAGTCAACAGCAGCGATAATAAAAGGAATCCCATGTTGGGGTTCCGTTCTGCGCTGCCCACTGCTTCTGGCTGCCCGACCTCAGTTTCCTCAGCTGAACACGGGCTGGTTGCCGTTCCTACGCCATGCAGTCAATGCACGTGCAGTCCTTGGGTGGGGACCACAGGCAGGCTTGCCATGGAGACACTGCACAGCCCTGTCCCTTGGCGTTTCAGCCACCTTCTGTGGTCCTGTCACATCCTCTGCCCAGCACCCAAGAGTGGACACTCCCTCCCCATGGACCCTAAGTGGTCCAGGGATCCATTTGTCTATCTCAGTGACCAATATGGAAACTGAGGCAAGAGGCAAGCAACACCCCCAGGGACATTCAGGGCACTGGCACCAGGGAAACCAGCGCCTCTGAATCTGTACTCACAGCGTGCCCTCCCTCCTCCCCTCTTCATCAACGCCAATGGCTCACTGCCCAGCCCACCTTTTACCCTCTGACCCCACTCTGTCCCCCAACCAATACGCACTGGGAATGGCCCATTCTAAGATGGAGAAACTGAGGCACTCAATGGCACATTGCTTCCCCGGGTCACAGCACAGGGAGTGGGAAGCAGACCCTGACTCCTGGCTCTTTCCCAGGCTGACTGAGCTTCCAGCGGTGAGTGCCCCATGACCCTTCTCAGCAGAGTGACGGCGCCTGGTCACGAAGCTCACACCCAGCAGGACACACTCCTGGCCACCCGAGTCATTTAGTCCTTGTGAACACGTAAGCCAGGCACTACTGCCCGCAATTCAGAGGAGGAGACAGAGGCTGAGAGGTCACCTCCCATGTAGAGTTCACGCAGGAGGCAGAAAAGCCAGATTCCAGGGCCTGACCCGGACCCCACAGCACCGGTCTGTCCCGTCTGAGAGCTGCCTCAGCCGGGTGATGCAGCCGGCAGGCTGAGTTTAGGGCTCTGAGTAGAGGATCTGACTCAGCCCCTCCAGCAGATTAAACAAACACTTCCTAGGAGACAGACCCTGTTAGGACAAGAACATAGGGGAAAGCAACAGCCAGGGAAAGAACTTTCCCGGAGGACAGGCGGCGCCCCCCAGAAGTGCAGTGGCTGCGGGCCTGTGTGTCTGTCTCTGTCTAAGGGGCAGCACCTCCACCCTGCTCGGGACAGGAGGCCTGACCCCATCACAGCTGCGGCAGCCAAGCTCCAACCCCAGGTCTTCTCAACTCCACTGGCTACAAGGCCCCTAATTGCGGCCTCCGGGATCCAAATCCACTTCTTCCACCAGCATCCACCAGCAGATGGCGCCCTCAGCTTCCCACCACCACCCCTAGAGGAGCAGCTACGAGCCAGGCCTGGCAAAGAGGCAGGAGGCCCAGAAGAGCGACCGCCGAGGCATAAGCGCCGTGTCTGTGTTCACAGCTCGTGTTGCGTTCTCACTGCTCGCAGCCACCAGCTTAGTCACCAAGTCCCCCTGAGAGTCAGGTCTACGCCCTGAGCTGGTCCTAGGCTCAGCCCTCATTTCCTCCTCAGGGCACGCGTGGAGGCCGGGACAGGAAGTGCCCAAAGGACCAGGGGGCACGTGGCGGGCGACCACCTTCCAGGCCAGGCCTGTGTGTCCTAATGGGGAGCAGACGGGGCACCGTGGGCAGCGGCCTTTCCCACCATCGTGGCCCCAGGGGTGAAGGCCACTGTCCCTTTGTGTCCTGGGACGACGCCTGGAGTTTCCCAGGCCCACAGACAAGAAGCTCTTCTTTGCGTGGCGCTTTGGCGTGGGCTGTGTGACCTGTGCGAGGCTGGCACCTCTCTGAGCCTCAGCTGCCTCATCCAGGACTGCCACGCGCCTTCTCCCAGCTGGGGTCTTCGCCCCTCGGGACTCCCCTCAGAGCCACGCTGATCACAGCAGCGCGTGCAGCCCTCACCCACCTGAAGGACACGCGAGAGCACCCCCTGTACAGAGGAGACCGAAGCACGGAGGGGCTGCCAGGCCACCGCGTCACCAGCCGGCGCGAGAGTGCAGCTCTGTTCAGTTCCGAGGTGGACGCCGCTCCTCCGCTCCGCTCCGCAGCCCGCGCCGCTCCCAATGCAGACCCTGGGAGCTCAAAACCCCACGCTCAGGAGCAGCGGAAGAGCATCGGCGCACCGTGGCACGGAGCTTGGTCCCTGCACGGGTCAGACTTCCGCCGGGATTTGAAACTGGTGATGCAAACAATGCCACAAAGCAAAGAGAACCCAGACCGGGAGAACGTGCTTGCAAATTCCGTATCCACTAAGGGACATCCTGCCTCCAAGACATACAAAGAGCTCTGAGAACTCAACAAGGGAGACAGCCCAGTTTCCATTAAACAGGAGAGGGATCTGGGCAGACACGCTGTCTCCCGAGAAGACACATGGCACACATGTGAAAAAGTGTTTGATGTCATTACCCAGCCGAGCGATGCAAATCCAAACCACAAAAAGATTTCTTACCCCTGGGTTGGCCAAAATCCAAAACTCGGATAGTGACGGGTGTTGGGGAGGACAGAGAGAGACCCAGAACTCACACGCTGGGGGGGTAGCCACCCTCAGAGCAGCCTGGTAGCTCCTCAAAAAGTGACCTGCAGGGCCGAGGATTTAGCTCAGCGGTTCGGTGGCCTGCCTCGCAAGCGCAAGGACCAGAGTTCGATCCCGGTACAAAAAAAAAAAACTGATCGCAATATTAGTGTGTGCCCAGCCATATCCAGCGGGAGTTGAAAACATACGCACGCGAGGCCCTGGGTCCAGGCTGCAGGACAGGGAGCGCTGTCTCTCGGGCGCCAGTGACGCCAGCCGGGCACATGAAGTCGTGTGTGTTAGGGGCCGCTCATGCAGACCCACAGAGACAGGGAGCGCCCTGGGCCGAAGGTGACCACCAGCCGCGCGGCTTCTCTCTCCGAGCATGGAAGTGGGTGATAGGACCGCTACAATGTGCACTTGGAAGGCACAGATTTAGAATTACAATGTCAGTTAAGTCTGCAAATTAAAAAAAGAAAAAATCCAGCTCCGACCACTCCAGAGCCGTGTGACCCCGGCAGAGACCCGCAAGCCGGCCTCAGTGTCCCCGCCCGCGCAGCGGCCCCGCTCCGGGCTCCCCCAGGGCCGGA
>NW_022900924.1:1129684-1151838 GCF_012274545.1 Fukomys damarensis | reverse complement strand
GCGCCGAGAGCCGCGCCCTGGCCCTGAGCCCCAGACCCAGAGAAGTGCGGGGCTGAGCGGGGTGCGGGGGCGCACGTCTGTAATTCCAGCACCATGGGACGCTGAGACAGGAAGGTCGCCAGTTCAACCTGGGCGATTTAGCAAGTTAGCAAGTTAGCAAAACTCCGTCTCAAAATAAAAAGTAAAACAGGTCTGGGATTTGGTTCATTGCAAACGCCCAGAACCACAACAGCACAAGTCTAGGTGACGATTACCATTACCTTCATTCTCAGGCGGAAAGGCAGACATAGCAAGGTTGAAACCCTGGGTAAGAGACCTGGGGGTGTCACTGAAGGGTACGGCACTTCCCTAGCATCCTTGAGGCCCTAGGTTTGAAGCCCAGCACAGCAAAAATAAATACAAATACTGGGTAAGGTTGCCAACCCCTAGGTAACAAACATTTTTTCCAGTGTATGTCCCAAAAATCTCTGGGGGGATCAGTTGAGACCAGGTCTCACTGTATAGTTCAGGCTGGCCTTGAACTCACGAACTCACAGCGATCCTCCTGCCTCAGCCTCGAGTGCTGGGATCACAGGCTGATCCACGCCCAGCTCCAAAACTCTCAGTGTGTGCTCATCCCTCACTAAACATCATTCATAGTCTCTGAAATTAACAGGTAGCCGGGAGTCCGAGTTTGTTTTGTTTTGGGAACCTGGCAACCCCACACCTGGGGGGCTCTGGACACCAGCCACCTCTCACCTCCTGTAAAACACCGCAGGTGATCGTCTGTCCCTGCAGGTGTGGGCATGTATGGCCAGGACTGCGGTGAAGACTCCTTGAGACGGTTTGGGTAACAAACTGAAGGAGAGGCAAGGTTGGCGCCCGTGGGGAGACGGTGCTGAGGTCCTGTGGGCTTCGTCTGCAGGGTGTGGGAAGGACACGGCCAGACGGCACACAGGAGCCGACCACTATCAAGGGCGATGGGGTCTCACGGCTGCACCCTGCTGGGTCCAGAGCCTCTGAGTCTCGCCCTGCTCACAGTCCCACCACCGCCCAGCCGTCCTCGGAGGTCTGTGGTCTCCTCCCCACCCGTCTTCCACCTACAGAAGCAGAGGCGGCCGCAGCACCCCTCTCCTCTCCCCTCTCCAGCACTACGGATACCGTTAACAGTGCCGGTGGGTGAGTGGGTGGGGCTCCGGGAAGGCAGAGCCCTTGGCCACGCTGAGGCCCTGGCTGTGTTGGAGCAGCCACCTGTGAACCCGGCAGGATGGACCTGGGTACCTGCTGCCTTCCCAGCCCCTCCAGAGTGGTCTCTGCCCATCTCCTGTCCTCACTGACTCTGATTCCCACCCTTCAAGCAACACAGGGATGGGGAAGAGGGGGTGGACATGTACAGGGCAGGTGCTCGATGACTGCTGGTCTCCCAGTGGTCACCAAAGCCTGGGAAAGGACAGGAAGGAGACCGTCTGCCTGCTGCCCACTGGCAAAGCTCGGACGTGGTTGCCGATTCCTCCCAGACTCAAAAAGGTATCTGCAGGGATCTCCGTGCCCACTGTCTCCAGAAACGGTGGCCCCGGCAGGCAACAGGACAGGGAGGTGACGCCGAGAGACCTGGAATCCCCACCACGGTGGGTGGAGCAGGAAGACAGGACAGGGCAGGGGTTTTCTTCCTGGCCACAGAACCTCTGCAAGGGCAGAGGCCGCGGGATGGTCAGGGCCTCTGGTGCCCGCCCACCAAGGCCGACGTCTGCCCATTTGCTCTTCCACCAAGGGTGTCGCTGGCTCCCTACCACGTGCATCCCCCACGCCAGGGCATCACCTGCGCCTCTGTTGCATGCCCACCACACACGGGCCCCACTGCTCTTGGCACTGGGACTGGGACTCTATGACGGGCATGGCTCCTGCCCCTCATGGCTCTCGCAGCCCAGGACTGGGGACAGGACCAGTCACTCACGTAAGGCACATCGTTACAGCGATGCTCAGCCCGTGAGAGGGCAGTGTGGGGAGGCCCCCAGCCAAGGGGAGCAGGGCCTAGAAGCCCAAAGGCTGCGATGAAATTCGTGGCCTTTGCAAGGATTGGGGAGCCAACGAGGGTTTCATGAGAGGGAAATACAGTGGCATAGTCAGATTTCCTGCAGCACTAAACAAAACCCTGTGCCTGCCTCTCCCAGCTAATATGGCCCCATGAGTGCCATCTGTTCCCCTAGACCCCGGATCCTCACTCTCTCCCCACCTGCGTCTCCACCCAGACACACTGCCTTGGACCGCAGTAAAATGAAACACGCCCCAGGTCTGGGTCCAACAGAGCCAGTTTTCCAACTGGCCTTGAGGCCTCTGGGCCACAGGAACCAGGCCCTGAGCTCTCTGAGACCCTGTGTCCATCTGTGGCACAGGGAGACCCACATAGTCCGCCCCGCAAAGGACGTCACGCGAGCGCCTGCAGAGCACTAGCCCGGACACCTGCAGTTTCCTCTCCTCCATCCAAAAGGCGGTGTCTGGCTCCCCCACAGCCCTCCTCATCTCTGCTGCCCTGGAGCACAGGATCACTTCCAGGGGATCCCAGGGAAGCCGCCGGAATGGACAGGTACTTCTCCCCCACCCAATCAGAACCGTTTTTTTTGCCTGAGCCTAAGGGCCTTTTCCCCCGTGGCTCCTCAGGACAGGGAGATGGACACACAGACAGACAGACAGACAGGAAGACTCTGGGGAACAAAGTGGAGGTGCTCACCTCCTGGGGTCTGTGATGATCCGGGACAGCCACACTCCTCACTAGGGGTCAGGGCCGGCCTGCGCCTACTGCAGCACAGAGCCCTGTGCCTGGCTCCCCACTTCCTCCCGGCCACTGCCCAGCACGGGAGCGGCCTGGGGACCACGAGGGACATCTGGTGAGGGCCACCACCCATTATCCTGCTCTGCGCCTCAGTCTCCCCATTTGTATAGACTCACGGTGCTCTGAATCACACACACACACACACACACACACGCACACACAGGACCACCAGGAACCATAGCTCCCGGCACAGCCCACATTCCTAGAAACCCCCCAATCCTTCTGCCTGACCTAGGTGGGGCAGTCATCTGCCTAACCCCACGTAGCTGGCGGGTGGGAGGCAATGGACGACTAGTGGACCACCAGGTAGTTAGCACTTAGTAGGGACTCAGCACGATTGACACGCTTTACGTGAAATACTCGCCACCCAGTGGATGACGATCCCCCACTCTGCAGGAGAGAAAACCGAGACTCAGAGGGGGTGAGTAACTCGCACAAGGGCACACAGCAAGTTAGATGCGGGCTGAGACTCAAAGTCAGTTCTCCAGATGTCGGCAAAAGTGCTGCAAGGGCTCCTAGAGAGGAGGAGGGGAGGCGGGGCCTAACTCAGACCCAGCCCCGCCTCCATCACGCGAGAGAAGACACCTTCCTTTGCTCTGCCCGGGAGCCAGATGTCTCCCTTTTAAGGTGGATTCCCCTCTGCACCTCCTCCCCTTTCCACAGCCCCTTGCTGCGGCCGCTTCCCTCCCCTCTCCCACTCTCTAGCACAAAGAGTTGCCAAGGTAACCAGCTGCCAACGACTTCCTTCTTTGTCTGGGGCCCTGGGAGGAAACTCAGCAGCCCAGTCTCTGCTCACTGACCCCTGGCGTCCCCCGCGGGGAGCTGCGGGCCCTGCGCCCCCTCGAGGCCCCTCACCCGCCCTGCCTCCTTCCCCTGGTCATAAACTCTGACTCCCAGGTTGCAGGAGGCTAGGGTGTAGGGAAGGTTTGGGGGAGAAGCTTCCTGGACGAGCACCCCAGAAATTCGGAGGGAGAAAGTGCAGCACCATGTCCTTGGCCCTGGGCCGGACAGGTACAAAGCTGACATCACCAGGCCTTGGCTGGCACTGAGAACAGCTCCTGCAAGGTCTCTGCTGGATGCCAAGAGCGCAGTCCCCACTGTGTGCTACCTCCGGGATGAGCCCGGGCAGAAGGAAACCTCACGAGTGGGGGACTGATGCTCTCCGGGTGACAACTGGGTGCACGGGAGGTCAGCGAGGTCCCGGGTTTTAAGCAGTGCAGTCAGTATTCGAAGCCAGACTCGTAGGATTCTGTGTTCCCTGTCACTATGATAGCCTAGATGGTAGAGTCACTATCCATCTTCATCATGACTAAGGACCAAGGGTAGAGTCCCACCAGCCTGGAGTACAAGCAAGAAAACCCTTGTTTTGTGCCATTAAAACTTGAGCTGCCCCAGTGAGACTTAGGAGCGGTTTGTTGTTAGCATAGCTCAACTCATACTGACTGTTACACTACCACGGAACGAAAAATCTCAGCGCTGGCTCTCATTGGCCAAAATAAGTCTTGAGTCCTTTCTCTGAGCCAATCAAAGCCAACAGAGGAAAGCAGGAGTGCTCTGATTGGCTCTTGCCTGGGTCACGGGCCACATTCACTTCCAGAAGTCAGGGAGGGGAGCCATCCTTGGGGTGCCGATAACAGAGGTGGCTCCTGGAGGGAAAAGGGCCTTTGCCATCAAGGGGAGCAACCACCCAACGAAGCCAAGGCAGAAGATGTCCTCATAGTTCAATGCTGTCAAGGTGGGTCCCGTACTGAACGAGAGAGAAACTCCATACTTCTCAGGCGAAAACCTTAAAACTGCACAAGAGCAAGGTCTCGAGTTCGATTCCCGGTACCAAAAAATCCTTACAAATCGCTGGAGTTTGCCCGAAGAGAGTACATTGGTTTCTGCCAGGTCGTGGGCCTTCTGATCTCAGTCACAGGATGTCCACTGGCTGCTTGGGGGCTGCTGGGCCGGTGATCAGTTTTTCCAGGAAGGGGACAGAGGACCAGGCCAGCGACAAAAGGACGAGTCCATGGACCCCAGCTGCCTGAGGAGCCAGAGGCACGCACCCGCCTAGAAAAGCTGGGAGCCCGGGTCCTCTGCCCAGCACTGTGCTCCTGCGAAACCTCACACAGCTCCCTGCACTGTGCAGTCACCCCCTTCTGAGCCCTGCCACATGCGGCGCCACACAAGGTCCCCCACACCTTGTTGCGTTCTTCACTCCAGGGACAGAAGTCTCGGCAGATGACCGAGTTTGTGCCCCGGGACACGAGGGGCCACCCCAAGCCTCCCAAAGCCAAACTTCCAGCCTTCCACGCATCCAATACTTCACTTTACAAAGGCTGTAAACAAAAGAAAAGTAATCTGACAGCACACAAAGGTACGGAATGAGAGAGGAAGCTGCCCTCTTCCCGCAGCTCGGCTCGGAGGGAAGGGTGTTGGTCTTTGCTGACCCCCTGTCCTCTCCCTTTCTTTGCTCAGGGAATGTGATTGAGCGTTTACCCTGTGCGGAGAGAGTACTAGGACCTTCCAGGGGCTTCTCAGCGCGACGATTTCGGGAGCGTGCAAATGGCCCCTGAGTCGGTTTGTTTTCTTAGGGTCTCAGCTGGGATGTGGGGAGGAGGAAGTGACCGCTGAAAGTTCCTGTTAAAGCCCAGGTTATATTACAAATTCCCCTCTAGCTCACCTCACCCAGGAGGAAACCAAACCCTGCACCCGCCCACAGGCCTTGCACAATCCAGCCCTGGTCACTTCTCTGGCCTCAGCCCCACCAACTGCCAGCATCCTCCTCACTCCTTCCAGCCATATCTCAGCATCTCAAATTCCCCAGGCACACCCTGCCTCAGGGCCTTTGCTCCTGCTGTTCCCTCCCTTGGAACGTCCTTCCTCCAGGTAATCCCCAGGGATTACACCCTCACCTGCTTTCAATCTTTGCTCCAATGTCTCTCTTCTTCAACTATATTCAACTCCAGCCCACAGC
Source organism: Fukomys damarensis (assembly GCF_012274545.1). Lineage (NCBI taxonomy): Eukaryota > Metazoa > Chordata > Mammalia > Rodentia > Bathyergidae > Fukomys > Fukomys damarensis. Next base: position 1,146,070 of record NW_022900924.1, on the reverse strand, counting down.
ATACTAATGCACGCCTATAATCCCAGCTACTCGGGAGGCTGAGGCGAGAGGATCACACATTTGAGGCCAGCCTGGGCAACTTAGCAAGACCCCTTCTCAATACGGAAAGGGCTGGAGAAGTAGCTCAGCGGTAGAGTTCTTCCCAGCACGCAGAAGCCCCTGTTCAACCCTTGATGTTGCAATGAATAAATAAGTAAAACCAATACACGCGGGCCCTCCCAGGGCTCCCTTACTCCTTCCCTTGCTCCATAGCACATCTTACCACCCTTTTACCATCTAACCTCGCTTATCCCGACCCCTTCCCCCACCCACTAAAACAGAGCTCTGTGCAGTCGGGGCTAAGCACCCGCTTCATCCACCATGGGACCCCAGGGCCTCCTAGCAATGGCCCTGAACACAGTGGTGCTTAATACACGCTCTCAGGTGCCGCATCCGGGGGCGGAGTCTCGGGCGGCCACGTGTGGCTGTCTCGGTGGCCTCTGAACCCCTTTCAGGAGCATCAGAAGGGGCCGGGAAGTGTCAGCGACCGAGGGCTTGCCCGGTACATGCAAGCCCTGGGTTCCATCCTCAACACTTCAAAAAAAGAAAGAAAATTTTGCATTGGCCCTTTCCGCTTTTTGGAGCCAGCTCGCAGCCTGGGAACCCTGAAAGGGTGCAGGGCGAGGAGGTGGCTTTGCTGCCGGGGCTGTGGGAAGATGGAGGAGCCTCCCCGTCCCCCAGAGCAGGCCCGACACCCAGCCTGGGCCCTGGCCCGCACGCGTCTGGGACACAGGTTTCTGCAGCCACAGAGGAGTCCACCCTGGGGTATGATTTATGCCTCCGGCTGAACTTTATTTTCTACCGTTGGGATTCAGCTCAGAATATTTTTTTCTCCTTGGCCTTTTCCTGGGTCAATGCAGTCCTGATATTTGATTTACTGTTAACAGTATTGACTGCCTAGGTTTGCGCCAAGAAATGGGAGAAATTGCTTTTTCTTCCTTTCTATCTCCTGGTTGACAACTCAGTCTTAGCACCCAGCTGGCCAAGTTCTGCAAACACTGGAGGCGGCGTGGGGGCCGGGGAGGTTTCCCCCCCAGAGGAAAATGAGCAGCAATTGTCAGCCGGAGGGCCCTGCGCCTACCCACTCCGGCGTTCCTAACCTGATAAAAAGATGAGGCATCGGGAGCCTGAGCCTCAAAGGTAACCAGCTCTGGACTTAAGCTGTGTGGCTCTAAGCAAGTCACTTAACCTCTCTGACCCTCAGTTACTGCATCCATAAGCTGCAGGTCAGAACGGCTCCTCACAGATGGACCGTAAAGCACTCAGGCATGAGAAGCACTTCACACCCAACTTCAGGCATCCCAGGGACACAGCTTACTGGACGGGTAATGGTCATCACCTTCCCCAACTCCCCACCCCCAGCCCAATAGGGTGTAGTCCCCGCTCTGTCCAATTACAAAAGCACGCATTCCCGTCTATGGAAGGACCTGATGTGTTACGCGTCGTGACAAAATGTCCCCTCCCGCCGCGCCAGCATCACCACCCTGCGACTCCCCGCTCCCGGTGTGCTGGGACTGCCGTCCTTGCACTCCGTCCTGCGGCTGTGCCGACCTTGTCTGTCCTCTCCCCCTGGCTGTCTCCGGGACATCACCATCTTTCAGCAGCGGTGGGTGGCTGGGCCGGGCCAGAGGCTTTAGCGCCGCTGTTTCTTGAGCCCCTCACGCCCTCAGGTTCACCCTCAGATTGCACTGCGTGGGCGTCGAGTCCAGGAGCCAGCGGGGAGCGGACCCGACAGACGCCCCCCACCCTGGTGGAGTTCAGACGCACACACCCTGGAAAGGCCCAGCTGCCAACCGCGGGGAGGGCTTGGAAGGGGAAAGGAGGAGCTGCCAACAAAAGATCGGGGAAGGGAGGTGGAACATTCCAGCAAGGGGGAGCAAGGCCATCTGAACATTGGCGTGGAGCAGGGGCAGTGCCGGTGGGACAGCGATGCGATGTGCGGATGCGGCCGTCCCTCAGGGAGGCTCACTTGTCGGGGCTTGGCCTCGTGCAGGGCGCTGAGAGGCGGTGGCACTTCTAGGGGGATGAGTCATGGGGGTGTGGCCTGGGGAGACACAGAGAGCTCTCTGACGGGCGGTCAGGTCCTGAGAGATTGCACTGATCACCACAAGAGCAGAATGAGGTGTTTTTGTATTACTCACCCGCTTCTTCCCTCGCCATATGATCTCTGCTCTCCCTGCCCTGCTGGTCCGTTTTTGGTGCCTTCTGAACATACAGCGCCATCTGCCGTGCTATAATCCTGGACAAGGCCCTTGCCAGATGCAATCCTGAACTCCCTTGCCTGCAGACTGTGTGCCATGTAAAACTCTTTTCTTTGCAAGGTACCCATCCTGAGACATTTTGTGACAACAACACCAAAAGGACTAAGGTGAGTGATTTGCCACAGGGTGCTGGTACAGCTCCTACCAGCTCATGAGAGCCAGTGGTTAAATGTTCGTGAATTTTCTGTGCTGTTTGGGAAATGCAGCCATTGTTTAAATTAAATTCTATGGGCTCATCATTAAATAAGTTACACTACAAATTACTCAAAAGGCATCACTTCTTACTTTAACACATTCTGCTATTATGTGAGCTCTTGGAGTCGTTTACCTCTAGTACCCCAGCACATGGAAATAAACATAAGGGCACCTGTGCATCTCGGCCCAGCTCCGCGTTCAGTGACATCACAGCCACTGTGGAAATATTCACACCCTGGATATTGGCAGATGCTACAAATCAGAGCTTGATTTATCAATTTGTTGATTGTGAATGTGTAATACAATGGTGGGAAAGCGTTAGCAAAGCAGGTTCAATTTAACGGCTTGATGTGCTCGGGACCATTATCTTGGTGAGCAGCACAAACAAAAGAGGAAAGACTCTGCTAGTATTTGAAAATCATCATTCAGTGGAGGGAAGAGGGTGTCCCCATCTGTGATGAACAAGGAAGCACTAGCGCTTTTGTTGTCTCCTCTTTGTCTCCCTCGTTAATGTAAACAAAAATACCCTACCATCCACGTCAGAGCTGCGTTCAGAGACCTGATTGTTATGCATTTCCCAGCATCCCTACTGAGTCATGCTGGTGCCTTTCAAATGAGAAATCCAGAACCGTGGCTCTCATGGATTTTTTAAATCACTTTGTATATGGAAAAGCTTTAAGGATGTGTTTGCCAGTTCACCATAACGAGCCATTCTGAGTGGGGGGCTTTAGAGGACACTGGGACAGAATATTTGAAATAAGGGCTGCTCCAGAAAATCTTCAAAATTGTCAGCTTCAAAATAACAGCACGGTGCATTTCAACTAGCTGATAGGAAGAATCATAAGGGAATTGATCACAGACCCGCCACCAACCTCACACATATGCTCAAGTACTTTGTTGAGTCCCAGCCTCCCCTTCTATAGGACGATCATAAGGCGCCTCCCCTGGCTCCATCCTGGAGAGATACAGGCATTAGGTATGGAATGAATGAGCTGGACTCGCTTTGATATGAGATCAATCCCCCAAAGTGTACCAGTGTAATAGTGGTGATTCATTGGTTCTCAACATTATTTTGCAAGTTGGGTAATTCAAACATTCAAAAACATGACTCTGATGTTTTTCCCCTCTATCTTTCCTTCCTCTCATCATAGTCACTTTACTGTCCCCTATTCCAGACCAGCCATATCTCTGCGGCTGATACTCACCCTGCAAACCCCAATGGAAAGAAAGGTTCTGCTTCCTCCTGGTTTATATACACTCCATGGAAGGACTCTGATTGGCTCTGCTTGGGTCACATTACTAGCCTCTTGAACCAATCACTGTCACCAGAGGTATGGGATGCTGTGATTGGTCAAAAATGGGCCATGAACCACGTCTGCAGCCACCGTGTTCAGGGTCTATTTCTAGAAGAAGAACAGAAAATCTCTCCAGGCAAGCAACATTCAACAGTCTGCACTTGGAGATGAATTGTGTTGGAAATATCAGAGCAACAAGCAAGAAGGTGAGCATGATTATTCTCAGAATAAAGGAATGCGGATTGTCGATATCTTACACGTGATTTACTCACTAAACTAGCTTGCTCCTTACAGTGCAGAGCCGGTCCTGCTGCTCCTTGCTGGAAGCCTGAGAAGGTCCTCGCGGCCTGGACACCAATCCTCCCCGCGTCCCCTCACAGCGCCCCGACTCCACCGCATTTCTCTGCATCAAGACCATGTTTTCCTCCTTCCTTTCCTAGGCCTCTTCACGGGTGCTCCTCTAGCCAGAACCGTCTTCATCAATCCGACCGGCCTGTATCCCCCTCAAGACCCCAGACCTCACAGGCTGATCACCACGACATCCCCAGGGCACGGCACAGCACAGCGCACAAAGCTGACCGACAACACGCACTTCCTAGTGAATAAGGAAATGAGTGGTCAGCCCTTAGTACCCATGAGGGATGGGGTGCTGGAAAAACCACAGACACCAACACCCACAGAAGCTCCCATCCCGCAGGGGCGCTGTGTTTACACGGGACCTTTGCACATCCTCCTGTAACTTTAAATCATTTCTGCGTTACTCAGAATGCCTGACGCGATGTCAGTGTGATGTGAACAGTTGCCACACTTGTATTATTTAGAGAGTACTAGCAAGAAAACAAATCGTATACGTTCCATAACGGCACAATCTTTCGTTTGTTTTTTCGGATGTTTTCATTCAGCGGTTAGTTGAATCCGAGGATGCAAACGACGCGGGTTCAGGGGGCTGGTTGTGTGCATTATTCCATGAAGTCTTCACAGGCGCCCTGCGTTCAGGACAGGGATTCGTTCATTCATCCATTCGTTTATTCGGTACTGCATCCTGGCCCGGGAGACGCGACCGGAACCAAGAAAGCCCTCTCACCTTCAAGACATCCGGGCTTCCCAGTGAGCAAGCGGGAAAGTTGTCACAGGATGAGTACGGGGACCCGAGGGAACAGGAACCCAGATTTGGGAAGTCAGAAAGCATTTCCCAGAGAAGGAGAACCCAAGGGGAGAACTGGCAGACTGGTATAAATTAGGGAAATGAAAGCAGGCAAGTCCAGGGGTCTGGGGAGATGGGTAGCAAGTGTGAGTATTTCCGGGCAGAGGGAACAGTAAATGGTAAGAACGCTTAGGGTCGGGTTTGAATCTCAACTGTTCCCGTGTTAAGGGCTTGGCGCAAAGCTTGCAGAGCCTCTGGGCACTGGGGCTTAGATGATTGGGAAAATCACCTTGAAGGAGATTATGGGACCCCGGCGCCTTCTCCTCCCTCTCTTCCACATCCCGCCCGTGCAGTGAGCAGTTTTCCTCGGTCACACACTCCCACCTGATGGCCACTCGAGATCCGGAGCGATGGGTTCCGTGAGTCATGGCCTGGAACCACCTCCCCATCTAAGCCAGATAAACTTTCTCCCTTTCTAAGTTGATTCTTTGGGGTTTTGGTTATAAGGACAGACAGCTAACGTGGAGAGAAATCATTCTTATGGGAGAATGGTGTAAGGCTCCGGAAGAATGGGTCTAGAACAACTCTTAAAACCCCCCAGGGAGGCTGGGCCTGATCCAGATGATGCCACGAGACTCCGCTGGAGCCCAGAAGCAGGAGCATGATGGGTACTGGGAATAGGTCTTCTTCAGCCAGCCCATCACTTTGGGGACGTGGGCTAAGAATGACTTAAGGGTTTCGATTTAGATAAATGAGTGGCTCTGTAGTGGGCACAGGTGGGCAAGGGTGACAATTCCTTATGTTTTGAAGTCGATATGGTAATCACTCACTTTTAGAATCTTCCTCCTAAGTCCTAGAAATAGAAAACCCAGGAAAAAAGCAGAGCACTCCCGTGTTGCAAAGACCTGCAGAAGCCAGAGCTCTTTTCTCAGCACTGCAGTGGCCTGGAACTCGGAATTGTCAGCCAGCAACATCATACTTGGCCCACACCTGGGGACACATGGGGCTTAGATCACCTGAACCTTTAGGGTAGGACCCACACATCCTCTTGGGGAAGAGGCTTTGGTCTCCCCAAGTCTCACAGCACACGTCAGCACGCTGCTCCTCTCTGGCAGGGGCACGGGTATTTTCTTAGCTAGCCTCAGCCCCCAAGGATAAATGCTGTTTTTTATCCCCCCTCCCCTGGGTGCCAGAGTTCAACTCAATTTTCTTAGATTAAATAAAATTTCAAAGTGTCAGTCCTGGCAAACGACGAGTTGGAAGGTGGTTGATTTTCCTAACCCAATCGCCAGTCCAATTACAATTTTTAATCTATATGTAGATAATGATGAACAAAAACCCCGTAGAAATGTCAAGAGTGAGGAGGTTATTAGCTTAGTTTTAATTACTGTCGATCATTCTTAGCAACTGGAGGGATCAGGCGAAGGAGGGGAAGGCAGCATTCCTCTGCCAGAGTTCAGCTGGGCCCTGGGGCTGCAGGACCCACACAGCTGTCCCCACGAAGGACCAAGGGAGAGCTGGCTGTCCCAGCCCCTGGGTCTTCTGGGAGAGAGGCCTTGGACTCAGGCTGATCACACAGCATCAGCAGATGTGATGTGACGGTCCCCCCTTCCCTCCCTCAGGGCCCCTGCAGGCTGCCCACCCTTCTCCTGCCGAACCCGTACCTACTTGATGAAAAATCATTCTTTTGTCTTGATGATAAAAGTAACACACGCTCATTGAAGGAGAAAATTTGGGAAAATGGCAAAAGGTGAAATCTGAAGAAAAAGCAGTCATCTTATCCTAGTCTCACCACCAAAACAACAGCTGCTACTATTTTAGTACATTTCCAGTTATGTGTATTTGCCCTATTTTCTATGTATCCACCCCACGTGTATGCACTCACGAGGCCGAGGCTTGCTGGAATAGTGAGGCACCATGACTTTAAATTTCATGGTGCACCCTGGTTTTTCCACTTACTGATAATTGGTTTTCCATGTCAGTAATATGATTGTAATGAATCATTTAGCCTCAAACCAGTATTTACTGAGGCCCTGATCTGTGCCAAGCACTGTGCTGAGTGGAAAAGATTCAAATATTAGAAGTCTCTAAAGATTGGAAACTCCCAGCGCTCCTGGCCGGATACCACACACTTTACAATAAACTGAGTATATGTGTTAACCAGACTAGCCCTTCTCCTGTTTGATCTAGAGATGGGAAGATCAGTGGCTCTCAAACTTGCATATAAAACTACCTTGCACATTTTCGTATGTAAATTCTCACTTCAGTCTAATTTTTGCCTCCTTGTCAATTCCTCCAAATGCAACAAATGGGCTCAAAGTTATTAATGTTTTAAAAATTCTTCATGGTTTCTACTTAAGTGGAGTTTTAAGGCTTAAATTCATCTATGGCTCAAAACAAATAATGTCAAATGAATGTTGATCCTCCCAGGAGCGCTGTAAAGACCGTAAGTAAAACCTAGTGCTTTTTTTTCCCCCCTCAATACCGGGAGTCAAACCCAGACCCACTGTACTACTGAGGTACACAGGGTCTCACTGAGCCGCTCAGGCAGGACCTGAACTTGCAACCCTTCTGCCTCCGCATCCCCGGGAGATGGCATCACAGGTGGTACACAGCCCTACGTAGTTCTACTTTTAGTGCTATTCTCAAGATTGTCAAAAGTATGTTATAGAAAAGGTATACAGTATACATAGCGGGTGCAGTATAATCTTCAAACCCTCACCTAGATTATTTAATTCGTAGAGAAATTTGGAAACTGTAAATTAACAGTTTCCAAAGGGTGGAATTAGCATGACTCACCATTGTCAAGGTGATTTTTTTTTTTTTTTGGTAGTACAGACATGAACACGGTTTTTAATTTTTCCTTGTTATCTATTTACGCTTTTGTGGGTTAGAGAAAAAATACAAGTAAAATATCAAACTACTATGGGATGTGAGTTTAGGATAGACTAAGAAAGGAAGACAAGAGGGAGGTTAACACTTGGTTTAAAGAAAGATGCTAAGCTCAGTAGCACACAGGCCGCCTATAGATACAACATCAAACTCTCAGGTGACAAAGTAGCCCAGGAGGTTGGTGATGGGACTGTTGCCACCTTACATGGTAGCTACCAAGAAGAAGAACTAGGTGGTAGGGAACGGGCACTGCCTAAGTACCCATGCAAGGCAGGTTCCCGTGGCCAGACCTGGGTCTCTGCCTCTGCTCTGGAGACTAAATACAAAGCTGTAGGCTGCTAGGGCTGTGCATGCAAAGCACCAGAGAGGCTTCTGTAAAGAAGGCTGGACCCTCCCTTTGAGATTCCGCACCTGTGGATCTGGGTAAGCCCTGGGCGTCAGGATTTTGAAGGCTCCCTTGATGAATCTAATGTCCAGTGAGGGTTGAAGGCTCTGGCCAAGGCTGTCTCCTTTCTGGACACCGTGGGTGTCATCCTGTCCACAGGGTCGGGCTTGAAGTCCTCGCCCCGTTGGCCTCCCCCTGCATCGGCATTCTAAAATCTCCCTGCCCTCTGTTTGCAGGATAATGAGGCTAATGACCAATCAAGTCCCTAATGAGGATTGATTCACTTATTAAGCAGCAATTATGTGCCAGGTGCTTCCTACTCCCCGAGCCCAGGAGACTCAAGGGCAAAGAGGAGGCAGAGGGCAGCTGCAGTTTAGGGGGGTCTTCAGAGAGCCCAGGGTGTGTTCTGGGACCTCAACAGCAGGCTAGATAAATACCTGGCACTGAGTGAATCGGAGCACATAAGAGCCTTCACTCAGGGCATGAGGGAGCCCAGCGGAGCACAGCCAGCAAGGCCCTCAGGAGAGCTGGTGCTGGGAGAAAGGTCAGGTGGAGCAGGGAAACCCACCTGGAAAAGAAACCCAACAGTAGGTGTAGGGCAAGCAGGAAGGAAACCATAGCAGACAGTCAGGGTCGTTCCTGGGAGCTGGGCTTCTGGGGAGTCCCACCTCCAAAGGAGAATTGAGGTGCATACAAATGAGGTTGGGCAGAGCGCTCCCCATGAAAGTGAGGCGCTTTCAGGAGGGACTTAACGTCTAACCACCCACTCCATGCCCGGCTGAGCCACTGCAATGCACCCCCAAATCACATCCACATGGAAGGGCCGGGGATGTAGCTCAGCGGTGCCGCCGCCTGCCTTGCAAGCGCCAGGTCCTGAGTTCGATCCCCGGTACCAAAAACAAAAACAAAAACATGTGCACATGGGGAGCAAAGCTCTAGTGATCAGTAACTAAAGAATCGTCTAATCCTCCACTGAGCCCAGGGCCAGGCTAAGCCAGGATGTACCAGGGAAGAAGCAGGAGCAGACATCTTGTAAATCACTCGGGCCTCTGTCTCCCAAATCAGGGCTGGAGCCCCCTTGTGCCGGAAAACCCAGGGCTCGGCATTGTGGAGGCAAGCTGCCAGCACTGCTGCTCCAAGGTAGGACGGCAGGCAGGGGGCATGGGGGCGGGAGGGGGATTGCTTCCTGCCAAGCGTCCGTGGAGCAGAGATAAAGAGAGGATAAACCCTCGTAGGTGACGCCCCCAGTCACCTGGGACCACCCACCGCCACCGCCAGACCCTGACTCCCAACAGCAAGCCCGCAGTGGCGCCTCCATTGTCCAGTCACCCTCCGAACGCGCCCCTCCGAGGGCAGGCGGACTCTGAGGCGCGTTCTCAGTCTAAACCCCGATGGGTGGGACAGGAAGGGCACCGAGTCCGTTTCCGGCTGTAACTGAATACCGCGGACTCAGTGATTTATGAATAGAGCTTCTATTCGGGTCCCGGTTCTGGAGGCCTGCAAGTCCGGGATAACACTCGCAGGCTGCTCCCCAGCACACAGCCAGCCAGGCTGACGAGCCTCAGGGTCAGGGACTTGGCCGGCAGGGAGCGACCGTGACTAAGAAACGAGAGGTGGGGAGCGGCTGGTCACTCCTGGCCGTGTACGCTGTCCACGTGGGGCCCCTGAGAGGTCCCCATCTGTCGGGGACATCTTTATCGAGGTATTTTCCTCATGACCCAGCCCCACCCCTGAAGTTCACATAATCCTGCGGCAGCCCCACGCCAGGTCACCCGCCACGGAGAGAAGTCAGCTGACCGGAAGTGGGCTTCAAATCATTTGAGCGCCTGGCTCGTGCCCGCCTCTCTGACCTCATTCATTCAACACTAGGCACAGATAGAAAACCCCATCCTGGGCCCTGGGGTTCAGCTGGACACAGCTACTGTCCTTATCAGTTCACGATTGAGCAGGGGAAAAAGATGCCAAACAATGCCGCAAACAACCTTACCATCATAATTGCGTAACGTTCCGGGAATGAAAATCAAGAGCCCTCTGAGCTGCATTCTGACTAGTCTCATTTCAAATTCAGTATCTCATCAGACTGGATGAGTGCTTCCCCACCCCTCTCTGTTACCTCAGGACCTTTGCACATGCTGTTCCCTCTCTCCTATTTCTCTGCAGTTTGTCTCCCCCTCTCCTGACTAGCTCCTCTTGATCCTGCAGGTGTTAGCTTAGAAGTCATTTCCTTCAGGAAGCCCTGCCTGATTGATGTCCCCACTGTGGGCCTGCAGTTCCCCTCTATAACTTTTTAGCCCCAAGTTACAACTTTTTATAATTTGTTTAGCCCCAAGAAGGCAGATATTCCAATGGAAACTGCTCCCTTTGGCATTTCCGGTTACTGCACTAAATGGAAACTTCACTGTGACATCACTGAGTTTGTGTGAACAGCCGAGTCACACCTTCACCTTTGTTTCATACCAGCCACTGATTGACAGAGCCCAGAGTCCTCCAATCCTTGTGAAAATTAATGTTTCTGCCCTTTTTTATTACATTATAAATCCTTTGTGATGAGACAGAGAAATCTGGAGAAACTCAAAGCTTTTCACTTACTCTTCCAGTGCTCGGAGGCCCCACAGAGCCTGCGTTCTTGCACAAAGAGCGCCGGATGGGCAGCAGCAGGAGGGAAGCACTAGCTCCGGGCCCATCTGCAGCTCCCATCTCCACAGGGGAAGAGCTACGGGTCAAACAAGGCCATTGGAATGTGGGCATCTCGGGTCCCTAGGGGGGACACAGAACAGTGCCCCCCAAAGATCTCCACATCCCAGGTCCCAGAGCCTGCGAATATGTAACCTTGCAAGGCAGGCGCGTCTGTACCAGCGGGATTGCACGGAGGACCTCGGGATGGGGAGACTGTCCTGGGTGAGCCTCTCGGCCCGGTGAGATCACAGGGACAAGGGGGCAGAGCCAGTCAGAGAAACGCGGGAAGGGAAAGCCCAGGTCAGAGGAAGACCAAGAGATTTGAGGGTGCTGTACTGCCAGCTTTGGAGAGGGAAGAAGAGGCCACCAGCCCAGGACACCAGCAGCTTCTAGACACTAGACAGGTGAGGACCACATTCACTCTCAAGCCTCTGGAAGGAACACAGCTCTTCCGACAGCTGACACTACCCCTGGAAGGTCCACTTTGGACTTCTTACCTTCAGAACTATCAGCGCCTGTGTTCCTTTAACCCAGTAATTTTGTGACCATTTGTCATGGCAGTAATAGAGACGAATCACCCTCCCAGCAGGCCACCCATGTCTCTTGAAGGCCGGGGTTTCTGTGAGGTCAGGTTTCACCGCAGCTCCGCAGCAATGATCATTCACACAGAGGACTGTTCCGAAAGGACCTCAAGTTCAGTAGTTCAATCTCTTCAGCTTTGGATAAACATTGTATTGATTCTCCCTCGCCTTTCGTGTAGCCTATGAAAGCATGGAGGAATTCGTGGCGATACTTTCTTTCCACTCCCCCCCAGCCATCCCCACCCTTAGAGGAACAAGAAGGGACAGAGACAGTGAACGTTTCTGGGATGGTTCCAGCTTGGGTGGGGACAGGTGTTAGAGGGCAGCACCCTCTGGCTGGTCACAGAGCCGTCTCGCCTTCCTTTTCTCGGGATGGTGCTCTGCACGGGCGTGAAGGCACAAGTCACATCAAGCTGAGTCCTGCCTGCTCTTTCCTCCCACCGACCGGCCCCACACACCCCAGCATTCTGTGTTTGCTGGGCAAATGGATGGATCGGTGGCTGGACCGCCTTAATGAATGAATTAATGGGCCAGACGCAGTCACCTTCTGCTCCCATCTGCGAGCCAGCCCAGACATCCAGCATTTGATAGCTCCAGCATCAGCCCCACAGGAAAGAAGAGAAAACAAAACAAAAAAACCCACCTCCGGAGCCCTGAACCATCAGCCACTTTTCAAAGAAAGTCGAGTCTGTCACATTTTTTTTCTTCCCCCCCAAAATTAAAATGTGCCTCCAGTATAACTTTTTATCAAAAATAGAAGCGCTTTATCTATCTTTATTGCAGAACGGAGATTACACGGAGACATTCAATTTGGAGTCAATTTAAATTTCAATTGTCTGTGAAATCTAAATCAATAGGGTATAGTTCAACGGCGCTTTAATAAAACAGGACATAACAGAAATCATTAGGAGTTGCATATGATAAGAGATTGGTGCTGAGTCTCCTTAATGGTGGCGAGGACATTAGAAAATTACCCCCAAGCATTCACAAGGAAACCAACAGCCTCCTTCCCCCCATGGGACACCGAGAAGGCTTAATTGCGCTGCGAGGTCTGGTCACCCATCTCTCTCTGGGGGGACAATTTACAGTGAATGATACAGGCAAGGAGTTTGTCTCACCATAATGTGTGTTTGGGCCCAGTACTGTAACATGTTCTGCCTTCCCCTCTCTCCCCACCGCTGGCCTCCTCTGCCCTGAGAGTTCACCCTCCGCGAATCCTAGCGGAAGTCACTCCAGGCAGAGGAGAAGGGAAGGGTTGGTACACAGCCCAGAAGAGCCCGGGCTCGAGAGAAAGTCGGTGCGGGCACGATCCTGGGCTTTCCGGTTCACTGTGGGCCACTGTTTCACCTCCCAGAGCCGCCCCCGAGTTCCCTCCTGCCCTCCCTCCTCCTGGGAAAGCAGAGAGACCTAAGTATCACCCATAAACACTTGTTGGGCACCTTCCTGGTAGCAACCCTCAGGGCAGCAACCAGGAGGAGAGAGACAAGACATCCGCCTTAGTCCCAAACTTCAGGGCCCACTAAAAGAGCACAGTCCTCAAATGATATTTCGAGGTAGTATTTCTAAAAAAATCAAAAGTTATGCTAAAAGAGTCATCACAAACAAAATCGAAACATTTTGCGTAAAGATAAGATCGGTAAATTGCACCACCTTGTACTGGAGTCTTAGGCTTAATTAACATCCTTGGTCTTGTCTATGCGAAATTTATTTTGTCAGTGGATGTTGTGCATTTATTTTGATTTCCCAAAGTGGTGCATGAAGATTTTGATGAAGCCTTTGCCTTGCCCTCCACCCTGGTTTTGTTTTGTTTTCGTTTTTTTACCCTAAGATGTTCTGTCCCAGAAATGTGGCTGTTTACATTGCAGGATGAACCTGCTCCATGTATCAAAAGTGTTTTGTTCAGACAATGTAACTGTTAGTATCTGAGGCTTCTACCTAAGCTTCCTCCTCTAGCTAAGTCTTCACCCTAGCCACTTCCCGGAAACTTCCTTTCCCCAAATGTATATAAACTTCACTCTCTCAGAATGTGGAGTGGCGGAACTGCTTTCAGCCAGCGGGCCAAGAAAGGTTCTTCTGCTTCTCTTCGAGTAACTTTTGGACTCTCAAAGTGTTGGAGCCATAGCACTTGGTGGTAACACCAAGCTGTTTCGCTCTGCTGCAGCAATATTATTAGCTGAAGTTTTCTGTGTCCCCACCTCATTAAATTTTGCATCACAGGACCGTGGCCGTGCAGAACAGTGTACTGAAGTGGAATAGTCACTGGTGGACATCATGCCGCATGGTCCAGTCACCTCCCAACCCCTCCCACCGTGACAGAATAAGGCTTTTGCATGCAGACCTAGGCCACAGCACATCAGCTCCCCTGGAGGAAGGCACACATAGCAATGTGGGAAAGCGGTGCTCTGGATGAGGCTGTGAGATGTCCCAGGACAGTAGCGTAGGCAAGGTGGGGAGAGCTGTTTCCACAGGGGCAGGAGCCACCGATCCTCCTGGGCCTGGAAGGAACCAAATAGAAGTCAAGTCTCTCTCCCCCATTCCTACCAACCCCCCATAGCTGAGACATACTTGTCTCTTGCCCTAGAAACCACAACTCCAGGGTCCATAGCCTTTGGGCTTCCGGACTTACCTCTAGCAGCCCCTGCGAGGGTTCTTGCTTCCAGCCTCGAACTGAGAGCCCCACCATCAGCTTCCCTGGTCCTGTGGTCAGGACTTGGACAGTCTGGCGGCGACCCACACCCCAGGGTCTCCAGCCACAGAGGACTGGTGTTGGTGCCTCTCCGATGACAGAGTCAGCTAAGCCAATCCTCCTCATGTGTCCTCACCTGTAACCAGTTGGTCCTATCTCCGTAGCCAATGCCAGCCCAGAAGCCTCTGTCATGCTTACCGCAGAACCACATGATGACTAAAGGGTTAGCTCTGATACACTGGGAGGCTCGGACCCTGCAGAGAAAGAACTGGGAGACGGAGTGAGCCCTGCTGACCACCTCCCTAGCACTAGGCGCTGCAGGCCCAAGGCTACGCCACGTTAATCATCTCTGCCCTCCATGCGGCCCCATTGTAGGCCTGGGCCACACACTGTCACGAGGCCCTCTGGAGGGGCTGGCGACTCAGTACCCAAGGCCAGTCCCGTGGGCGCCCCGCACCTGTGCCACTCAGCTCCCCTGAAAACCCAGACCCTGAGGCTCTTAAGCTTCCTGGGCGGCCTGCACTCTGTCCCCGCTGTCGTACATCACTGGTGAGAGAAGTAAGAGCATCCACAAGGCCCCACCGGCACGGGACAGCCGGGAATTTGCTCCTGGTCTGCTGTGGCCTCTGCCCAGCGTACCTCTCTGCTTTGCTGATCTTTATGTTTCTTTCCACTGCAACAAGCCACAGCCACAGATTCAACAGCCCTGCTGAGTTCCCTCTCACGAGGGACTGTGCCATCGTCTCGTTAAACCTGGTGGTGATCTCAGGGACCCCAGCGCCCCACCCCTCACCTCCTTCACCCCAGTTCAGAGCTGTGTTTGTTGTGTGACCCCGTGGCCATGTGCAGGACTTGAGCCGTCTGACGCAGTCACCACAGCCCCGGCAGGAACTTCAGTTTAGCGGTTTAAATGATGTCTGCAGCAGGAGGGAACCTGCGAAGTGCAGCGGGGCCCCACGCGCCCCGCTTCCTCACCACCCACGCCACCCCTGGGAGCCCAGCGCTCTTCCACCCCGGGGCCTCACCGCCTCCTGCTGAGCTTCACCCCACAGGTCACCTTCACCGCGTGAGGCCCAAGCCTCTCAGCCTCCAGCGCCAGAAAGACAGGTTTCTGTTCTTTGTAAGTTGTCCCGCCTCAATTATTCTAGTCCAGTAACACAGGATGGACTAGGAGCGTGAGTCTTATCACGACAGGCATCTCGGCCTTTGTGGTGCTTAGGTCTGCAAAAGAGACCTCAGGATCAACTAGCACAAGTGACAGGGCCCTCCAGGAGCCGGGGTGATGAGGAGGGCAAGAGCGAGGGCGAAGGAAGGGTCGGGGTGGAGTGGCCCTCAGGAAAGGGTTTCTGAAGGAGTTTCCGATCCATGAGTTTCTGGGGAGCAAAGCACATCTGAAGCACGCCCCTATTCAGAACCCAGAGTAGAGGACAGAGCCACACACGGAGAGCGCAGGGCACAAGCCCTGAGCATTCGCTCTGCGCTGTGCCCCAGGCCCAGCCAGGACCTCCAGATGTGACATCGCAGTCCCTCCTCCCACACTCCGGAGCCAGGGCTGCCATTGATCCAAGAGCACTAGAGGAAACTGAGGCCCTGAGTGACAGAGCCAGTCCCACCTGGAGGAGACTGCAGTCACTGCTGCGAGCAGCAGACCTGGACTCAACCCTCAACTCGCCTGGCCTCAGAGCCAATGATGAGCTCCCCATGGCTGGAGGCACCCAAGAGTCTGAATAAGCACGAAACAAGAGGAAACGGAGGGATTCCAAGTATTTAGGAAGAGGGCGACTCCAAAACCAGTGTCCCCTGGAAATGCTCCCTGTGTCACAGGCTTTCCCAACACTGGCACGACTGAGATTGTGTGAGGAATAAATCGGCGTTGGGGTGAGGGCTGTGCTGGGCATCGCAGGACAGGAGCAGTGGCCCAGGCCTCTCTTCGTCAGTGCCAGCCCCGCCACTCCAGTTTTGGCCACCAAATGTGTCTCTGAATATCGCCAGTGTCCTCTGGGGGGAAGGAGACATCAGCCCCCATTGAGAACCAGAGGCCAACCCACATGGGTGAAGACCAGTGCTGAAAACCTAGGACGAGGTTTTACACCTGCAGTGCCTTCCTGTGAGACAGCTGCGGACCACAGCAGCCCTTATATCCTGGCAGAGGTGCTGTGCATCTGCTCCCTGTCTGTGTCCAAAGGGGCAGGAGGAACACTTCTGCACATCTAGTGGGAGATGGGGGGAGGG
>NW_022900924.1:1113059-1129291 GCF_012274545.1 Fukomys damarensis | reverse complement strand
GGAGGGGAGGGGGGAGGAGAGAGGCAGAAGGGGGGCATTGCCCCAAAATACAAGATTGGCATCAAGGTACAGTTTGGCCTAAATGCAGTTAAACTGTAGCTGGCCAGCACCACCCAGTCATTAAAGACTCTACGGCTGCTATTGGCCTTGGTAAGGCTCAGCCTATATTAGCCTTGATTTAAAATTCAAGACTCTGGGGCTGGGGGTGGAGGTCAAGGGTGTCATATTTGCCTACCGTGGGAGGCCCTGGTGGAGAGGGCGCAGCCTCCCAGATCCTCCAGGATGTGGCTCCATGCTGGGGATGAGGACAGAGCTGCAGTTCACATCAGTCTGCCAAATAGGAGAGGCTCTGGATTGCCATGAAAGTCCCGGAAAGTGTCTCACTCGGGCCCCAGCTTAAAACTTCACCCTCTGTGCCACAGCGCTTGTCTGGATATCTGAACTGTGTACACTTTTGTACACAACAAGGCAGGCGCCCCTCAAAGGAGCACAGGGTGTGGGCAAAATTACCCAGAAGCGGTGCCTCCTCCTAAGGTTAGGGAGGAAAAGGCTAACATTTTTGAGCACCGACTATGTGCTCTCCATGGAGGGCGCTCGGGAAATGTTAATTTAATGTTACATAGGTTGCATCGCTAATTCATCACGATGGGATGATCTGGTGGACACTGCTAGCTTCATATTTACAAATGGGACAACCAAGGATGAGAGAGGTTAATTGACTTGTCCAAGATCACACGGCTGCTGCTGACAGAGCCAGCATGGACCTACGATGTCAAACCTGTCTACTGTCCATCACACCTGCCAGCATCAAGACACTAGAAAAACCTGCTTGAAGGACCAGAAAGCAAAAACCCACAGGGATACAGAGAAAATGGGGACCCTGGAGAAACCATTTCAATCTAGGGGGCACTGTGTCCTCCCTGGGTCTGAGTCTCTCCATGGTGTGAACTTACTGTGTGACCTTCCTGAACCAGACCTCAGTCTCTTTGCAGGAACAGACAGGAGCTGGATTTGATACCCTGTACATTCCTGCTAGCCTTGGAATTCTGGGGCCAGGAGTTTGCTGGTGGAATTCGAGATTAACTGATCCAGATCTCCTTCTGTGGTCCATAGGCAGGTTCGACTTGTCAACCATGGTGGATTTGGCACCCTGAATACCAAAACCCAAGGATGCAAACATCCCTTATACAAAATGGCATAGTATTTGCGTAGAACCTAAGTACATCCTCCTGGGTAATTCAACCCCTCTCTGGGTTACCTGTCACACCTGGTGCAGTGTAAATGCTGTGTACATAGTTGTTCTACCGGACTGTTTAGGGACTGATGACAAGGGAAAAGTCTGAACACATTCCATACAGCTGCGATTTTTTCCAAATATTTTCCACCTGTAGTTGGTCGAACCTGCAGACATGGAACCCTCAGCTATGGAGAGCTGGCCACACTATTAACAAGGGGCATTTTAAAAGGCCAAGAACTCGAGGATGGAGCTCGGTGGAAGAGTGCTTGCCCCACACGCTCGAGGCAGGACGGATGGATGGGCAGGAAGGTATCTGTAGCAGGTGCTGAGGAAGCGGCCTCCCCCGCCTGCCCTCACCTGCCAGTGTCCCAGGGCTCATGGGTCTTCTCTCTCGGGATGAAGAGTAGGGAAACAGACAAGACCCGACTGAGTCTTCTCGGATGTGTGGGCCAGTTACTGCCAGGCTCTCTTCTCAGTTATTTGCTCCCCAACATCACCGGGGCTAAAGCGGGGCCCAGAAGGGTCGCAGCACCCTGCAAGCAGAGCCCACAGTGCCCCCTTGCATCCTTGCCCAGGTGGCCGGCTCACCCAGGCTGCTGCATGTAATCGGAACAGATCGGTCTTTGCTCAGACTCCCTTAATGGTCTAATTATTTATTCTTGTCTTATTGCTTTGTGGTACTTCAGGAGATAGGTTGATATTTCTGAGGAATTAAAGTATCCCCGCAGCCCAATCTCACCCCGAAATACAATCCTGTCCCCTATCGTACACCACTAGTGGAAAACGTCCTCAGTACCCAAATCCATGCAAGGCCACCGTCCCTCGGGTGGCTCTTCTTCTGAGAGGCATCATCAAAAGGTGGCTTGTGGAAAAGTCCTCACGGAACCCTGTGTGGCCGGAGAATCACAAAAAGGTTTTTTCACAAATTGTGCTCTCTTGTGCTATGGATGCATAACATCCAGGCAGGGGCAGGTCAGTTGGAGAAGGTTGCATGAAGAAGAACTCTGATGTTCTACTTTAATCTGCAGGAGAAGGGACAAGGGAAGGAAGCAGACAGGGGAGACGACTCAGGAGTCCTAAGGATTACGTGGTAACTGATGAGATGAGGTCAGATCCCTACAGCCCTGCTGAGGTGGACTGCTGGAGCTCACAGCTTATAGAATAGGTGGTCAGTAGGGAGCCTTAGAAGGTGTTTGAGCAGAGGAAGTTCAATATATAACAGAGCCATCCTCATTATTCAGGAGCTCCACTTTTGCAAATCCACCTACTTAATAAAATTTGTTTGAAATTCCCAAACCAACACCCACAACTCTTGCTCGAGGTCGGTCAAGGGGTTTTAGCAAGTGCTGCGGGTGTTGGTTTGGGAATTTCAAACAATCCCCAGTGCTGAGCTAAGTTACAGTGTGACCGGGGGACCCACCTGGACCTGCCTACGAAACCAAGGCCAGATGGACCGTGGGGTGCTCTCAAGGTGCACCTCAACCACACACCGTTCAAGAATCACTGGGCATCTCCAGGCAGGCTGCGAGGCTGAGGAACAAGAAATACTACCACACCCAGGCAGAAACGTAATGAGAAGCGGAACATGGCCAGACAGAAGCTTAACAAGAAATACTGGCCCAGCTCTGAGGAGAAGCGCTGCTCTGGGCCGGGCAGGTGGCTGCCATCTCCCGCCATGGCTGCATCGATCTGTAGCAGCAGGGAAGTCTGCCAACTACAGGGAAGTAGATAAACAGAAAGATATATGGCAGGAGGGGCCCACTCTGATGAAGGGGGACAGAGAGGCCCCTTAAATCATGGGGCAAGAGCTCAGGAGAGGGCGATAACAGGATTTGTGTTATGGTGGACTCGGCAAATCGGCTGAGGCTCTGGGCTGCGGAGACCTGCAGGGTTTGGGGAGAAGGGAGGTTAGTGTCTGAGGGAGGGGACTCGCGCTCCCGACTAAGGCTCTCTCGCTAGGAGGAGCAGGGGTGAGCGGCCCCAGGGGTAGGACCTGCCCCACCCCATCCCTACTGGCCCCTGTGAATGTGGTTGCATCTCATCCTTCCCTCGCTTTTGGGGGCTGGCCGAGCCCTCTAGCAAGGCACAGTCACACCTGCTCCTCTCCCACAGGGAGCACTCAGGATGAGCCCAAAACACCTCAGGACAGACAGCAGCGAGTGTCTCCTGCATCCTCTGTGCCGGCTTTCAGTGTCTTGTTCCAGTGGACAGAGACGCTGGCACTGTTCCCATTGTATGGATGAGGAAACTGAGGCTCAGAGGGAGTAAGCCAAGGGTCCTCACTCTGGGCTATGGACCGGTATTGGTCAGTGGCCCGCTAAGAACTGGGCCACACAGCAGGAGGCGAGGGGTAGGCAGAAGCAATTTCATCCGTGTTGACAGCAGGTCCCTCAGGCTTGAATTACTGCCTGAGCTCTGCCCCCTGTCAGATCAGCGAAGGGAAGACCTGAGATCCTCCTCAGAGTGCAAACCACACTGTGAACTGCGTGTGCCGGGGAAACCACAGCCACCCACACTCCCAGTCCGAGGAAAAATTGTCTCCCGTGAAACTGGTCCCTGACGTCAAAATGGTTGGGGACCCCTGGGTTACCAAACCGCCTCCAGGCCACAGAGCACTGCTGGATTTGCAGCCCAGCTTCCTGACCTTGACTCCACACTGAGCCTGTGACACCCTGAGCCCCACGGGAGCCCGTGCTTTGGCCCTGGGCCCTTCAGCCCCCTCCATGTCTGCCCACTGTGGCAAATGTCCATACCTGCTCACGAACTGGCCATGCCCTTTCTCGGGAACGACTCCACTTTTCCGCCTTTCGGTCTTCTCCAAAGACGCTGGTGTGACTCTGGTAGGACAGTCAGGAAGTGGGGAAGGGGTCGCCCCAGATGGGAGCTCCCTGCCAGGGGACACAGGAGCTGGAATGAACGCCCTCTTCCCCTGAAGGTGTCCTGCTCCCTTTGGTGCTGCTGTAGCAGAATACCACCGTCTGGGTAACTGGCTACAAACAGAAATATATTGGGCTCGTGGTTCTGAAGGCTGAGAAGTCCTCTTTCAAGCAACCTCACTGGTGAGCACGCGCCTGCTGTAGCATCCAGTGGCAGAGAAGAGGCGAGCAGGACAAGGGGCTGAGCTTCTATGTAGGAGCCTTCGTGCCCTGGACGTCTCCCCTCAGCCCCAGCTCCCAACTCCGCACGGGGATGAAGTTTCCAACACATTAACTGCGGGACACATTGAACCTCCACTCGGGGCGATCTTCAGGCACCTTCTTCCTGGCTCTCCTGAGGGATTCCTGGAGGCCCGGGCCCCACGTCCCCCCAGTGATAACCAGCTTCACACTCCCACTATGGCGGCCCTGCTCCCTCCCTACATCCCCCACCCTTCCCACTTGCTTCCTGTGCCTCCTCCCCACCAAACCTCCCAAATGCGGGCCTTCATCGGGGCTCGCTTTGGGGGAACCCCACCTAAGGCAGGATGCCACCTGCCTCAAACACAAGAAAATACAAGGAGCTGTGCCAGCTAAGCCAAGCATAGCTCGGGCAGAGAGCATAGGAAGGGGGCTTCTCTTAGTCCTCCCGATCTATTCCCCAACCTAGTGAAGCACTTAGGCAGCTCGTTCCCACCCCAGAAGTCTCGGGCAGATGCAGCTGTCTTTCTTGTCAACATGACTTTTTGCTGGCCGTGCTAGAAACAGCCTGGCTTCCGTGAGCCCCATAATTTTTGGCAAAAAGTAGACAAAAAGCACTTCAAAGGCAAATGGTGAACACGCCAATGCTCCTTTTGTCATCTAGAGCCTGACAAATTCTCTGTCTCATGATTTCTCATTTTCTCCCTTAAGATCAGCATCCAAAAAAAGATTCTATAGATTGGACACTCCATAGGTTCACCCTTGGAGTTAAAACAGCTTGACTTTGTTAACTGACCGTGTGACCAAAGGAAAGTTATTTAGACCTGCTGTACACTAATGACAATACTGGTACTTCCTCCTAGGGTCACTGAGGGTTTAAAGAACTCAGTAGTCAGCTTTGCTGTCCCTGGGACAAAATACCCCACCACCACAACTTAAAGAAAGAGAGATTTGTTCGGGCTCGCAGTCTCTGTGGATTCAGTCCATGGTCATCCAGCTCCAAGGCAGAAGTGGCTTCCTAGGAGGACATGGCAGAGTAAAGCTGTGTGCCGCATGGTAGCCGGGACGCAGGAGACTGGAGAACTCAGGGAGTGAGCTGGACCTTTCCAGGTCACGTCCCCAGTGACCCACCCATTCCTTCCAGGCTCCGTACCTGTGGACGAGACTTTTAGGGGACATGTTAGCCCCTGGCCCCAAAAAGGCTCACATCCATCTCATTAGGCGAAATGCATTTAGTCTCTCTCTCTGAGTCACCAAACTCTTAAGAATTCCAGCATTTCTGAAAAACTCAAAGCCTCTTTTGAAACGCAAGGCAAACTCTTAGCTGTGAGCTGTTGCAAAAAGAAAAACCCTTAGAAACATACAGTGACACAGGGTAAAGGACAAACAGGGAAGAGAAGGAAATGGCATTCAAGCACGACCAAAACCAGTGCACAAATATGAAGTCCTACATCTCCATGCCCAGCACCTGGAGCAGGTTGTGGCAAGATGTTAGCTCCAAAGGACTGGGCAATATCTCTCTACAGCAGTACTGGTTGCATCCCACCTGGGCTTTCTCTTCAGCTGGATGTAGTAGCCGCTGGCAGCTTTTCTACGCGGACTGTTCACGTTCCTCAGACCTCCAGCTTTCTGGGGTCTCCGCTGCATCTTTGGCTTCACTTTCACAGCCTCACACAGTGCTCTCCTAAGAGCAGACCCCCTGGCCTCCCAGGACTTCTGAAATCTGGGTGGAGACCTCTATAGCCCATCTACATTGTGCATGTGTGAAAAGCCAGCACCATGTGGATGACGGGAAAGCCTGCTGCCAGTTTGAGCAGTAACCAGGCCTCCTCGAAACATGGCTGGAGAGGCCTCCAAGTACCTGGATGGCTAAACTCAAGGAAACACTTTCCTAGACAGCCCTGAATGACCAGGGCTCCCTGGACCTCTCTTTTTAAAACAAAGTCTCTCCTTTGAGAGACTGTAAGAAGTCTGGGAGAAGTGGGGCTGGCCATTTCCTGAGATGGCCTCAAGCCATCTTTTCTGTTGCCCTCATGTAAGGCACTTGGCTTCTTCGTAGTGCTAATCTTTTCATCAACTAACCAAGCTCTTCTTAGCACCAACTTTTCAGGCTTTTCACTTCTGGCCACCAACAAAATTATTCAAATTATTTGATTCTGTTTTTTGTACACATTCCTATCACCATTCTGTTCTTCTGAGCTCTAATCAGTACTGTCTAAATAATCTCAGCTCACTCCACTTACAGCATTTCAAGGTTTCTCTAGCTGGCATCTCTAAACCTTTCCAAACTCCTCCTATAAACTAATTCTAAAGCTATCAAAGCCATGTGGTCAGGTATAGTCACAACAACAAACCCACTCCTGGTACCAATTTTCTATATTAGTAAGCTTTTCTGTCACTGGGACAAAATACCTGACACTGAGAAGTTAAAAGAAGGGTTTACTTTGGCTCACAGTTTCAATAAGTTCAGTCCATGGTCATCCAGCCCCAAAGCAGAAATACCATAGCAGAACAGCAGGACAGAAAGTTGATCACCACATACCAGTCAGGAGGCAGAGAGGCAAGAGAGGAGTCAGGGATAAGAATACACCTTTCTAGGGCGCACTCCCAGGGACCCACCCCCTACAGCCACAAGACTTTTGGAGGACATTTTACCTCTGAACCCTAACAAGGACAGTTCAGAACGCTTTAAGAAAAGGACTGAGGACACAGTGATCATTCATAGTAGCCACTGTTGTTGCCACTGCAGGCAGAACAGGTACGGTCAGTACCCATCCACGTCCCCTTAGCAACCACCAGCCAGTGTGTCCTGAGCCCACCGCTTCCTAACAAAAGTACTTACACTCCCAAGGGTGTCTGGATGTCATGTTTGGTCAGCACTTGTATAGGACGTCCAGGAAGTGCAAGAGGCTCTCACTGCCTGCCTCCCCATCTCTCCAACAAGGGCTGACGACAGGTGGTGAGTAAATGCTCCCCTGAATAAGTGTCAATTTTTAGTGCTTCTCAGGGTTTAATTAAAGGCCAATGTAACATCTCTGGAGTTCCCTTGAATGCACTGATCTCCTCCTCTTCCCAGGTCTGTCTTCAAAATTCCATCTCTACCTACCAGAGAGGTATCTGGATGTGACAAGCTCAGGGTACTGGCCCCTGGAAATGCATACTGGCTTCACCAAGGTCACTAGTTTAAGACCTCACTGGATCAGCTCGATCCCTATGAACTCTTCTCTCTCCTGACCACCTGGCTTGAGATCCAGCTAAGTGAGGCACTACAGTCCAAACTACACAGATGCTCAGTGCATCCGGCATCCTCCTTACATGCAAAGGTCAACCTTGAGGTTAACAGGTTTAGGTCAATTTTGGAAGGCTTCACCAAGGTCACTAGTTTAAGACCTCACTGGATCAGCTCGATCCCTATGAACTCTTCTCTCTCCTGACCACCTGGCTTGAGATCCAGCTAAGTGAGGCACTACAGTCCAAACTACACAGATGCTCAGTGCATCCGGCATCCTCCTTACATGCAAAGGTCAACCTTGAGGTTAACAGGTTTAGGTCAATTTTGGAATAGAAATTCCTCCTTACATGCAAAGGTCAACCTTGAGGTTAACAGGTTTAGGTCAATTTTGGAACTTAGAAAGCTCTGGAGCAATGTGTTCAAGAGATGTGTGTGTGTGTGTGTGTGTGTGTGTGTGTGCGCGCATTTAGGTTTTTCTGTACCAGGGATCGAACTCACAACCTTGAGCTTACGAGGCAGGTGCAGTGCCACTGTCAAGAGTTATTTTTAAAATTGAGGAGGCTGAAGCAGGACAATTGCAAGTTTAAGCCCAGCCTGCACAACATACCAAAATCTTCTTTCAAATTAAAATATTTTAAAAGGGCTGGAGATGTAGCTCAGTGCAAAGATTCTGGGTTCAATCTCCAGTAACACACACACACACACACACACACACACACACACACACACACAAACACTCACAAATTCTTTTTTTCTTTTTTTTTTTTTTTGTACTGGGGATCAAATTGGGGTCCTTGTGCTTGTGAGGGAGGCAACGGCACCACTGAGCTAAATCCCCAGCCCTATGAATTCTTCATTTAAAGAAATGGAACCCCTTTTTACAAAGTCAGGCAAGGGAGAAATACAAATGAGGTAAGTAGGAGTCATGACTTTGATTGCCAACCTCAAAGATGCCTGCTTGCTCCCCACTTCAGCTGGTGAGAACTGAGGTATGGTTGAAAGATGAAATGCAGGGCACCCAGTTAGATGTGAAGTTTGGATAAACGAAGAATATTGTTCAACATGAATGGGTCTCATTCAGATTTAGAAAATACTCATACTACAAAATTATTCATGTTTGTGTTTGAATGAAAGTGAGCCTATAACTGTGTTTTTATTTGCTAAATCGCCTCTCTATCTGGGAGACCCTGACACTGAAAACCTCTTTGCCCTCTGCTGCTCCTTGCTGGGTCTGGGCTCTGGAGTTCGCTGCAGCCCAGATCTTTCCAAACAGCTCCCCCAGGAGAGGCTGGAGCTCTCAAGGTGACTGGTCTCCACTGAGCAACAAGAACTCAGGCCCTCTGCGACAGTAAACCTCTCCCACTGGACGTCACTTGGTCCTTCTCTAAACACCTCCTCAGCTGTGGCCCCAACGTCCCTGGGAGGCAGAGACAGAAAGGCGATTATCCCAGAAACAGGAGCTCCCAAGGCGCTGTGGTCATCCAGCAAAGTGGTGAAGAATCTTTTCCTCTGTGCTGTGCTGACAAAGAGGGTGGGGATTGTGCGTGTGTGTGTGTGTTTGCCTTCTTTGGCAAAACCCCGGACTTGCTGAGAACCAGAGACTGTTCATCACCCACAGAGGACTTGATGGACTCCCTAGCTGGGGGATACATTGCCACAGCCTCCTCACTCAGGAAACAAGCCATGCATCCGTTCGCTCATTTCTCACCCACCGTTGGCTGAGTCCTTGTTCTGTGCCACGCTCTGTGCTAGGAGCTGGAGGGACAGGCTGTCCGTCGTGCAACCCTGTCCCCAAGGAGCTCACCTTTTAGTGAGGAAAACAGAGAAGCAAAACAGATAAATAACTACAAACACTTCGGGAAATTTGTTGTGTGGTCTTAATTTCACTGTTTTTGGATTCTTTTTCTAATCCCTTCTGTCCCCTTCTCCCTTTTGGCCAGCAAAACTGAGCTCTTAGAGTAGGTTTTGTTGTTCTAGTGAAAAGTAGTGAAGCCCCAGACCCTGACCTTAGCGGTGCAACTCTCCACGATTAACAGTGAAAGCCTCAATAGCAGGTCAGGAATAAGGCCCACCTTCCTATCATGAGCAGAAGACAGGTGTCTGTCTATATCACAGAAGTCAGAGAACTCGCCTAGATAAACTGTGAAATTGAGGATAGCTCTGGGAGTGCGCAATCTCACTTTTCTGTGCCATATGGGGCCTTCTGTGAATATTTTTCACCATCCTAGAAAATATACTACGAGCAAAACACATCTTGAGAAAATCTGAAGGCTGTAGAAATGATGCTGCAACCTGTGAGAATAACTTCCGAGTAGCACTACGGCATTCAGGTCAATGACTTTCCTGGAAATGGGCCACCTTGCAATCCTGTCACTGTGGACACTGGTGTCCCTCAGAGACAAATAGGTGTGGACCAGTAAAGTCCAGTAAGACAAGGGTCGTTAGCACTTTACTCTTTCCCTTCAAACTCGATTAGGGAAAAAGAACTATGCCTCTTAGATTCTGGTTTTTGCCAATATTTTTCACACAAGTGGCTCCAACCCCGCGTGGCCTGTGGCATTTAGCTGTTGTCTGACTCTCCTCCCACCTGTGATTGTTTCTCCTCTGTGTTTATTTTTTAAATCTTGATTCCTTTGAAGGTTGCTGTACAGTCCTGGTTCCCTTAAAGACAGCAGGACAACCTCAGACTCCGCAGGTGAGAACTTCTTGCACAGGGAAAGGACATAGAGCACCTTCACCTCCATTGCTGACAGAGTAGGACTGGGACTCCCCATGTTCACCATCGCTCTGGGTCTTCAGACACGGTCACGTTCCCGCTGTGCCTTCAGGCCCCCTTTCAACAATGAAACCCTGAGACCACCTCAGCCTTTCCGAACTTGTACGGCCAGCAAAGTTTAATGAACTCTGTGTGCACAAGAGGCTCTCACAGATCCCAAGGTACATTTGCCCACTAGAGGTCCTGGAAAGTCCTGCGCGTGGCCTTGATGATGTGTAAAACCTGTGCATACAGCTTCCCTTCCACGAGGGGCACAGGAGCAAGCACACCCGTCGGGGAATCTTGGAAGGAGGGTCGGGAGGGGAAGCTGCCAAAAGCTCGGGCTTAAGCTACCACTGGGCTTCCTGACCTCCTGAGCCAGCCTGGACCCTCGCCCTGAAGGAGACGTAGGAGGCGATCTCCTCAGAGTGCAGCCCGGTCGTGTCTGTCAGATCGCTGCTGCAAGTGCCCTCCGTGTCTGTGGCCATCCTTACCGGAGCACAGAGACCTTTGTGCAAGCCAAGTACTGCCTCATTGCTTAGGGTGGTAAAGGCTGGAACAATTCCAATGCAATGGCCATCACACAGGTCCGATCACAGCAAGCATGGGCTGCCCAGGCCGTGGGATTCTACAGAGCCGTCGAGAAAGGAAAGGGTGAGTATGCCGGGTTCCGGGAGAAAAATGCGGGCCTGAGAGCAGTGCTTCCTCCAGGTGGAGAAGAAGAAGCTCCAGACAGAGATGAAAGAAATGTACTCACCTGATTCTCCTCTGGGCCGCCGGAGCTTTGTGACCATGATGCACGTGCTACGTAATGAGTTAAAGCCATGATTTCTAAAAGACGGAGACACATTTGATTTATCCATACAATAGAATGCTAACTATAGGCAGTCATCTAAAAAAGAAGGGAAGAAGGAAGCTGTTTTTACACTAAAATAGAAATCTTGCACGATTTAAGGAAAAAAGCAAAAGGGAGAAATGCATAGAAACTATTACTGACTTTGAAAAACATGTAAAATAAGAATGTACATTATTTTCTGTTGTGTTTTATATAAAACAGATATAGAAGGAAGATATAATAACTAATAATCATTTTTGCTGGGGTGGCATAGAAATGGGAGGGAGATTTTTCACCATGTCCTCTCAAACATATATATCTGGTTATTACACACACACACACACACACACACACACACACACACACACACATATATATATATGTATATGTATATGTTTGATGTATTTTATCTTATATATAAGCAATGAATATCTTATTCCTCCAGAATTACATAAATATGAATGAAGGCGATCTCTGTGGACTTGTGTTTACCAATTCCCCATTTGCTGTGGTGCCTCGATTCGCACACCTAACCCATCCCATGATTCTGGCCACTGTCGTGTTTGTCACCAGATGCGGGGTTCAAAATTCTGTCAGACACTTCCATTTGCAAACTGACTTATTCGCAAACAGAAGCATCTGTGAACCATGGTGGTTCGTGTACCATATATTGCTAAAGAAAACAGAGTAGTGTGTACAAGATGATTTCCGTACCAAAAAATTAGTCTATGCACACACACGTTTATATACACATGCGCTTGCAAGCACACACTCTTTCTGGAACAATCCAAAGTTCGGGTCAAGGACGACTCCCAAAAGGCTCGCGTGATCAGAGTTGGGGCTTCCAGGAGTAGCAACCTCATCGATGGATTAGCCCACGGATGAGCCACAGCTCACCGTGCTGTTAGGCGGAAGCTGTTAGAGGAAGCAGGTCCCTTGGGAAGTGACCTGGAAGGGCATATGCTTGTCCCTAGCCTCTTCTCGGTCCCTCAGGCTCTTCCCCTCCTCTACTTCCTGGCTGCCATGAGGTGAGCAGCTCTTCTCTCCCACACCTCTCCACCATGATGTTTCTGACTTGGAGCCACTGACCATGAACTGAACCCTGTGCAACCATGAGTCAAAATAAACCTCTCTTCCTCTGGGTTGTGATGTCAGCTATTTTATCCCACGGGTGGAAATGTGACTTTATGTCATGCAAGGGAGTCGTGTGCTGATGCCTGCTACAACATAGAGGTGCTTTGCTACACGATGAGTGGGAAACCAGCCACCTATGTACAATCCCATGTCTAGAAAAGACCCATCACAGTGGGCCTCACAAGGACAGGACACTGCTAATGGGCATGAGGCCTTCACTGGGAGGAAGAAAAAGTGGTGCCAGCTCTAGGAGCTCATGAATGTACTAAAGGCCACTGACTTATCTACTTTAAAATGGTAACTTTTGTGTTAGGCATATTTCACCACCACTACTAGAAATCTGGGAAAGTAAATAAATAGACTGGAAAGTGTTCCTGTGTCTCCACCCCTTGCACATGGACAGGCCTGTGACTTGCTTCTAACCAGTAGAACACACAGAGGTGACCGGAGGACACTTGCAGGATCACATTCGGTAGAGCTGCAGCCTCTCCCCGCTGGCCTCGATGAAGGAGGCAGCTACGTGGGCAGGGGGCTGTGTAGGAAGGAGCCGGAGGTGGCCACCAGCCAATGCCCAGTGAGGCGCTGAGGGCAGCTGCTGTCTGATATCCAGCAAGAAACAGAGGCCCTTCATCTTACGTTGTACCACCAACCTCAAGTGCTTGGAAGGGGTTCCTTCCCCAGCTCCGGCTTCAGCCCTGGATCACTCCTCACTTCCAGCCTCCACACGAGACCCTGAAGCAGAGAAGCCAGCAGCACTAACACTGTGCCTGGGCTTCCAACCACAGAAACTGAGAGGTACTGAACATCCCGTTGCTTAAGGGTATGGTGAATTTGTTACGCAGCGTGGATAGCTAATACACAGGCCTCTGCCCAGCCTTGCCTCTCAGAGTGGCCTCCCTTGCTTTTCTTCCTCTTCCAAAATAGCATCTGCCTGGCGGAGCGGGTACGGCTCAGTGGTAGAGCACTGGACTACAAAATAGAATCTGCCTGACATGCAGAGACAAATACTGCACAATCCCACTTGCAGGTAGCCACTAAAATAGCCACAGACATCAGAGCAGTGGGTAGCATGGTAATTGTCAGGGAGTGGGAAAAAATGCTGGTCAAAAGTACAATGTTTCACCTATGCGAAGATGAATAAATTTCAGAGATAGGATTACAGTATGGTGATTTCCATTAATAACATTGTAGAGAATACTTAAAACACACCGAGAAGGTAGCTTTTAAATGTCCCCACAAATAATAAATAAATGAGTAAATGAAGAAGGTAACACTGCGAGCTGAGGGACGTGTTGACTGACTTCACAGAGATGGTCACTTTACACTGTGTACACACATCCAGGCACCAAGCTGTACACTTTAACTACATACAGTTCTCATCTGTTGGTTACACTTAAAATAATAACGTAAGATCTATCCCATCACTACCTTCCGCTGTCACCCCGATTTTTTCTGCACGCTGGCTCTTTGGATCTCATATGTTATATATGTAATATATGAGAGCTAGGACCCAGCCTACCCTGGTCACCTTCATATCCCCAGGGCCTCTTGGGGAATCTGGTCCACAGCAGACCCCAGTCAATCAGGAAGGACAGGGTAATTCGCCATCTTGCCAAAGCACTCGCTGAGTGCCTCTGCCCGAGTCCACCCGAAGACCCCTGTGGGTGTTATCATCCCATCTTGCAAACGTGGATCCCCAAGGCTCCATGGTAAAGATGGGTGCCCCCACGTTCGCACAGTTGGTCAACGGCCGGACCAAGATTGAAATGCAAGCAGCCTGGATGTGGAGACCATGGCCTTAACCACCCCCAAGGCAGCCTGAGGGGTCAGAGCCCCTTGCTTCTGATGTGATTTCCTCCACCTGGAGCACGGGCCTGAGGGGACGCCCCAAGGCCCTCACAGGCAGAAGAACCAGGAGGAGGACACGAAGGCCGGGGTGCTTGTTTCCATCACTCCCTCCTTAAAGTGCAGGGACTGGCTGTATCCCTCAACAAAAAGTGCCTTCTCCATGCCCCTGCCCTGCCTCCTAGCTCCTGTACTGCCCAGCTGGGAATGGCAGTCCACGTCCCAAAACCACTCCTTCAGGGAACTCCTGCTGGTTTTCTACGTTCTGTCTATGCTAAGCCAAGTACTAAGCTGTTCCCCAACATTCTTGCCCCCAGTGAATATATCGTGCCTAATTCCTGCCCCTGAGTGTGGTCTGGGCCTGTGACTATGATGGGGTCGCACAGTGCGACTGGGCTCCTAATCACCTGACTTTGAATTAACCAAAAGAAAGGTCAGCCTGGGTGGGTCTGCCCTAATCAGGTGATCCTTAAGAGAAATCAAAATCTTGAAGGATGAAAAAGCACCATCTGCTAAGGTCGAAGAAGCAAACATCCACATCATAAGCTGCTGCTGGAGGAAGACCCAGGCAAAGACAGACAGCCATCTCCAGGGCTGAAAGCAGTCCCTGGAAAACAGCCAGCAAGAACAGAGACTTCAGCCCTGCAATCAGATTCCACCGACAACCTCCGTGAGTGTAGAAGAAATCCCAGGACCTTAGAGAGCAGGGCCCCAGCGACACCTCCTGAGACCCCGGGCAGAAAACCTACAGACCCCATGCCTGGGCCGCTGGCCTAAGGGTCCCTGAGAGCTAAGAGATGCGTGTGGTTCGAGGCCACTGGATTTGCAGCCGCAGAAAACGGGTGCTCTGTCCTCAGTGCTGTGAGCGGCCCCCCACGAGGGATCTAACTCAGGTCCTTGTCCCTGCGAGGCAGGCGGCAGAACCACTGAGCCAAATCCCAGCCCTGTGAGCGGTTCTTTCATCAGACCCTTCTCACACTGCACTCTCTTGGCTGGGCCACACCTTGCTCCTGGGCCCTTGTAGTGCGCTATTTAGCCGCCCTGTGCCTCGGTTTCCCCAGCTGTAATAGGAGACATAGCTCAGACATCATGCAGACACCATGAGTCGGTGCATTAAAGTGCCCGCCCACCTCGGTGCTCACCGCGTGAAGTGGGCCAATCCGACTGAGTCCGGACCCCCTCCCCAGAACCTAGCAGAGGCCTCCGGGTCTTGCTGCACCGCAATGGCCCAAAAGTGGGTGGTCCCACCTCCCAACTCCCAGAGGCCCGCGCGCCTTTGGATCAGTGCACCACCCTTCGTGCTCCGCTTGTTTGATCTGAACCTTAGTGGGATCGCAGTGCCCCCAGCGCAGAAGAAGCCATTGCGAATGGTTTCTGCACGCTGAATTTCACCCAAGCACAACACAAGGGCCTGGCGGAAAGGAGAGGAGGCGGAAAAGTGGAAACGCCTTGTCCTAACCAATGCGCTCCACTGGGCTCGCACTGGGACCCTGGCTGCTTAGAGGCAAACCACGAACAGAGGAGAAACGGCCGGAGGAGGGGCCCCTGGCCCTGCCATGCACACTGGCACCAAAGGCAGCTCGCTTCTGACTATGACCTGCTGCAGGGGAAACTCGGGAGATACAGTGGGAAAAGCGAGGGAAATCCCCACATCTGAGTCTTAGTCCTCCCTCTACGCCTCCTCCACGGTGCTGCTGGGGACACTTTCCGTGTTCAGACGACCTTAAGAGGCTCACCCATTTACCTGGGCTCTGTGGGGACACTGCCAGGACAGACTTTATTCCTGCCCTGAGGGGCACAGAAACCCAGTGGACAGAGGAAAATGGCAAGAAGGGCATTAAAAAAATCCCTGGACTGAAGTACTAGTGTAGAATTATTACGAGGGAGACATTCACAGACTCTTAGCAGTGGGCTTTGCACAAACATGTTAGGAAGAGGGCAAAAGATCAGGCGGGGGCCGTGTCTAAGAAGGAGCCTTGTGGGCCAGGGACTTAGCTCAGCGGTGCCGCCACCTGCCTTGCAAATCAAAGGTCCCGAGTTCGATCACCAGTACCAAAAAAAAAAAAAAAAAAAAAAAA
>NW_022900924.1:1111041-1112902 GCF_012274545.1 Fukomys damarensis | reverse complement strand
AAAAAAAAAAAAAAAAAAAAAAAAGTAGCCTTGATAAACTGGGTTCAATGAAATCACACAGGTGTCTTTATTGCAAGACTTCTCAGCGCCTTCCCTACGGCCCCGTGCCTAGCTCCTCATCAGAAGCCTCCAGGGAGCATCTCAAAAGGGCAAAGATACCACAGCCCTAAGGGATCTCAATCTCTAGGAGTTAGGGTTAGGAAAGTGCAGTGCGAAAAGGCTGAGTTTCGACCATCAGCTAAACTGATATGAAGACTGGAATTTAGGACTAGAGGAGTCTCGGGCTTCTCTGGCTCCTGAACACATCTCTTGACCCTTGTGGAAGCACACTCCCCATGCCTTGTCCGGATCCACGGTCCTAGTCCTGTTGTCACCAGTTCTCCAGCAGGCAACCTGCCATTGGCCCCTCAGCCCCACCTGCATCCACTGAACGGTGCTTTGGCCCGGATGTCCAGTGTGCTTCAAGGTGCCCCGGGTAACGGCAGGGCCCCGGGGTGGAGCCATTGGAAGGTGTTAAAACCTTTAGGAGAAAGGATGCGCTCTAGGAAGACAGTGCACGTGGGGTCCCCTGGAACTTCTCATGCACCCTCTTGAATTGTCACAGGAGGTTGTCATAAAAGGACCGAGCTGGGCCCTCTCTGCTCCTGTCTGGGCCGTGACCACTTCCTGCTTTCCCACCCGTGCTCCAGCTGTGATGCTTCTCCTTCTGCTACGCTCACTGATGGGCTGCCTGATCTTGGACGTTGAATTCCAAAGCAGTAAGCTAAATACACCTTTCCTCTCTCTAAAGTTGGTGGCCCGGGGTATTTTACCACCGTGGTGCAAATTATTCTTGCAGACTAATACAACAAATGATTTAACATTTCTGGACTTCCGTGGCCTCCTCTATAAACAAATCAAATGAAATCCACCTCCCAGAATAGTAAAGGGAGTAGCAAATTAAAGGAAATTCCAAAGCACCTGGCAGGTCTTCAACAAAAGAAGTTATTCCTTCCTCATTTTCCCTTTCCTCCCTTCAGAGGGTTTTGTGTTAGGGTCCACAGAAAGGGGGTGGGTTTTCCACCAGGCTGTGGTGTGACCCAATCAACCCTTGGACTGTGAACTTATTGGAATACTTTGGGTTGAAAAATGAAAGACTTGTTCAAATTAACTCAAGCAAGGGAAGTGAGAGAAAGAATAACTCTTATAAAAACAAAACAAAACAAAACAGGGTGACTCAGAGAACAAGAAGCTAGAAGCCAACTCTCAGAAAAGAACAGGAAACAGGGACTGGGACCTGCTCAGACCTGCAGTGTTCTCTCCCGCTTTCTCCTCTCTCAGCCTTCGTGACCTTTTCCGCCAGTACAGGGCGTTAAACCAGAGGACTTTACACCAAGCTACATCACCAGCCTCTTTTTTTTGTTTGTTTTCCTTCTGGGCAGAGTCCCATTAAATCGTTAATTTGACCAGACTGGGCTTGAACTTGTGGCCCTTCTGCCTCAGCTTCCCAGACTGCTGACATTGTAGTCATTCACCTTGTCCAGCCTTGGCATCATTTTTATTTCTAACTCCTTCCCAGTCCACAGAACAGACAGTGATAGCCAACAGCTCCCCTAAGCACCCAGTCTTGGTCTTTACAGTTTCCTTTCCTATAAATTTAAGTTCAAATTCCTGAAGAGCATATTCATTGGCCCAGTTAGGGTTGAGCCCTCGAACTCCTCCAACCAGTAGCTTTCAAAACTAGGACAATGAGGCTTTCATTGGCCCAGCTTGGATTGACCTCTACCCCTGATCCAATCAGCAGTGTCCAGGGGTGGAACCATGTTGCTTCAATATGGCAGCTTTTCCTGAAACTAAATGCATGAAAAAAAAAAAAAAAAAA
>NW_022900924.1:1099917-1110935 GCF_012274545.1 Fukomys damarensis | reverse complement strand
AAAAAAAAAAAAAAAAAAAAAACAACAACAACCCAGTGGAAAAAGAACCAAGGGCTGATCTTCAGAGAAGGGGAACACAGTATGACAAATAGCGATTGCCGAAGGGAACAAGACATTGTGGCTGCCCCCGAGGAGCTCACGATTTCAAGAGAGTCTCAGGCTCAGAGGTGGAAAAACCTCCTTACCATTCAGAAAAGACCATTACAAGCAATAGGACTGAGATATCACATAACCAGCATTCGGTGGGAGAAGTTCCCAGAAGCCACATCGTGCACCACCCCAAAGCCATCCTAGGACCTGACAAGCTAATTAATCACAATTATTATTGATGTCAATGCCAGTCCACCAGCTCATGTCACAAGACATTAGTTATTGCCAAGAATGACGAATCCCAGGATATAGAACATGCTAAAAATATTAATCTACAAGTGAAAATGATTTTAATTGGATTTCGCCCTTGGGGTCATGTCAGGGGCCTGCTTTCAATCAGACTTGTCCAGTCAGCAAAGCAGACCCCAGCCTTTCAAATTGAAACTGTGATTGGCTGGCAGAGGTTAATAGAAATGTTGGGAAATAAATAGGTTATTGATTGATCATGGCAATCAGCTGGCTCCCGCCTTACCTTGCTGACCTCGCCCACCCAATTCTACAGCAAACTCGGTTAGCATCTAATTATAGATCACTTTTACAGTGCTGTGTATTAATGAGCAGATAATTCCGTGGGGGCAGGGATTCCTCCTGCAGACGTTTCCCAGGGGCAGAAAATGTGGTGCAGTCTCGTGCCCCTGGGTGGGAAGGACCCTCTGAGGGATGAAGTCGCTCTCCCCACATCCCTGTTAAAACCTCATTCATTCCCTCCACACGTGTGGCCTGGGCCTGAGCTTCATGCGGGGCACCTGGGTAGGGGCGCAGTGTCAGAGGCATAGGAACTCACTCTGGGATGCAAGCGTCCTAGGCCAGCAAGCCCAAGAGTCCTCTGCTAGGTGGATCGCTCTAAAGGCAGAGTCCTGGGCCACCCCCCGAGACTGACGTAAACAAGCCTCCCTCGTCCCAGAACTTCAGATATCATCGGCGATCCTTATTTCTAGATGCATGGCCTGGTCAGGAAGAACCACATCAGGAAGCTCATGGTTCATTGCGTGGGGACCTAGCCCGGCAGGTCATCCAGACTGCAACGCGAAACACGGAGAGTAGGGTCAGCCAAACCCAAGCCAAGGTGACACTGAAGAGTAGTCTGCCCATAAAAGATCACTTTTTTTGAGACAGGGTCTTACTAAGCCACTGAGTTGTCCAGGCTTGAACTTGGTATCTTCCCGCCTCGGCCTCCCTAAGTGCTAGGGACACAGGTGTGCACCTCCATGCCTGGCTAAAAGGTCACTTTCACTGAGCACCGATTATGTGCACAGCAGTGGGTCTGGCGCCACCACAGAGACACTGGGTGACTTCCTTTACCCTTCAAGGGACTAGTAACCTGTTTGGTGAACCAATGCGTAAATCATTTTAGTTGTTTCTCACATCCACATGGGGCTTTATGACGCAGAAATTCTTTGCTGGCCAACACAGCAATGCTATGAAGATGAAGATGGTACAAATAAGATTGAGGCTTGGAGTTCCCAAGACACGCCAGAGGTCACACAGCCAATATGTCCAGACAAGAATGCAAGTCCAGGGCCAGGGATTTTAGCTCAGTGGTGCCACTCCTCCCTGGGAAGCACAAGGTCCCGAGTTCGATCTCCAGTACCAAGAAAAAAAAACAAAGAATGCAAGTCCAGTCTTCACGTACTGCAGCACTGTGGCCACCTGGCTGCGGGAGGGAGCCCTTCTGTGGGGTTCAGTGAGTGAGGAGCAAGGGCACAGTTAGGAGATCTGGGTGACAGATGACTCAAATCACAGCTTTTAGGATAACAATGGGTCAAGTGCGGTGGTGCACACCTATAATCCCAGTACTCGGGAGGCTGAGGCAGGAGAATCACGAGGTCAAGCTCAGCCTGGGCCATTCAGTGGTTTAGTGAGACCCTTTCTCAAAATAAAAAATAAAAGAGCAAGGCCAGGTGTGGTGGTGCATGCATTCAGGAAGGATGAGCAATCCCAGCACTCGGGGAGCTGAGTAGAAGGATCACTGAAAGTTCAAGGCCAGCCTGGGGTACCTAGTGAGACCCTGTCTCAAAGCTCCCTCCAGAAAAGGACTGGGCAGATAGCCCGGGGTGAAGGCCTAAGTTCCACTCCCATTATGGCAGAAGGAAAGAGGGGGAGAGGGGGAGAGGGAGAGAGGGAGAGAAAGCGAGAGAGTCAAAGATGGTACTGGGAAGGCGCACACCAAGCCCTCAGAGGCTGCCACGGGTCCAGGAGGGACGGCCTCACCTCGGACACAAGCACACAGGGACATTTCAAGAATAACAGACGGATGTGGCTGGGAGTTGCCAGCGCAGGACAGTGAGGCCCCCACAGAGGAGTCGGTGCTGTGATAAATGGGCTCCCCGCTCCCCTCTCTCCCCAGCAGCTCGAGGCCAAGGTCTAAGGCTCCGCCAACCTGCAGTGCAAAGGCCCCATGGCTTCCCCATACACTGTGGTGGTCGAACGGGCCCTGCGTGACCCAGCCCACTCGCCCCTCCAGCCTCACACCCCAAAGCCTCTTGGACTCCAGCCTCACCCCTGTTCCTCCGTCACACCAAGCTCGTTCCCACTTCCGAGCCTCTGCCCTGCCTGCTCCCACCCCTGACGTGCTCTTCCTCCTAATGTCGGGCGAGATAGCTTTCCATAACTGTGACAAAATACCTGAGATCACCAACTTAAAAAGAAGAAAAGTGCACCCTGGCTTATCTCGGTCCACAGATGGCTGGCCACACTGCACAGGCTGGGCCCGTGGAGGGGTAGAACATCGAGGCAGGGATGCACGGCAAGGTGGCAGGGAAGCAAACAGAGACAAAGAGCAAAAGACAGCACCCCCCAATCCCCTCCAGGACACACCATGACCTCTGACCTCCCTTTACGCCCTCCGCGTAAAGGCACCACCACCGCCCAACGGTGCCACTCCGGGGACCAAGCCTTTGGCCTCTGGGACATTCCAGTCCCAGTGCCACCTGCTAAATGTCCTCCTCTCCTTCAACAGCCCAAATGCCACCTCCCCAGCAGGCCCTCCCTGACCGCCTCCATCCACCTGCTCTTTTTATTTTATTTATTTATTATCTTTTTATTTGTGGTACCGGGGATTGACTTGGGGCCTTGCACTTGTGAGGCAGGTGGTGGGACCACTGAGCTACATCCCCAGCCCTTGCCTACTCTTCTGAGAACAGGACATGGGCCCCAGGCACCCCCCCTCGGGTCACCCTCGGGTCACCCTGCCCTATGTCCCACCTCACAGGGTGGAATACGGTATGCAGCGTTCTTGTTTTCATGAACACCTGTGCCCCCCCCACTGCCCTGTGCGCCCCATGAGGACGGAGAGAGCCTCTGCTCACCTGCCTGGCACACAGCATGGGCTCTAGAGCCTGGGGCAGCGAGCGCCCGCTGGGTCTCAGTGGGGAAGACAGGGGTGCAGGCCCTAGGGCCTGCTCCCAGGCTGAGTCCGGGAAGACGCCAACAGAGGTCACAAGCCGAGGCCAGCCCTCAGAGCAGAGGAAATCGATGACTGGGAGTCTCCTTTTCTGCACAGGAAACAGGGAGCCCCGTAAGGACCCATCACAGCCACCCAGCGCAGACACACCAGTGGCTCAGACCAGGACACTGGCAGGGCGATGGGCAAACCGGAAGAGGAGGGGAGGTGTCAGGACTTGGCCAGAAGATCTAGCAGGGGGAAGGGGAGGAACGACGGCCCCCAGGCTGACGACCAGGCCAGGGGGAAGACGCTGGACACGGCTGAAAGAGAAGCATGCGAGTTTCGTACAGAGAATGCTGCCATTGCCCACCACAGCCTGACGAACCCCTCCTTGGCCTAGAAGGTTTAAAATCATGCTTTGCTCACGAACCCGCAGTGCGGACAGGGCTTCTGGAGAGAGTTCGTCTACTGCAGACGGCAGCAACTGTCTGCGGGCAGCGCAATTAGAGCTGTGGGACCTACCTTGGAGATGGCTCGATCCTGACACTGCCACGTTGGTGCCAGCCACAGAATGGGAGCTCAGCCAGAGCTGCAGATGAGAGGCATCGGGGGACCGCCGTTCCTCTGTACCTGACCTCTTTCCTACAGCACGGTGCCCGTGTTCTAAGAGTGAGCGTCCCTCCACCCGTCTCCTAGCCTTGAAAGTCACACACATGAGCTTCCCGTCTCTAGGGTGAAAATGCCTGATGTGCACAACTTAGCGGAGAGATTCATTTCGGCTCATGGCTTCAGGGGGTCCCGTCCATGGTCCGCTGGCTCCAAGTCGGGAGCATCGTGGTAGATGGGTGTGGTGGAGGGAGAAGCTGCTCACCTCCTGGCAGCCTGGAAGCAGAGAGAACAGGGAAGGAGCCCGAGAAAAGATACAACCCTCAAAGTCACAGCCCACACTGACCCACTTTCTTCAGCCAGGGCCTTCCAGGCTTAGCTCGCTGATGAGGTCTGTGCCCCTGCCGTCCAGGTGCCCCTCGGGCATCTCTTAATACAGTCACACCAGCAGTCAGGATTCACCATCACAATCGTGTCCCCCAAAGCCGCGTATCTGCCACATCCGAGGGGAAGGGCTCGTGAAGGAAGGGGCACTGTTGCAGCTATTTTTGGAAAATACTTCGGTACTTTTGGAACCCATCGAAGTAACAATAGTCACTGTTTCCCACACCTGGGACTTCACGCCCCTGGGGCCCTCCCACCCTTCCCGCTGGCCCCAACCTCCTCCTACACACGGACACACACGGGCTCAGACAGCTGGCGTGATTGTCCAAGGAGATAGCTCCCGAGCTGAGCATCCATCCCACCACAGCGTCTGCAAAAGACTCCACCCAGACCCAAGGGTGCAACGCTGGGTAAAGGACCCAACCCAAGGACGGTGGGAGTCCAGCAGTGCCCATCCCTGGCAGCCTGAGGACCTGGGAAAGCTCTGAGGCCCTATCCTGGTGCCAGAAGGTGGTGTTTGGAATAAGCTCCCTGGTGGCCACATTGCTGGAAAAACCAGTGACCCTGTGCTTCCGGGCCACTGTCTTGAGCCTGCCAGAGGCTCCCAGATGTGCCTGACACAGCGGCGCTTCTCTGGGAAGAAGCCTCTGTCCCACAGCAGAGGCCTCACCAGCTCACACGGGGGCTCTACCCCCACCATGGCATCATCCTTGCTGTGGGTGCTTTGCACAAAAGGGGCTGTTTACCAAGCATGGTTGGCCACGGGGACCCAGCTACCGCCACTGTGACTGCAGGGCCGTGCACACGCCGGAGGTTTGAGGGGAAGAGGGCGGAGCTGCGTGCCAGATGCCAGCTGGCTCCGTGATGCGGTCCCGGTGGCCCCCGGTGTGTGGGGGTGGGGGCTCGGTTCAGTTTGGGTCCTGGGGACGCAGCCCGGCCTGCACACACAATGCAAGCGCTCTACCACTGAGTTACCGCCCGGCCCACCCCATCTGACCCTCAGGCCGTTCTGCCTTCCCCGATTCTGTTGCAAGGCGCACGTGGGCTGATGGAGCAATACAGTGAATGTTTACAATTTTTTAAGAGGCACCACAGTAAAAGACGGGTTGCCATCGACCTCCTTCAAAATACTTCCCCTAACTTCCAATACATCTGCCCCAACCTTCTCACTGCTTTCTGAAGCGATCCCGGAAGCCCTCTTTCAAGAATGTCTTTCATTGGCTGACTCCGTGTCCAGAACTGCTTTAAAAAGTGTTGTTCGTGATCCTTTTGACTTTGGAGAGAGGCGGAGGCTGCACGGTGCCTGACAGAACCCGGGAAGGAGATGGATGAGCTCGGGTGACGTTTTCAGGAGCCCACCTTTCTGTCAGATGGGCAGCAGCTGCACTCACCGTATTTTTGATCACACTTCACAAAGACACTCACGAGACCTCCTTGACAGGAGCATAGCATCATCCCCATTTTTCAGGGGAAGAAACAGCCTCCGTCACACAGCCAGGGAAGGGGGCGCTTCCTCGGCTGCCTGGGCGTCTCCCACTTGTGAGGCTCACAGGTCTCTCTCGCACTCACCCCGCAGGACAGTGCTGAGCCGTCCTGGGGCGCACGTGGTGCTGGGTGCCCAAATAGGGCAGGAAGCAGGCACATCCCTGGGTTGGGGGCCTTGCCGTCAGGGGACGCTGTGAAGGAGCAAGGAAAAACAAAATTTCTGCCTGTGCTCTGGTCGCCTGTGCTTGGGAAAGGGCACGAGAAACCACCGGAAAGATGTTTGATTTGGTTTTTGCAGTCTGGGGATGGAACCCAGGGCCTCATGATCTCTGAGGCCCCTCCTGTCCTGGGCTCAACCTTACGGGGAAGATGGAGGCTGCGTGTGAGGGCAGCGACCCACGGGCACAGAAGCCACCTCGAGCTGGGTGTCGCGGTCCTCCCGTGTGTCTCCGGGTAACGTCTTCCACTCCTGGACCTCCACGTCCCTCCTGTAACACGGAGGAAACTCGAACCACTGGTAGAACCTCAAGAATCCATCGTCCCTGCTTAACACAGCCCTCCTGAAACATCAAGAGCCTCTGTGTCAACCCGTGGGGCCACCTTGGGGGTGGGTGGGCGGGAGAGGACTGAGCCCACCTCATCCGCAGGTTCTCCAGGTGCGCCATTCTCAGGGGAGAAGCCCACATGGCCGGAAACGCCAGTGTTACTGACACCAAGTGACCCTTGCCAAGAGTGGCGTGGCGGAATGCGAGCCGAACTGAGTCTGTTCATTTTGCAGAGGAGAGCACTGAGGCTCAGCAGGGCCTGCCGCTTAACCGCTTCTGTCAAGAACAGAAAGCCCTTGCAGAATAACCAGAGCTTTTCCAGAGTTTCTGTCCTCAGCTGCATTCCCACCAGCCCTTACTCACCCCCGCCACCATGCTAGACCTTTCTCGATGCCTTGAAACGCACAGGTGTCTCCGCAGCGCTTCCCCAGACACCTCTGAGAGAAACAAAACCAGTTTCCAAGTACCGAGAATCAGCCGCAGTGGATTCGGTACAACGGCTCCATCTGCTGGCTGACCTCTGAATGACAGCTCTCGGCGGCCGCTGAGCACCCGCCTGTGGCTTCGGATCTCTGCCCGCCCTCCGAAGCCACGTGACAGGGGACCTAGCAACAGACTGAAGGCACCAGATATCAGAGTCCAACAGAATTTGTCTTCCATTAAACCATCCATTAAAGAGATTTACCAAAAAGAATAAAGCTGTCTTCTCCTTTAATTTGTTTTGTTTTGTAAAGTAGCTATTTTTCATAAGACATGTGTTATGTCAGGAAGCCAGGAAGTTTATTACTGTTATGGCTGTTTTTCCATGAATTAGTAAACAAGTCTTTTTCTAAACGTCTTGGTTTTGATTTCTAATATGGGAGATGCACTATGTCAGTTCCTCTCTCCTGTTCCTGATTCCTGTGTGCACATAGTTGCTCATGTAAAGTCTCTCTGGGCTGTGAAACCACAGAGACAATGCCAGTCTGCTTTCAGGGTGTCCCTGGCAGCAGGACCCTCATTAACACGGAGGAGGGGTCTGCAACATTTTGTTGAATCGATGGAAAAAAAGGCGGTGACCTTTTTAAGTGGTTGGCAGACATGCATCCCTCAGTGGGTAAGGCTGAGGGGGACCCGAAACCCCAGAGTCTGAGAACTGCCTTATGGCCGGGTGGTCAAGAGAGGCTCCTCCCTGCGGATGACATCTGGCTGAGACCTGAGGGTCACAAGACGTCAGCCATGTGGAAAATGGAGGGACCCACAACTGGGGCACGGGAAGCACTCGGTCCTGTCCCACGAGATCAGAGGGGAGAAGGAGCTGGACCCAGTGGGCAGCTGGGAGCTGCCAGGGCAGCAGAACCTACTGTGGACCCCTCACCTAGTCCTTCAGGGCCCCTCAGTGGGGTGCTTCTTTTCAGAAGACACTGGGGCCCAGAGGCAAGAGGGGCTCCCCGAGATCGCCCATGCAAGGCAGCGGTAGAATGAGAGCCAAGAACAGGAGCGGGGTCCTCTGGGCTGCACGGGGTCAGAGGTGCCGGGCAGGTGTGTTCGCGCTCGCCCGAGGACTGCCCTGGGCACTGCTGGCTCAGCTTCTGTCCCCGACCCTAGGGTCCTTTCTCCCAACCCGTCCAGTGTCCTGGCCTTCCCCCAGCCTCTCCCCGACTGCCCCGCACCACGTGAATGGCCCTCTGCCCGCCCTCAGACTCTCCCGGTTCTATCACACTCGGAGCCCTGGCTGCATCCTCCCTGGAATCCCCTGCCCGCCTGCCCCATAGCCGGTAGGGACCCATCCCCTCCAGAACTGGCCCCACGGCCAAAGGCCCTGCTCCACCACGGTCATCTCCTTCTTTCTCCCATCTTGCGCGGCTCCCTCCAGGTCACCTCTTCCAGGACGCCCTCCCTCACACCCCGCCTTCCCTCACCTCCCTCTGTCGGCTCCACCAGCACCCAGGGTTCCTAATTACCTGCCTGGTGCTGACACTGCATGAGGCTTAGTGCAGCCTCTGTGGGGGCTCAGG
Source organism: Fukomys damarensis (assembly GCF_012274545.1). Taxonomy (NCBI): domain Eukaryota; kingdom Metazoa; phylum Chordata; class Mammalia; order Rodentia; family Bathyergidae; genus Fukomys; species Fukomys damarensis. The sequence goes on along the minus strand of NW_022900924.1, from coordinate 1,102,383 downwards.
CCCCAGCCCACAGCAGCCTCACCGGGTGGCAGTGCTACGCCCATTTCCCAGAGCAGATCACGGACCTAGCAAAACTGGGGTTCAAACTGCAGTTCCCTGCAGGGGCTTCAATCTGACGACTGGCTCTGAAGCTCTTAAGAGCACGCTGGCGGACTGGGCCTAGCTGCCTAGACCCCTGTCCCTTTTGTCTTTTATTTATTTTGACAGGATCTTCCTGTGTAATTCAGGCTGGCCCCGAACTTGCAGCAACCCTCCTGCCTCAGCCTTTTGAGGGCTGGGGTTAAAGCACCTTACAATACCACATCCAAGATGCCAAGGAAAAGTAGGTGATCGATCAGTAAGAACAGAGATTTCCTTTGCAGTATTGCCGTAGGCACAAAGCAGTGTTATTTTTTCAAACTACTGATTGAGCTGGGCCTGGTGGTACACACCTATAATCCCAGATCTCTGTGAGGCTGAGGCAGGAGGATCATGAGTTCAAGCCCCACCTGGGAAATTTAGTGATTTAAAAAGGCCCTATCTTTAAATTAAAAAATTAAAATGGCTGGGGATATAGCTCAAGGCAAAAAAAGGTCTTGGGTTCAAGCCATAGTAAGCCCCCCGCTGCCCCCCCCACCTACCACAAAAGAAAAAATACTGGTGGGGCTGATGGTGGCACAACAAAGCAAATGTACTTAGTACAGTGCCTCTGAACTGTCCACTTACATATGGTCAAGCTGGTGAATTTTATGTGATGTTTATCTCACCGCAATTAAAACTACAAATAAACACTCCACGCTATGAGCCCCGAGGCCACAGTCTCCAAAAGACTGACTCAGCGACACCAGCTGTCCCTTCTCCCCCAAACCGCCTGCCCCTTCGGCCTCACCAGCCAGTCATCTTTTGGATGTGAAATGCTTTTTAATATCAAAATGGTACTTTACACAGAAGCAGCTACATTTGCGGGTGAAAAAAACAAAAAGCCAAGTGAAACCCCATTGCTGGATCCATGGCAAAACGAGCTTTTTAATCGACAGCAGGATTTTCACACACATCCGCATCTCCTGGAATCCAATGACACGAAACACAGACATCTTTTCTGACTCGAGAGAGAGCTCCTGGGTCCTGTGCTGGGAAGGGAGCCCTTGTCCTGCCCCCCAGCATTTCCCCGACCTCGCCTGTCTGCTCAGCACCCCACCTCCGACACAGCACCCCCCAGGGCAGCGCAATGGCTCCTGCATGGTCTAAGAAAGGCCTGGGACTCCTGGTCAGGCCACTCCTCGTCAAGCCCGATGTCACGGCCCTGGAGGACATCGGGGATGAAGCTCGACAGGCTCAAGCATGGGACAGGCAAAGACACCTGGGCCTACCAGGCCCGGCTTCCTCTAGCATTAAGTCAGGCGGGTCACACACACACATACACACACACACACACCCCGGACACTCCCAGAATTCTCGTAATCACAGCCGCTGCCAACCTTGGCTGAGGCCCAATCCACCTGCCCCAACACATTTTCCCCTCTGGGGCCAGGATCACCTCTCGGACACTTTGATCTCCCTCTGCAGCCACCCAGGACAACTGTCCTTCCTCTGGACTGGCAGCCCGAGGCCCCGTCTCCCCGGATCTTGTCCGGGGGCTACGTCACATTTTCAACTCCTCTTCCAAGTCCTGTCAGCCGTTGCAGTTACCTCTCCTGGGCCAAGTGAAGAGGAACCTGTTTATCTCCAGCGACTGGAGGGTCCTGCTGGTTTCCAAGACTTCTACACAACCAGCTGTATGAAACGTGGCCATGACTCACTACAACCTCCAGAGTTCCCACTGGCCTGAAACAACCAAAGGCCTGGGAAGCCTGAAGCCCCAACCTCACCTCTGCCCTGCTCAGGGCCACATCCACGCAGCTCCAAGCTCCCTGGCCACAGGCTCAGCGCCCATGCACGTCACCGCCTCTCTCACACCGCCTTCCCCAGGGACCTTCCAGACCCTCTGAATCCTCTGCAGGCCCCAGAGCGAAGCGTCACCATTCCCACTGCCCAGAACTCACCCCAAACAGCTGCCACAGCCAGGGTTCAGCTGACACCGCCCCTCTTCAGCAAGCCCCCCCTGCCTGATGCTCTGCGGAGTCCCCTGACCCCTTCCCACCCCTGCACCTGACCCACAAGCTCAACCAAGGCCCTGGCCACCATCTCCACGTGCTCCCTGTGCCTGGCACGGTGCCGACCCACCCGCACAAGTTCCGTGATGACAGCCCCAGAGCAGTGCTGGGCACCCGGGGACCCCCAGCAGCCTCAAATCTCACTAGGGGGATACAGAGGAGTTCCCCAGTGGGAGTTGAACCGGTGCGTGCGTGACTTGGACTTGGGACCCGCGGCCTCTAGAGGGCAGCATGCACGAGCTTCCCAGGCGCAGAGTCTTCCACCCTGCACTTCCTTCAGGCTCCTCCAGGGGGTGCTCTCCCCCCCCACCCTTTTTTTTTTTTTTTTTTTTTT
>NW_022900924.1:1091858-1099675 GCF_012274545.1 Fukomys damarensis | reverse complement strand
CCCCCCCCCCTTTTTTTTTTTTTTTTTTTTTTTTCCTCTGTAGCTCAGGAGTCTGGACCACTGTCTGGATCAGATCGCACTGCCAGCTCTAAGGGTTAGTTCTGAGACCCTGGCGGTGGCAGAGAGGGCTCTCACAGCTCTCCCTGACCCAAATACTGTCCATGAGGCCTCCCAGCCAGCCACTGAAACTGCTGAGTAATCTGGTCCTCCAGACCCTGACTGTTCTCCCATAGTCTGACTACCAAGCTGGAGAGCAAAACAAATCACCCTTCCCATTCCCCTCTGCCTGTGCCACCTCTTAACCCACCCGGGCACCCCTGCCGCCATGCCATACGGCTCCTCCTCTCTGCTACCAGCAAGGCTTCCTCCAGCAGTAAAGAGACCCTCAGTGCCACTAGGTTACAAGAAAGACTTCCATTCGGAGAGTTGGAAGTTAGAGGAAGCCAATTTAGATGACACTAAGATGCAAAGGGCTGGCAGATCTGAGTGTTTCTGTCTGCTCCGGGGTTACCAAAACTCTGACCTACCCATAGCGGGGACTCTGGGCCCTGGGCTGATGGCTGATGACTCTATGCATAGTCTGCACACACCCGACAGGCATGTCAAGATTCATAAATTACATCGGCTCATGTGGACTATGAGATTACTGTTTAAGGGAGACAACGCAAATGAAAATAAGGGGCTATACCATTGTTCAAAACTCTGGAAGTCTGACTCTAGGCCAGACACCACCTCACCAGTATCAGCCTCCATCAGGCCCGGGCCACACCCCAGCCCTGGCACCTCCTGTTAAGACCTGTGGCCACTGCTGGCATCTGACTGCTCTGACCAAGAGGAGCCAAGTCTGACCTCACTAGCTACACCTCTCCCTGTTGCTCAGGATCCAAACCCTCCCGGCCACGCTGCCATCCAAGCTGTTAATAGTGATACTAACAAGGACACTTACACCTGTTGTTAGTCAGAAAGAAATCCACAAGCCATTAGTTTCTGCTGAAAGGAACAGACCAGGACGGCAGGAGTTAGTCAAGGGGAAGGAGAGGTTAATTAAGAACCAAGGCCAAAGCCAGGCGGGGAGCCTGGAGCCCCCAGATGGGTGGGGTTGGCTGTTAGTGGTCAGCCCCTGGGGCAGCCAGGGTGAAGCAGGGATTAGCTGGGTGAGAGCAAGAGTTAGTTCGAGGTAGCTAGAGATTAGCCCAGAGAGGCCAAGGTGCCTACTGGAGGTGAGGCATGAAATCACCCCCAGGTGTGGCCCCGGCTTAGCGACTGGCGGGCTCTGGGGGAGGCTGGCCGGGCAGGGGCGTGGACAGGGTAGGGAGTGAGGCTGACTTCCTGGCCAGCCTGTGGGCCCCTGGAGTTCATGTCCTGCTCCCCACTTCCTCCCCCTGCCAACCTCCCAGCTCTTGTACAGGTGTTTTCCTCACTGCCTTTGCCACACAGCTACAGACGCCCTCTACCTTCTGGATGTGACAAGTTCTAACCCCCCCCACCTACTTCTGGTGTGAGTTTCGGGCCTGTTCCATCTTTTGGCATAGAAGAACCCCTCCCTAGGCAACTTCCTGTATGGGAAAGGGCCTCCTCACTGATTATTGGCCATCCTTTCTAGTGACTTCCAGTGTCAAAATGCCCCTTTTGTCAGCTTCAAGTATGGAGAATACCTCTGTAGCTGATTTCTTATGTACTAAATGCCTCAATTTTTCAGTGTAGGAAAGACCCCTTTATTGACTTCCTACTTGGGAAAGGCTCCGAAGAGTGACTTCCGGTATGGGCAGGGACCCTCGACCGAGTTCCATTTTGGGACACGCCCTGTTTGACTTCCTCTCCAGAATGGCTACTGTCTCTGTCCCTTTCCAATGAAGAACATTTCCAGGGAAGGAAGCACAAGCCCCTTTTTTCTGTTCTTCTGGCTGGGAAAAGCCCAGAACTGCACACTGTAGACCCACAGGCCTCCACACTCACACCCCAGAGGATGCCCTGGCCCTGCCCACTCCCAGTGGCAACCAGCCTTTTGCACAGAGGAGAGAGGTCATGCTCAGAGTCCAGCCTCCCATATCCGCAGGGCCACCTTCTCCTCCTCTGGGTGTTGTTAATAAGGCCGTCCCTGCCTTAGGCCTGGCCCAGTGGTCTCTGATCTCACAAGCAGCCAACCTGGGGTGTCGGTCTGCAGGGCCAGCCCGGGGACCTCTGCTTGCCAGAAGGAGAGGGACCAGCCCCCAGAGGGACCCAGAGCTCGGCAGGGCTGGGGTTAGTAAGAAGAGAAAACAGGGTTAGTAGGGCTGGGTTAGTAAGTCAGCACAGCACCAGCGGTGGGGGCGCCTTGGCGGACACACACAGGAGTCGCTAGGAGAGAAGAAATAACGCACACAGGTCCGTTAGTTTGTTAAGGGCTGGCAGGGCACAGGTGAGGTGCCCCCAGGTTAGACAAGTTAGTAATCGGACAGGAGAGCTGCCTACGGAAAAGAAAGCTGACAGGGAGGAAGAACGTGGGCAGACACAGGGGTTCGAAGCAAGTGTCTGGCCCCAGGCGCAAGGATCTGTGTGCAGAACACCCAGGGAGACCAGGGCCAGGTTGCAGCTGCTGCCAGACAAGTTTCTGCCCCAACCCCAGCCCTCCTCTTTCTTAATTGTCCTCCAAGACATTCATAAGGGAGAGAATTCTCACTGCAGCCAGTGAGGTCAGAATCGGTGCTCTCCGTGCCCACCTAGGACAGGGGCTCAGAAAAGTGAGGTGACTTGCTGAAGTCCCCCACTGAAGTGGCCAAGCTGCTAGGTCACGCACATGCCCTGTCTGCAGTGAGCATCTGCACAGAGACCCCAGCCGGGCCGGGCCCTCCGGAGCCTCGTCTGCCCCCACGGCCCAGCTGCTACGAAGGCCCATGAGCTGCAGTTAGTAGGGTCTGGCTGCAGGGGTTAGTAGGGCATGCGCGGGCCTGGTTAGTGGGTTAGTTGGTTGGCAGAAGGCCAGGCACCTCGCCACACGCCACAGCGTCCCAGCCGAGCCCTGGGTTAGTAGGTTAATCACACCATGCACTGTAAACACCACTGTAAACACCACTGTTAACACACACTGTTAACACACACTGCCCACCCCTGAGCTGTGGCTCCGGAAACCTCCTGTCCACCAGTTCTGCCCACACCCCAAGTGCGGGGCCTGACCAGGGCAGGGATCCACCTCTGCAGCCCTCAGTCCTGCCAGAACTGAGCCTGGCTGCTTGGACCCTGCCTTCTACTTCTAATCTTGGTGTGGGCCTCAGAGCCCTACCTCCCCCACAAACACCACAGTTCCCCTGGAGATGCTGGGACACTGCTTGTCCTGGGTGGAAACACCCTGCCTGGTTCTGGTCAGGCCCATCCCACAGGGCTGGGTTCTGTTACTCAGGCACACGTGCACACACACACACACACACACGCGCACGCAGGTGTGATCCCCAGAGCCCCCATGCCTGATAGACATGACACCCATCACGACTAGCGTGCCCACCCCTCCTTCCCACAAACTGCATTGAGCCTGCCTGGCCTGGGACCTGAATTCCGGCTCCCCACGTTTCCTTTCCAGCCAATGCTACGCAACACCTGGGTGTGCCCTAGTTACAACATCTCCTATCACCAACAAAAGTTCCCTTCAGAAACCCCAGCCTTGCATGGTCCCCGGTTCTGTGATGCTCTGTGAGAAAAGGATCCTGTGGCCAGAAAGGCCAAGAAACACATCACCCTGTATTCTGTCCCTGAGTATTTGAAATCCCCATGAGCATTTCAAAGGCTCTGATAAGTCCTGCACTGCCTGACCTTACTTTGAACATCTTGCTCTGGTTTCTCCCTAGAAGCTCGGGGCTAAGCCACAGCTTTGTCGCCCTCCAAGGCCCTTGTTGGCTCAGCTTTGCTCGAGAGCCTCTCCGACTGCTGTAGGTGTCACCCCCATTCTCCATGCGAGCGGGCTTCCTCCCATCTGCTGTAGCTAGATAGCACTGAAGATTTGAACCAGGGCTGCATCTTCACTTATTTTCCCCAAGGGTCCGGTCCATGAGTGAGCTCAAAGTAGGTGCTCAATTCCGAGGAGTAGAACTGACCTCTTCCCCAAGCTCATTAGAAAGGGTCGTTAAGACAGCAGCTAGGGGAAGGCCTCGTCGGAGACACCTCGGGCTCAGTAGGTGCCAAGTCAGAGTTAAATCTAAACTCCAGCTAGGTGGGAGTGATTACTGAGCACCGACTAAGCGCCCAGCGCTGTGCCAGGCACATTATCTCTGTAGCTGCCCCTGCACCTGCTCACAGGAACACGGGCTGGCGCCTATTTCAGTGGGTGTCAAGGTTCTTGGAGGCCGGGGGAGTTGCCCAGAGCTGCACAGCAGAGGGCGCACCGAGACCCGATCTGGCTTCAAGTGCGGCTCTCTGTGGACTGGGCTCTGTGCAGGGCCCAGCAGTTCCGCGGGCCCAGGAGGCACCTCGACCCACCCTGGCCGCACCTCTGTTTTCCATTCACTTGCTGCTCCTTTCCCTGCAGGCTGGGGTCCTGGAGGGACGTGGCAGCAGCTTGCCATGCTTGTGGTGGCTGAACTGTGGTCCCCCAAGAGCACAGGCTGGATCTGCAACCCACCCAGGGGCTGTATGCCGACCCAGGACCTTTCAGGATGTGACTGAAGTAAAATGAGGTCATGAGCACGGGTCCCTGGTACCGCAGGACTGGTGTCCTACTATACAAAGCCACCAAGACGCCACGGAGAAAAGGCCGGGTAAGGACACGGTAGAAGGTGCCACCTGTACGGGCCTCCCCTGAAGCCAACCCCCACACCTGGGTCTTGGACTTTCTGGGCTCCAGAAGCCTGAGAAATGCACCGAACCCCTGGGGTCTGTCCTAAGTATTGTTACAGTAGCCTGAGCTGATGAACAACCGTCACTCTCCCCTCCCCAGGAAAAGGACTTCCGGCTTTTAAACTGGTCTTAGGAAAGCCGCGAGCTAGTCTTCTGCACGCAGCAAGACTGTCCCCTCTGCGGGTGGGTGGAACGGGGGGAGGGCACAGGGAAACGGCCCATGGGAGGCTGTGCACAGGCCTGTCCTGCTGGCCTCTGCTCCCAAAGACAGGATCTGGGCACATACATGCGGACCAGGGGGCTAACTGCTGAGCACTTGCCCTAAGCCTGGGCTCAGGTGGGCCTTCCAGCTTTGAGAGGAGCGGATTCTCTTTGGACTACAGGAGTGAGACCAAGGCTGTCTGTTTCCAGTCAGCCTCCCTGACCCCAGCATCCTCACCTCTACCCCTTTTCAAGACAATGCCCTGCCCTATGCCCCTCCGCTTGCCTGCTAGACCCCAGTGGGGGAGGCCTTAGCTCCTCCCCAGCCCTGACCACCCCCTCGGGAGCCATCGGGAGAGAGAGACCTGGAGAGCTCTCACCCAAGAAGCCTCCCCAAATGACAACAGAAGACTCCACTGGGTTCCCCCAAGAAGCCAAGTCTACCCCACACAAGCAGTGCCTCCCCACCTCATCCCTGTTGAGACCTGGCCCTGGGAGGGTGCACTCAGGAAAACGCTCGCCCAGGCAGAGCTGTGGTCACAGGGGAGCCAGAGGAGGCGCGCAGCCCGCATGAGGTCAGGAAGCAGCCTCCAGCCTCAGACACTTGGGCCCAGCAAGGGGAGCGGGTGGAGAGAGAGCTGTGGCCTCTCCACACTCCTGGAGCTCGTGCCGGCCCGGGATCCGGTGCTCAGCTGACCATCTGCCGAGAGCGGCTCTTCTCAGAAGACTTTTCCCACAAGGGCTGCGAAGGGAGATGTCCTCAGGGGTGGGGCCACTGAAGGCTGCTCCTGGGTTCCTGCAGCCAGAATCTATTCACCCAGCTCCCCAGAGCGCAGCAAGTCTGGAGTCCTGGAGATGTGCGGGGCAGTGACCTGGAGAGACAGCACGGACAATGAGGCCCAGGCCTCTGTCCCAGCTCCCTGCAGCCCCCACCCAGCCCCTGTCTGCTGTACAAGTGCAGCAGAGACCCGCAGCCGGTCTCCTGTGCTCCGTACAGGGCAGAAGCCAGGGCTTTGCACAGAAAAATCTTTTAGAAGAAACTCAGGCGCCCAGGGAAGGTGATGAAAGCTGAGAACTTCCCACCAGGCAGGGGTGGCTCAGGGCGGCCCAAAGCAAGCCCCAAGGTCATGGGTGGAGGCAGCGAAGGGTTCGGTGAGAGGAAGGGACCTTCAGAGTTCCCGGGTGACTTGATGTCTCTTTCCAACATTCTCACCAAAAGGACCTCTCTCTAACACCCAGCCCCAACACAAACTCATGTACTTCCCGGGACGGGGAGCTCACCTCCTCGCCGAACTGTGAGGAAGAGGGTTCTTACATGAAGAGCCAAGAGAAGCGGACCGCATGTCTGATGTTCACCTCTGGTCCCAGGGTCCACTGTAAGGAAGATGCCTGGTCTACGTCTGTGGGATGAAGGACCCTGCTGAAACCTCCACCGAGAGGCCACCCACCACGGTCCGGATTCATTCCCATCCACGCCATGACCAAACAGAGCAGCCTTCCGGCCTCTGGATCCTGGGCCTTCTCGTGAGCAGAAGGCTCTGGCCAGGCCCAGGCCAGGGTGGGGAACACGGGAAGAAAGACAACCTGCCCCCATGAGAGGAAGCTCAGCAGCCCCCACCCCGCCCTGCCCGAGCTTACCCACAGCATCCAGCCAACACCTTGGTGGCCCAGGCCCGACGCCCAGCTCCTTCTGCAGAGCCTCCAGATAGGGCCATCCTGGAAGACAGAAGAGCCACCCAGGCCGCAGGAGAGAACCACACCCAGCCCCGCCACCGGCCCAGAGATATGGAGGCCTGGTAGCCCCAGCAACCTCCCTGCTCCCCAACAGCAGAGTGACCCAGAAGAAGCAGGCCAAACTAGGCAGCTTGGGGAGTGCTACGCAAGAACAGCGGACAGAGTCAGGAGTCTGCAGTTCTGTCCCAGCCCTGCTACGAAGTCTGTGTCTGTCCCTACCTCTGCGTCCTGAGATACTTTCAGTGCACAATAGGTGGAAAACAGGAGGGACCCATCTGCCCAGCCTCACCCTCTCCATACCTTTCCTGATACCCTGTGTACTCGAGGAGACTAGGGACCCAGAAGAGGGTGAGCTGGGGCTCTTCTGAGACCAGCCTGTGCTACCAGTCTGGAGAAGGCCAGAGAACGCCCGTGAATCCTAACCCAGGTTTGTTTTTGGTCAGCTATGCCGTCTTCATCAGCCTGCAGATTGGAGCCAGGCAGTCAGGGACCCATCCTCTCAACATACTGCCAGAGCTTGATGTCAGCACCTGGCCAAAGCTAGAGACACACCTGGAGCCTTGCACTAGGGAGAATGTGTCCCACGGGGAACAGTGCTGAGGTTCCCACTCGACTGCCAAGCCAAGGAGCCATGGCTGAGGGCAGGCTGATGGGCCACAGGCGGGTACATGTGAATACTTATCTGCAAGGCTGCTTTCCTGCATGGCCAGGACTGCCTCGAAGAAGCTGGAAATTTCCTTCTTTCCGCTCCGTCCTGAGAGCTTGGTGCAACTCTGCAAACAAACCCTGGGCTGCTCAGCGGAGAATTTTTTGACCCCTTCCCCTGGGCCTATGTAACCAGAATCCTGAGTATTAAGGCAATGTAGTGTCAAGGGACTTTAACTCTTGGGTTAAGGTAATGCTACTTAAAGAATAGAAACTAAGATGTGGACTGTAGAGTCAACTGAATCCTGCTAAGACTATGGTCCCCCAGCCTGACGTATTGAACTTATGAGTCAAAGTTAATTATTTTGAAAGCTTAGCTAGCATCTGGCACATAGGAGATTTTCTTTTTTTTTTTTTTTTTTTTTTTTTTCTTT
>NW_022900924.1:1085804-1091712 GCF_012274545.1 Fukomys damarensis | reverse complement strand
TTTTTTTTTTTTTTTTTTTTTTTTTCATCCATGACTTCAACCACAACTACATCTTTTTGTGATTACTAGTAGTCCAGAAATACGGATGCTATCCTGGGGCATCCCTGCCCCTCAGTACCGCAGCTAGGAAGCACAGAGCCAGTTATAACCCCCAGGGGCCGATCAGCAAATTGTATCATATCCGTGCAATGAAATCTACTCAACAATAAAAAGAAGTGACCTGTTGTTACATGCTGTGACATGGACAAACTTCAAAAACATGCTAAGTAAAAGAACACAGGTATAAAAGAACTCATTCGTGTGATTCCATTTATATAAAATGCCCACAAAAGAAAAATCTACAGAGATGGGAAGTTGATGAGTGGTAGCCTGGGGTTAGGGTGGGAGGAGGCTTAACAGTTAGTGGTATGAAGGATCTGATTGGGGCAACCGAATGTTCTACGGATGATTGCACAACCTGGTAGTTTACCAAAAACCACTGAACTGTACACTGGGAATGGGGTGTAAACTATGTCATCTCCCTGAAGCTGACCTCCCCAAAAAAGATCGAATTACTGGTATATGCACAAAGATGAACCTCAAAAACATTATGGTGCACCTAAGAAGCCACACAGAGAAGATTCTACACTTAGAACTCTCTGGAAAAATGGGCTGGGCTTTAGCTCAGCGGTGTGGCCGCCTGCCTCGCAAGCGCAAGGTCCCGAGTTCGATCCCTGGTACCAAAAAAAAAAAAAAGAAAAAGCAACCTATCCATGGTCACAGAAAGCAGATCAGTGATTTTCTGGAAGCCGGCCTGGCAGTGAATTGACAGGAGAGGACACGGGGGAACACTTTCACATGACAGAAACATTCTTCGTCTTGCTTATGATAATGCCTACACAGCTATATATATAGGTCTGTCACAAATCACTGAAATGTATACTTAACACAGGTACATTTTCTTCTATAGAAATGGTACCTCCATGAGGTTCCTTGTTCCGCACTTGTTTAAATGTGATGAAACGGGCCAGAACCAAGAAGCACCAGATTTAAAAGGAGCCCCACAGTCCCCCATCTGGGCTCTCACTAGACCACGCTGATGCCCCCCCTTCAAGCCAAGCTCGGGGAAACGGTGCTTGACGGACTGGGACCAGACGGTCCTCTGGGAGCTCTCCTACCTCTAACATCCGCGAGGCCTCAGCGTGTTGGACGTGGAGGGGACCTGATCACATAGCGTGAAGCTGGCCTCTGCGGCCCAGGCGCACACAGAGAGGAAAGAGAAGCAGCACAACTGTTCCGGTGCCTCTTCAGCTGCACGAACTTGTCCGGAGGCACCCGCTGAGCAGGGCCGTCCCTGCAGCTGTCACGGAGAGAAAGACAGGAGAGAGGGAGTAAATACCCGATAATGGGTGGGGGAGAAGGACGCAGGCGCCTGGCTCAAATCGTGTCCCTTGCCAAAGCGGACCTCCTCTCCTCCCCCACAGGGGCCGCAAGCAAAACCGGAAGCCGGAAGGGATTCTGGCCCGTCAAGGCCAAGCATCCTGAAGAACTGGAAAGGACCTGGGATCCGCAGTGTGGATTCTACCAGCTAGCTCTGAGCCACTCTGAGCCTCGGTCTTCTCATCCACAAAACGGGGATCAGGACAGCGCCTACCTCCCGAGGCTCCTGCAAGGATGGATTAAGACGCTCAGTGTTCTCTACGAGCTTGAGTTCTGCTCTATTGTCTTCCTTGTCACCACCCTCGCTGGCCACGCTACTCACTAACACTGTGCACGGGACGTTATCTCTCCCCTTAAACAGCCCACGACATTCCTGGTAGCAAAAAGAGCAACCAGAAAAGCACTCGCAGGCTGCCTTTTAGGATCTCTTTAGGTTTTTGTCTTTCTCGCTGAGTCTGGGATATAAGGGCAGGCGACACTGGTCTAACACTGGCCTACACAGCGTCAGATGCTCTGGTGCCCTGCAGATGGGAGGAGCTCCAGGGAACGACAGGCCTCACAGGGGCCTTGATCAGAAACCAGGGCTGCTTCTACCACGGAGGACAGGCTGCCACTCCTCACAAATCTGAACACTGCAGCCCCCAAAGAGGAGATCTGAAATTCAGTTCTCCTCCAAATAGATAGGAAGGAGGAAGGAGAGCAAAACGGAGGAAAAGGGAGCTGAGCCAATGTTTACTGAGAACAGACGCTGCTAGCCAGGGACAGTGATGACTTGGGTTTTATTAGACCCATTTTACAGAGGAGGAGACTGAGGCTTGGAGGAACGTGCCTTGCTCTCGGGCCACCCAGCTAGAAAACAGTGCAATCAAGACGAACAGGCCTGTCGGACTCCAAAGGGCTGGAAGACTTAGTTCCAATATGGAAGTGGGGATTAAACGAGGAGACTTGGTGGAGGTAATATATAAACCACAAACTTGGTGGCCGCCACCTTCCCACACCAAGAGGGAACTGGCCCCAGACAGCTAAACCAGCTCTCTTCAGTATTCCGGTTGCTTTCATGGTCTCGAGGCAACTGATTAAGTTTCCTTTTAGGAAAGAGGTGCCCCAGACTAGACGTTACATGTTTCAGAGACAGGCTCAAACCCTGACTCTACAGCTAATTGCTGTGTGACCCTGAGCTGCTCACTTCACTGCTCTGAGCCTCAGCTGCTCATCTGCGGCACCCACCTGGAAGCCTTACCCTGAGGTGTCCATGAGGCAGCACCCAGCAAGAACCTGGGTAGACAAGGACTCAGAGTACCTGGGTTGGTTCCCATTCACGCCTACTCCACCCCACCCCAGCCCCAGCACAACAGCCCAGCCCCTCCCTCCCTTCCCAGATGTGCCCAGTCCCTTCCCAGGGGCCCACCTGGCACCATGAGGGAGAGGGGACACCTGCCTCCTGCCATCCCATCGGCTGGTACCGGGATGGGGAGGCAGCTGTCACCCTCACCCAGGCTGCACCTCAGCCTCTGAGAATCTTTCCCTATTGTTCTACAGAGCTCCAGTGACAGATGAGCTGGGCCTCAGAGGCAGGGGAGGGTCCCCAGGACAAAGGCCCAGCCTCTGAGTAATTCGCCAGCCCATTGGGCCCGCACAATGGACCCAATGCCCCAGAAACCCTCTGAGCAAACAGCCCAGGATCACCAGAGGCCACGCCCACAGCAGAGGGGAAACAGCGAATAGCAGGCCGGCCCACTACAGGTACACAGGGCAGCAGCTGCCTCCCTCAGCACCTGTGGGGTCAGGTTCTTTGCACACTCCGGTGCCGGAGTCACGGTTCCCATGGTGGACATGGGGAGACTGAGGCTCGGGAAGGAAAATGTCTTCCCTCCTGAAACGCACAGGCCGGGAGAAGGGCTTGCACACAGCGTTGAGACCCTCCCTCCCCTCTCTCTCCACCAAGCTGCTGTGCTGGACGGGTGCATTCACAGGAACGCCTGTCCCAGGAGCGAGCATGGGGAAGTCGTCGGGAAAAGGGAACTTGAAGTGAAAATTTCAAGGGGAAGAGAGAAAGCAACAGGCGAGGTGTAGCTACAAGAAACTGGCTGTGTCCACAATATTCACCCCCTCGGTACTGGGGGGTGAACCTGGGGCCTCAGCACTGACCTACATCCCCAGCAGTTTTGTGGGGTGTTTTTTGTTAACCTTTTAAATTCTGAGGCAGGTTGCACTAAGTCACTTAGTTGTCCAGATGGGATCCTTCTGCCTCAGCCTCCCAGAGTGATGCGATTACAGCTATCCACTACCACACCCAACTCCTGATGTAACTTTTTAAAGCAGGATATATACAGCATAATTTCACTTATCACTTTCAGTAATAAAACTATACCAGAGGAAAACACATAAAATTACTTGTATTTTTGGCTTTTCCCAATCTTCTACAATTATCATGCATTGTATTAAAATGTTTTTTTAATCACTAAAAATTATATTGCTCTCATTTTTTAATGCAGGCACAAAGAGTGATTCTCCTGAAGCTGGTGGTAAAGGCCCCTGATTCCTCTTTGGGACTCTGAAGACTTGAGGTGCCATTTGCAAGAGGAGGGGAGACAGGCTAACATGACAGTAAGAAAGATGCAGGGTAAGGACCGGTCTTATGGCAAAAGTCATGATGATAGAACAGGCAGACACCAGGGGGTTGGGGGCACAAAACCTTTCCACTGGAAATCAACCCTTATATCACCCAGAACTAGGGGTTGGCAAAGCGCCCCGGGGAAATGGTTCTCCCAGGCTGCAGCTCTGCAGGGGAGTGTGGCGGGGGCGAGTCTGACCACTTGTCATGGGGGGGGGTGGAGTAAACCTCCGGAGGCCCAGCCCGACCCCAAATCTGCTGACGCATCCCCATGGCCACGTGGCCCGGACATCTGCGTACGGAAGCCACGCCCCCCAGTCCGCGAACCGCGGCGCTCAGGTTTCCCTGTCTGTCAAGTGGAATTACTCATCCCTTCCCTGCGTCTTCCGCCTCCCCAGGCGACCGCGACGCGCCCAGGTGCTCCCAAACCAGAATGCTCTTAGGGACGCCAGGCGCTGTGCTCAGGGCTGCGCTCCGGCCGAGGCTGGCACCGAGACAAACAAAGCCGCGGCCCTCGCGGCCCCTCCCGGCCTCCCTCCTGCCCACCCTCCCGTAGCAGGTGGGGGCTTTCTCATCGCCGCCGCCCCACGGTGGGATGTGCGTGCCAGCAACCCCGGGCACGCTGCGGCCTCGGATCTGCAGCCTGGGGGTGGGGCACCCGGGACCCTGGGGGAAACGGGGTCCCTAGCCTAGCGTCCTCCCGGGAGGAGAGTTGAGGATTAGTCCTCTCCCTCATCAATTCCCAGCTTCTAGAGAGTGCACCAGAGCTGGGGAGAGGAGCGGGGCGCGATCCGAGCTGGTGGGCTCCGAGGTCTTCCCAGAACCTTTCGGATACGCAACGTGGGCTTCAGAGTCGGTCACGACTGCACTCACAGACACTGGCTGTGTGACCTTGGCCGGGTCGCTAACCCTCTCTGGATCTCCATCTCCTCCTGGGTAAAACTGGCTTCTCGCGGCCCCTGGGACTGTCTGGTAAAGCGCGCAGGGCACTAAGCCGTCCCTGGCACTGAAGCCGCCTGGGCTGATGAATTACCTTCATCATGGACAATGTCGTTCTTTTCTACAGGGCTGGTTTCCGACTCTGGCCTCTGGGAACCACACTAGACCCGGAACAGCTGGGGTTTGAGTCCCCGAAGGGAAGAACCGAACGGGGGAGGGGGCGTCTGTGCATGGGGGAGGGGAGCGCCAGGACCCCACCCTCCAGTGCCAGGACCTCTGGGGCTCAGTCCCTGGCTCGGTCAGTTCTCCGCTAACCCGGTTGGCCCAGAAAGGTCTGGGGCTCCCCACCGTCATGGCGCGGGGAAGGGAAGGGTCTTTGTTCCCCCTCAGGTCGGGACTGCAAGGCCCCCGCCCGCCCTGGACTCCCTGCCGCCCCGCCCCGTCCTGTCCCCTCGTCCGTCCGGCCGGAGTCGGGGCTGCTTGTGACAAGTGCGGGCTGGGCCACGCGGGGCTCTTCCCTGAGCCGTGCCCCGGGACACTGGGACCTACCGTCGTCGCCAACCTCGGAGAAATGGGCTGCTCCCGCGCGGGCACAAGGATGCTGGAGAGCCGGGGCTGTGAGGACGGGGCCGTGGCTCCCCTCGGGTCCGCGGTCCTGCGGCCGGAGTGCGGAGGGCTCTTTGTGCCCCGGCTCCCAGCGCAGAACTGGGGGAGCCCCTGCAAGCGCCTCCCCTCGCAAACTCCTCCCCGCACTCGTCCGCAGCCTCCCTCCCTCTGGTCCCCAGCGCAGCCGGCGTCGTCTTTGTAGCTGCTGCAGCGCCCATGAAATTTTAATGCGGGAGCGGCTGGCGGGAGGGTGGCGGCGCCCCACCCCGGCCCTCGCCTCTGCCCTCCTCCCGCCTCCCTGAACCCCCGCACCCCCACACCACTTCTTCG
>NW_022900924.1:1076467-1085506 GCF_012274545.1 Fukomys damarensis | reverse complement strand
TGCACTCTGCCTCCAGCATCCCCGCCCGCGCTGCCATGGCAACGCTTGCCGGCTGGACAGGCCGAGGAGAGCTCGGTCTGGAGGGGCGCGCGCAGGTGGGAAGCGCGAGGCCGCGGACCTCGGGAGGAAGCCTGAACCCCAGAGTAGGAGAAGAGACTCGTCCTGGAACACCAGGTTCTTAACCACGGGCCTCGGGTGCACCTTCTCAGGAATGCCTGCCAGATGGGCACACGGTCAGGTGGCCGAGATGTGAACCCAGATCTGTGACTTCAAGTCCCCGTGAGCACCTCTACACACGCCCTTAGTCCTAACACGTGTAAGTCAGCTCGCTTATTTCAGCAGCCTTCTCCTTAGCCGTCTTCTACTTTCTAGGACAGAGGGGTGAGAAAGAGGCCTTAAGTGGATATCTTGCCAATCACTAAACAGACCATCCACATCGCTTAAAAATATTAGAAATTCAAATTCTCGGGGCACTGAACCAAATTCTGGGAGGGGACCCAGAGGTCAGTTTTAACAAACCCACCAGGGGATTCTGATGCTCGTGCGAACTGTAGAACCACCGCGCCAGCACGTGCCCTTGGCCTCTGGAATCTGACTGTCCCGGGTTCAAGTTTAGCTCTGTGCATTCTGGTGACCAGATGTGACCTTAGGGGCCTACACGCCCTTCATTAGCCTCTGTTTGCTGTCCCATCAGGTAGATGATAATGGAATCCATGCCCCAGGATTGTGTGGGTTCCCTGAGGGAGGGAAGGCACTCTGCACAAAACCTGGTCCTTAGTAAAGGCTCAAAGCATATTTTTATTAATAGATAGGGCACCTTTCATTTTTATTTTGTGTCTGTCCTTTGTCATTTTTGTTGCTCAGATGAAGAGGTGGTGAAGGTGATGGCAGGTGTTCACACCCCCTATAAGGGCCTCAGTTAAGATTTGAACCCTTCCCTTCAAGGGCCGCCTTTACTAGCAGTGGTCCAGCCCAGTGGCGACACACCTATGGCACATGTGCTACAGCTGGCCATCTGCCACCACTGAAAACTAAAAGGTTCACCATCGCCGGTCTCTACCATGGCCTCGTGCCCCAGCCTGCGTTTCTGATCATCCAAACCCAAGTCCACAAATCTGTAGCACATTTACAGTGTGTCCCGCCCAAGGCCAGCACAGGAAGCCTGAGGGACCCAGAGATCCTGCAGAGATGCCGCCGCTCTGGCAGAGCAAACAATCCTTCCCGGAGGCGGAGATCCTGTGGGACCAGTCAGAGAAGAAACAGCAGGGCGAGGCCACACCTGACCCAGAGGACTCAGTCTAGTTGTGGTCTTCCTCAGGCGTGTGGCGTTCCCTCGTCACAGAAGGGGGTGGAACTTGGCAGGACACATCCTCAGAAAACACAGAGGATGTGGAAATCGCTACTTTTTCTTCTAAGTAGTTCTAAAACAACTACTTCATCATCTGCCCAAATCCTCTTGTGTAACGATCCATCGTTTCCAATATCCATTTGGGAAAAACAAAATCAAGGCACTTGTCCACCACTAAATTTACAACACTCCTCCTCCTCCTCACTCGGGCTTCTTGAACATGAGCAATAACGAGTCCACGACTGTGTTTCCAAGCACCCTCGCTTCCAGAGACATCTTCTGAGGCAGGCAGAGGTGGCCAGCAGGGATGACTGTGGGCCCCTGTGAACAGACCATGTCTGACTCGAGGGACTTGGAGTAAGCCATACATTGAACAAGGCACGGTGAGGACAGACCAGCCACGTCCAACAGACCCCAACTCCAGCTTGGGCTGCCCTGGCTGCTCTGTGTCCCTGGTTCTCTAATGTTCCTTCACCGTGGGGCAAATCAAAGTATTCCTCCTGGGGTGGGGCCCTAGCTGGTCTTTCGCCTTCCCTTTGAGAGCCCTCCGTTCTCCTGGGAGGGCTTACTGCCTTCACGCTTGGGGCAGGGTCAAGACCTCCTCTGGGAGTCAGATCTCCTGAGGTAGCCGGAGACCCAGGACGAAGAACAGCACGGCCCAACACCACTCGTGCCGTTCTTCCACTACTGACCAAGAGCTCCAGGCTTGCAGAAGATTTTAAGGGAGGTGCTAACTTGAGCCCCAGGGGCCTGTGAGCAGATCGAGAAGCAGCCCTCGAAGAGATCTGTTAATGTTCCCATTTTACCTTTCTTGAAAATGGCCTGAGCCACTTATTATGGAGTGTCGGTTGCCGTGGCAGCGAAGAGACACCACCGGGCCTCTTCAAGGTGCACTTCAAAACCAAGCTGTGCCTTGAATCCGGACCTGTCCCCTCCCCTGTTCCCGTGAGGCACCATCGCTTCAAGGGCCTGCAGATTAGGTGGTCTTTGTACTCAACATACTTCCCAGGCTCCCAAGACTTCCAAGGGAGATTCTGATCCTGGCAATATGTCCAGGAAAGGGGAACCTGGGTCTTCCCTCTCTTCATTCCTGTAGAGATGTCCAGGGTAATGTGCCTTTGAACGATTCCCTGCAGCTATAAAATTCCCCTGCCTCCTAAATCGCCCTCAGAGGCTATGGATTCGACTCACTGACACCGTGCTCAGCACCCTTCATCGCTGACGCAGGGCCACAGTGAGTCTCAGAGAGGGGAGGCAGCTTCCCAAGGTCAGCCAGCTAGACAGTGACAAAGCCGCTGCGGGAACCCGGCGCTGTCTGACTCCCAAAGCTGCACCAGGAATCTCTGCAGACCTCTTCGCATTCACGCTCAAGTCAACCTTCCCCGGAAGGCCTCCCGGCCACCTGGACAATGCTGGGGTGGCCCTCGGCGTGCACAGCAGTGGTTCATCTCTGCCTCTATTTAGAAGAAACATAATCGGCTCGGGCTCATCGCCACAGACAACTGGATTTAGAGGACCTCTAAGTCTTATCTTTATCCTGCCCCCACAGCTGCCTAAATGTGTGGCGTCCGGCAGCCCTATGGATAGGGGACAGATGGAGCTGTTCGCATGGTGAGATAAGGGTCTCAGGGTGAGGAATTTGTCTGGGAGGTGACTCCAGGAAGCACCGATGTGGGGTGGGAGACACAGGAAAGACAAGAGAACCAGAAGAGACTACCACGATCATACTCATTTGCTAGGGCTGCTGTTAAAAAAAGAAAAAAGAAAAAGGGCCTGAGTGGCTTAACCAGCAGATTTTCACAGTCCTGGGTGGAAAATCCAAGCACAAGGTGCAGGCAGAGCTGGCCTCTCCTGAGTCCTCTCTCCTTGGTTTGCAGACCGCGCCTTGTCACTGTGTCCTCAGATGGCCTTGCTTCTGTGCAGGCACACACCTGGTGTTTTTCCTCTTCTTAGAAAAGGACACCAACACTACTGGATTAGACTCTCACCTTTTCCGACTCATCGAACCTCATTTACCTCTTCACAGACCCCATCAGTTACCCTCCATGCTGCTGAGGTTCCCTGGACACTGTGAGACACCTGACTTGTCCCCCCTGGAGTCCACGACCCCCAGCTTTCATCGGTCATGGCTGAAGGCCGCTCCTACACCTCCAGCGCTGGCTACCTCCAGGAGGCCCCAGCCACAACCCAGGTGCTCACCTTGGGCCGGAGGAAGCACTCAGCAGCGGCTCTCAGGTGGTGTGGCTGGGGACTGTGAGTGTCCAAGGGACATCACTGTGGGAAGGACTGATTGTCTGAGTCCCTGTCACCCATCCGATGCCCGATCTCCACTGCCCCTTGCACCCTGCAGAGCCAAACCCGAAGCCAAGAGATTTGGGGTCTGTCGCATGCTCCCCTGTCCAGGGCAAAGGCATCATTCAGTTTGCAGCTATAATGGTTGCCACAATGAAGGACATTTGGGAGCCTCGTGGGAACATACCCTAGTGATACAACCACTCTGGAGGTCAGAAAAGCTCCTGCCAAGCATCAGGCACTGTAGTAGGTCTTCAAACTTAAAATTTATAAGAATAAGTACAACTGCATCAACACCAATTTCTTTTCAGGACCTTATTGGTCTTGTGTAGCACAAACAAGTCTAAGCCTCTACAGTTTCCCAGGCCCTTGTATTAGTCTGTTTTCTATTATTGTCAGAAAATAACTGAGGCCTGGAAATGTATAAAGAAAATAAGTTTATGCAGATCATGTTTTTGGAGACTGAAAGCCCCAGGGCAAGCAGCCTGCTCATCCATCACTTCTCTGCAGAAATCATAGCAGAAGATGTACAGAGGTTGGGCCTGATCTTTCTGTTCCAACTGCCTTGCTTGGGAAACAACCACAAGAGTTCCACAAGAGCTGTGATGGTCCCTTCCACGGGTGGTGCTTCGGTGACCCAGTCACCTGTCACCAGGCCTATCTGTTAGGGACTCACCAGCTCACATCGCCACCCTGCGGACCAAGCTCCAGCATGGAATCTTTGGAGGACACACCCAGCCTGAAGCAGAGCTTGAGATCCCTGCCCAGTGTTGGCTTCACTGTACCCTGTGCAGCTTCATCCACAGGGAGGCCCTGTCAGTTCCCGGCCATGCGGCTCCCATGCTTTAGTGGCCCCAGCTTTAGCCCTGGTCTGCAGTCAGCTCCCAGCCCTCCGGTCTGGGCCACGTGTCCCTGAAGAGGTAGGGCTGTAGGTGTACTGTTAAAAGGAGAAAGTACAGCCCTGCAGGGTGCATTCATTTCCTATGGCCAGTGTAACACATTAATGCACATTTGGCGACTCCCAAGGTACAGACCTATTCTCTCTCCTTTCTGCAGTTCCAGAGGCTGACATGGGTCTCACGGGGTTAAAGTCAAGGTGCCAGCAGGGCTCCAGCTCCTGGGGATGTGTTCTGCCTTCCTCTTCCCCTGTCAGAGGGGTTTGTGGTTCCAGGGGTCACCCTGACAGCCAAGGCAAACACCTCCTGTCCTCTGGGGTGTCCTCTGATTAGCAGTTTTCAATCCCCTCGCTGTAACAGGCCGTGCTCACAAGTCCCCCCAGGACCAGGATGTGCGCCCCTTTGGGGAGCCACTAGCCACACATTCCCTCCAGTTACCTCCTACATGCCAGGCTGCGCCCCGGTCCCTGCCCTTTAAAAGGAACACCTGCCCTTTCCCTGACCCCGGTTCAATGCCAGCCACCGTGACCGGCACCCGTCTGCCTGGGCTGCACAGGACTGTGAGCGCCTCCAGCATGGGGCCCAGCAGGCTCCCAGCTCACATGGCCTCACCCCATCCGCACACCAGCTATAAGGAAACTGAGGCCCAGAGGGATGAGGACAGGTGCAGAAGTCCCTCGGGGACTGCCAGACCCTCTGTCTTGTTTCCTCCTTGTGCCTCCCAGTCGGCCAGGGCTGCAGTGCAGACAGGCGAATCTGAGTTTGAATCCCACCTCTACCTCTGTCTCACCATGGGACTCCGGATGAGAAACTGCACACACTGGGCTCTCGATTTCCTCATCTCTAAAATGGGGATAGCGCATCCCCTCTTGCAGAGTTCTCAGAGAACTCAGCCACGTGAGTATAAACACGCTCGCAGTAGAAAACACCCCACAAGACCTGGAGCTTATTATAAGGGGCCTTAGAAAGAACCCAGGCGCCAGCCCTGTCCGCAGAGCTCACAGTAGTGTGTCCTGTCCACGACGCCAGCACGACCGTTAGACGGTGTTGGAGTGACAGTGACACAGGTTTGCGTCTCCAGGACACTCTCGGTTACCTTCTATCCTCAGACCTCGCCTCCAGCCTCGGGACCTTGAAATGTGTCTCCCGCCTCCCGACACCTATGACCGCCAGACTGATCAAGTTCGGGGACCACCAGACCCCCCCCTTATGCCATCAGAGTGAGGCACAGAGGCGAGAGTGAGCCTCCGTTCTGTCTGGGGCTCTCGGTTATCCTCCTGGCCTCCCCGCTCCTCTCCAGCCGTGCTGCTGTGTGCGGATGCATCCTGGGCTGTTCTGTGTCTTTGTCTGGGTCTTTGTGTCCAGACAACAGAGAAGGGGGGCAGAGTGCACAGTGCCCTCGCCCAACCCCTCTCGTTATCCGTCCGCAAACAGATCCCTCCAGACACCGCACCTGCTCCCCGCCGCCCAGCAGGTGCCGGGCCCACCCCGCCCACACCACTGCAGTGCAGGGAAAGGCGAAGGCCAGGCCGCCAGCTGCCTCCCCGTGGCCCCCCCTCTGGCCCACACCTCTCAGGCCGCAGATGATTCTCAGCTCTTCTCCCACACAGCAGATGCTGATGGGGGGAGGGCTGTCTCCCTCACCCCCAGGCTCTTTCCCCCATCCTGTAGCTTCTGAACCTTTTTATCCGTCCCCACCCCACCCATGGCCCCCTGCCCCTGGCATCAGGCCCCCTCCAGTCTGTTCCCCATGCAGAAGCCAGATTATCCTGGAAATGCAGACGACCTCATCCTCCGCTGCTGACAGCCCTCTGGCCCTGAGATAAACAGCAAGACCGTGACCCTGCTGCCCGCTGGCTCCCTGGTTTGTTCTCACCCAGTTCACACCCCGTCCAGGCTGGCCCGGCCTCAGAATCTCCAGGGAACCTTCTTTGACTTCCAGGTGAAAATCGATTCTTCCAGGCTCACATCCTTGCATCCTCCAGGATCCACATGGACCCTCTCCTTCGGGCCGATTTCAACGCTGAATCACACACCATTGGCTCCGTACACACACACACACACACACACACACACACACACACACACACTGCTGAGGCTCCCTGGGGCGACACCTTTCCTGTTTCCCCCTTGGCAGGACCCAGGGGTAGATAGAGAAGGGTCTTGTCACACAGAGATCTCACTGCACGCTGTCAGAGAATGGTGACATCTGGAAGCTGTGGATCGGAAACCGCTGCACACATACACAGAGGTGGGCGGAGGAGAGCGCCTGCCCAAGGCCCTGCTCCGTCTGCACAGACGGTCACCCAGCGTCTCCGGGGCCCCTGGCTCCATGTGCTTTCCAGACACGTCACTGCGGTTTGAATCTAAGAGGTCCCCCAGAAGGCTCGTGTGTTCAGGGCTGGGGCTGCGCTTGTGGATTCATCATCCGAGGGCGTCATGGGAAGGCTGTGGAGACTCAGCAGGCGGGGATCTAGTTGAAGGAAGGTGGTCACGGAAGGGGACGGTGTCTGGAGTCCTCCTCCTCCTCCTCCTCCTCCCTGCTTCTTCCTGGCTGCCATGAAGTGAGCATCTTTCCTCTGCCAGACTCCCCGGCCACAGGCCTGAGACCAATGGCGCCACCTTGCCAGGGACTGAAACTTCTCAAACCATGAACCGAATGATCCTCTCCTACCTTGTCTTTCCCAGATGTTTTGTCACAGCACAGGAAAGTGTGGACCACTCCACCCCTCCAACGGTTACACTGGAATGGCTGCAGATAGGCGGGCAGTGCACTGTCAGGGACGTGAAGGGTGGTGACGGTGTCTTCCTGTCTTGGTCCCTCCTGGTTGCAGCTTCCTGGATCAGCTCTAGCTGCCTCCTGCCTCTCCTGAGCTACAGAAGCAGCACCCTCCACACACACACACCCTCACTGGTCCCCACGGTGCAAACCATGCAGAGCTCTTCGGGAAGACACCAAGGAAAGCAACAGGGGGCAAACAATTTACTGTGCTCCAGCTTCAGGGGTTAATGCCGTAAAAGCTGTGGATATCACCGCTCAGTGGGACAGGGAGTGGTCCCACCCATTCTACAGACAGGGAAACTGAGGCCGACCAGACTGAGACAGCTCCAACAGTCTCGGTCCAGATCCTGGCCTCAAGGAGCCCCCTCCGCAGCCCAGCTTCATCACACTTCCCACACTCCCATCACCCCCTGTGCTGGCCAGCACTTCCTGTGCGGTCCTCCCTGCCTCCATGGCAGGGACTCCAGCCTGCCGCCCCCACACAGCCGTGCTGCAGCCGCTCTGCGGAACAGCACATTCTTTATTTATGAGATGCATCTGGGCTGACTGCAGATGAGCCGGGAACACCATGGCGCCTGCAGGAGCCAGGGAGTTCTGGAGCCAAAGTGCTCCAGGGACAGGCAGGGCTGAGCTGTGGGAAGCCAGTGGGTTTGCAGAGCGGAGGGTGGGGTGTAGAGAGGGATCCAGGCTCTTGGTGCCCTTTGGGACCCCCTGCCCTAAGCAAACAGCAGAGAGCCCTAGAGCTGGGAAGATGGGAGATAGGAGGCACTGATCACAGTTGAGCATCTCCTTGAATCTACAGAAAACTCTGCAAGGCAGGGGGTCTTGTGCGCATTCACTGGGTTGGGGGCACGGCTGGCAGGGGAACCTAGCTCTTTCTGAGAACTGCCCTGCAGTTTCTTTCTCTCCCATCCAAAGAAGAGGAGAACAGAGGGGGCTATAAAGATCTTTCAGGCTGGGGATGCAACTGTAGCACACATGAGGCCATAAGTTCAATCCCTAGCACCGCGAAACGGAACAACATAAAAAGATCCTCTCAGCCAGACACGATGGTGCACACCTGTAGTCCCAGCCCTCCAGGAGACTGAGGCAGACGGATCACAAGTTAAACCCAGCCTGAGCAGCTTAGTGAAACCCTGTCTCAAAAGGAAGACTAAAAATGGCTGGAGATGTAGCTCAGTTCAAAGGCCTTGGGTTTGATCCCCAGTCCTGGGGGACGGGGTCTCAACATAACCAGAAAAGGAGACAGACAGACTTGTAAATAAGGCTTCCAGAAAGGAACATCGAAAGATTAAGGTCCTCTTAGAAATTCCTGCAGTTTCATGCCGCTGCTAGGAGTGCACGCTGTTTCTGAGGCTCCCAGGGCCACTGCAAAGAGAGAAAGTAATTTGTTTTGTAAGTGCCCAACATCTGCCAAGAGAAAACAAAAAATCGATGCACAGAGACACAGCTATGGCTGGTGCTGAAAGAGGTGGCTCAGGCCTCCTCTCATCTCGGATTCCTGATCTCCTAGGAGCAGCTCTTCCTGCCCTGACCCCCCAGCCTCCGTCCACCACCCCGGGCCCGCCGGCCATCTCCCTCCTTTCCTCGGTGGGTGCGTTTTCGGATCTGGCCACCAGGTGTCAGTGTGGGGTAGGTCGCAGAGGGAGCTCCGCGTGGCAGGGGAAGATGGAGCCAGGTGGCAGTAGGGGGTGCAGGTCGCGGGGGGGGGGGGGGGGGGG
>NW_022900924.1:1075463-1076449 GCF_012274545.1 Fukomys damarensis | reverse complement strand
GGGGGGGGGGGAGTCGGCGCTAGACTTTGTGGAACCTCTATACAGAAGTCAGCCTTTTACGGAACAGAATCAGGAGCATCTCTGCAGGGGGCAAAAAGGACGCGCCCAGGAGATTCAGCTGCTTCCTGCCAAATGCAGCTCTCAGCCCCAGGCCTCCCATCTGAGCAAGGGGTGCGTCCGCGTGCTCCCTGAGGGGAGGAGAACGGGCCCTGCCAGGTCACTAAGGTTAGGGACACTCCGATGGGGAAGAGAGCAGCGAGCCCCCTTTTCTTTCTTGTGGTGGGTTTGAGGCCCAAAAGTCAGGACTAGTTTGAGTATGAAGGACAGAAATCCATCCTCAAACATCTGGAGACACAGCAGGCACGGAGAGGGCCTTTGGGGCTCACACCCTGGGCGCTGCATGAGTCTGGACACAGGAGGAAAGCGCGCACTGTCTCTGTCTGCCCTCTGCCTCTCCCCTGTGTGGCTTCTGTTCCAGGCTGGCTCTGGGGACCGGTCGGAGCAAGCCCCTGTTAGCCTCACAGGCCGGGCACCTAGAGAGCCAGGCTCTTCCCGGTTTGGATGGGACCTCGTGCCCACCCCTCCCCAGCCCGACCATGACGGCCACTAGAGGCCAGACCCAGAGCCTGCCCGACCCCCCCAGGGTGGGCCAGAAGAAGGTGTGGAAAGCCCCTGCGAGCTGGCAGCAGGGCCTCCTGCTCCACCAAGCAGCCATGAAACAGAGCCCCAGCAAGTGAGGGAGTCACTGCCCGGCCCCACAGGTGGGGGCTCACTTGCTCCTGTCCCACTGGCTGCTGGCTCCCTGAGGTCACAGATGTGAGGGACAGCCCTCCCCTCCCACAAAGCCTCTTCCTGTGATCCTCACTGCCTGGGTTTTGATAACAAGCTCGTGTTCCCACAGCCCTCCTCAGGCATGCCGGGAAAAGCCGGCTGATATGCTCCCTCACGCGGGTGTGTGCTCTCT
Organism: Fukomys damarensis; assembly: GCF_012274545.1. NCBI lineage: Eukaryota > Metazoa > Chordata > Mammalia > Rodentia > Bathyergidae > Fukomys > Fukomys damarensis. Next base: position 1,075,485 of record NW_022900924.1, on the reverse strand, counting down.
CTCTCTCTCTCTATCTCTCTCT
>NW_022900924.1:1060394-1074816 GCF_012274545.1 Fukomys damarensis | reverse complement strand
TCTCTCTCCCTCCCCCCCTCTCCCTCTCTTTCTCTCTCTCTCTCCATTTCTCCCTCTCTCTCCTTTCTTCCCCCCCTAAACATACCCAAAATGTGTGAGATCTTCACACACACACACACCGCTCTCCCTCTACCAAGTGTTTCTTTCCTCTCTCCGAAGGCTCTCCCACTGCAGGCCTTGTCCCTGGATCTTTGACCCTAGGGGTGCTCTGTGGGGCAGCCACATGGGGTGGGGGGATCCGTGGCTTCCCAGGGACAAGAATGAGAGCCGTGCAACTAGATGGAAGGGCTGCAGGGGACCCGGGGGAGAACCAGAGCTACCTCCCCTTCGGGAGCCTCTTATTTTCCCCACACTTTCCCGATGTCTGCTGCCCCGCCCGTCCATAACCTCCCCAAAGGGGAAACTGAGGCTCGGTGTGGCAAAGCCGTCCAGGACTCGGGGCACCGTCGGGGGGCTCATCCAGGGAGAGGGCACTGAGCGCTGAGGCTGCTGGGAGTTGTGCAAGTTGTGGCTTCGGGAGAAAGGCCTTGCCTCTCTGTGGGCCGAGCGTTTGCCGGGGTGGGGTCCCCAGGCCCGAGCCCGTGGCCAGGCCGCCTGCGTGAGCACAGTGCTCGGGGGATGGGTGTCCTAGCCTGCCACTTACTTCGGACCAAACGGCATCAATAATTTAAGTGTTTTCCATCATAACCCAGGAAAATTGGTCTCCTGGCAAGATAGGGAAAATAATTTCACGCTCCCTTTCCTTCCCTCCCAAGATCACCCCTGACAAATTGTCTCTTTATGGCCTGTCACTCGGCGCCATCCCACATCTGGGGTCCCATTTGTTAGGGTTGCTAGTCCCACTCCTGGTTCCGGCTGGGGCTGCCTCTTCCTAGAGCTGCCATCAAATCCTAATTTCCTCCCTCTCCTACCCTTCCCTCTTCTTCTTCTTTTTTTTTTTTTTTTCTCCTTCTTTGCTTCCTTTTTCCTTCACCAAATTTTCTCTGCCTTTCTCCAGGGATCTGAGGACTTCCTGTAGAAAAGCTATAGTTATTCCTACTAAAGTGTGAGGGGCTGCTTTTGTAGCCGTTTTGAAGCAGAATGGTACTATTTGTTAAGCCCATTTGTACTCATTCACTCTTTAATTCACCCCACAAAAGGGCAAGGGATTTAGCTTAGTGGCTTTGCCACCTGCCTTGCGAGCTCAACGGCCTGAGTTCAATCTCAGTGCCCAAAAATTTTTTTTTTAAATTCATCCCCCAAATCTTGTGCAACCCCTAATGTTCTTGTAGGGTGGGTGGTCTTGGATGAGATGCTTGACCTCTCTGACCCTTCAAATTCTGATGGGTTTAAAGGGAATAATAATGATGTCTAAAGGCTGCTGTGAGGTAGGTTTGCATCTCATGTGAAAGGGACAAACAACATCTACCATGAGCATCTTTCCGTCCCTGTTAGCGACCAAGGTGGGCGGTTGGGGCGGAGATGGGGCAGGACACAAGCCATTCTGAGAAGAAGGCTAACACCTGCCCTCGCCCTGGGCCTGGGCGAGGGCGCGGCTGCCTCTCACCTTTCACAAGCAGAGGCACAAGCCCCGTGTCCCTCGGTCAGCAGAGGACACTGCGGTTACGGCTGTGAGCCTGGGGTGCCAACCCAACGCTGCTGCTCTGGGCTGTGGTGTCTCAGCGGCTCAGTGTCAGGGGCACCTGCCTGGAAGGTGGTGGCCAGCCAAGCCCCATCCGAGGCCTCAGCACAGCCTCACATCCCACGGCTCACTCAAGGCCCTCTCTACACAGACCTCACCATGTCTTCCTACTGCCCACTGCTAGGATGGACCATGAGAACACTTCCTGGACAGTACTACTTCCCCAACACAACGCTTGCACTTCTACAGCCCGTTTCTTAAAGTGCTTTAGGAAAACAATTCATACTAGGCTGTGAATGGCTGCCACCATTGACACAGCAGCTCCCACCTCACACTCTACGAGTCCCCGGTCATGCCGGACTCCCTTTCACACCAAAAAAGGAGTGATGGGTGTTCAGGTAAGTTTGCGAGACTCTGAATATGCTCCCTTCCAGTGAGTCACGAGACATGTTCAACTGCAGGCTCTGGGGCATCCTGCACGAGAATTTTTTCCCCCTGCAAGAAACAACAGCCCGGAAAGAATCTTTGAAAAACCTCGACAGAAGAACCATGGAGGGCTCTGTGGGGTAGCACATCCCCAGAAGCTAGAATGTGAGTCCCATATGCGGATACTGTTGTCTGTTTTGCTCGATGACAGCCTCGGAACCTGGAATCATGTTCCCTACATAAAAGACATTGGATGGACGTGGTGGATGGATGGACAGACGGAAGAATGAATGGATGTGCCTGCATTCTAATCCTGTCTTTGCCTTTATCTTGCTGTATGGCCTTAGGCAGGTCCTTACCCCCTCCTGGGTTTCCATCTCTGTGCATGTTGAAAAGAAATAAGACAAGAGCCACTCATAGGAAAACGGATACATATTGAGGATATACTCCTAAGTGGAATAAATAAGTCAGACACGTACAGATACAGAATAGTTTCTCTGGTGTGAAAAACTGTAATGGTACATAAGATCTTAATGGTGTAATTGACAATGTGAAATAGGAGGAAAAGGGCTGAAGGTGTAGGGAAAGTGGGAAGGGTAAGGGAAAGGGAATAAGGGAAAAGAAAAAAATATGAGAAAATGAAAAAATGGAAATAAAGTGTTTGTAAATAGGGAAGGGAGGAGGGGTGAAGGGGAGCAGGGACAAGGGGAAAAAATGAGAGCCGAGACCTGTCATGGAAAGGTACAGGATCCCAGTGATGACTGTAACCGTACTGTACACCTAAAATGTGCCAATAAACTCAGCGAGGAAAAAAAGAGAAAATAAACGACACAAAATTACACCTCCCAACGGGGTGGGAGTGGGCAGCAGCGCCCCAAGAGATGCAAACTGATTCTTCAGGAACAGAAAATAAAGCCCTCCTCCAGAGGTACACGTAGTATACGCACAGATACACTATACATTGTACCTGTAGTACTGAAACATTCCTTCAGGGAGAGGTGATTAGGAACAGAGCGCATAAACCTCTTGCCTTCTGAGAAATGCTGACCTTGATCTGGAAGATTCTATGAGGGACAGACATGGGCCAGGAAAGGCGGGGCCGGAGAGGACGGCCAGAGGGCGAATGGGCAAGGGGTAGGCAGTCAGTGCAGTAAGGAGCCAGGAGGGAGCAGGTGAGAGGGAGGAGCAGACGAGAAAAGACTGACACACAGACAGCTCCACTCAGGCTGCGAGTTATTTCTCTGTTTTACGGATTTCTTTGGAGGGTAGCAGGGATTAAATGAGAGGCTCCTGAAGAGTACAAGTGACAGGGAAACAAGGAGAAAGGGGAGCGACAGCAGAAATTAGGCTGGGAGACATAACCAGCTTCCTTTATGCTTGGCTTTCAAAACAACAAGCCACGAACAATTTATCAGGGAAACACAGCAATCATCAATATATGTACACCAAAGAACTGAGCTTCAAAACCCCTGAAGAAAAAATAGGCAGCAAAAACTGACAAAACTAAAAAAATGATAAATCTAAATCATAGTAGGAGATATAAACAGCTCTGATAACTGATAAAAATTTTTTTTCTTAGGCTAGGCACAGTGAGTATGCCTGCAATTCCAGCTTCTCAGGAAGCTGAGGCAGGAAGATCATAAAGTCAAAGCCAGCGTGGGGAATTTAGCAAGACTGTCTCAAAATAAAATAAAATGGGTTGGAGGTGTAGTTCAGTCATAAAGCATTTGCCTAGCATTTGCAAGGCTCTGGATTTGATCTCACTCTATATATATGTATATATTTCATATTATATAACTATGCAACACTATTAACTTCACAAATTGATATTTACAGAACACTATACCCTATAACTACAGAATATAAATACTTTTCAACTTTACCTTCCAGCCCATAAACAAGGTACTGTACACTAGAACACAAAATAAGGTTCAATTTACTTCTCAGAATAAAATCTTATAGACTACATTCTCTGGCCACAGTGGAGTTTTGCAAATCAAGAAAAATAAGAGATCCAGAAAATCTCAAAGTATTAGGGATTTGGATAATATACCTTTACATAACCCATGAGTCAAAAGAAAAAAAGAGAGAGAGACAGAGAGAAACTGGTTGGGAACATCAGCAAAGTTCCAGCTAATACTGGGCCGTCTCTTTATTACCACCATCATCGGCTAGCATGGGGGCTGGGCTCCAAGGGGGCACGAGGGTGGAGAAGAACAGAGCACATGGCAGCTGCCAGAGCTACACTGGCAGGTATGCACACACATGAGCTCTTCTGCCAGACTCACTCTGGGATTCTGCGCACGCTCTGCACCTGGAAGGTCTGGGCGTGAGATCCCCACTCCCGGAAGTGCTTGTATCACCCGAGTGGTGATCACTCTCCAGCACGTACTGAAAACCTCGGTAGCCTGGGAACTGGGAGCACACCCACCTGGAAAAGGGAAGAGAGGGAGGGTTACCCTGCAGAGGCACCAGTGCATCCTGAAGGACAGCCCAGCCATCCCAGCCTTACTCCATCACCTGGAGTATGTCAGCTCTCTCCCCAGCCACAGGGCCTTTGAGCATGAGCATGCAGTTTTCCTTCAAAGTTCGAAGATGTTCCCCCTCTGGCCAGTCTTTGCATGACTCAGCTGTATCTGTGCTTTGGGTCCTACTGCAATCAAGACTTTGTCAGGGCCATTTGACCTACCCCAAGATTAGGCCACATCCCCGATGGTCCCTTTGTAGCACTCACTGAATTCAACAATGTTAAAATTATTTATGAAGTGTGAGCCTCCTCTGCCAGCCGTTCCTGCTGGCTTGCTCAGCTCCAGCTCTAGTGCCTAATGCCCCCTCTCCTGGTAGACGTGAGGAAGAGCCCATAAATATTAGACCAATGAAGGAAGGAAGGCTCTTTCCTCTGTTCCCTTTCCCAGAGCCACTTCCAAGAAAAGACCTATCGTTTTAATGTGTTGATCTCGATATTCTTTGGGACAGAGTGCTGTTTAGACTTTGTCTTCTCATTTTTCTATCTATAAAAGAGAGGGACAGACTCGAGAATCACAGGGGCATCTTATTCTGAAGTAATGGGATTCTTCGGTCGCTTCCTCAGAAAACTAATGGAAGAAAAAATAGCATACCTCCCACCTTCATCACTGCCTTGTAGGAGGCAAAGGGCATCTGGGAAGGCGGCTCTGATGTCCCCTAAATGGGGAACCCACATCTGGGCCTTCATCTGCCCCCTCTCGGGGGAAGAGGGAACGATCCTGAGCTGGAAGCTGGATTTAGTCGCCTCTCTGCTGTCGGACTGAGAGACCTGCTGGCTCTGCACTGGTGTCTTTACGGCTGGACATCCACCTTCCCTCCCCTATTGTGGCCAAAGATCCTGCCATCCCTCCCCTCTAGGTTAAGGTGGGAAAATAGAGCTGAAGGCAGCAAGGTGCGTGTGACGAGGTCTAGCCAATCAGAGCATTCCATTCTTTGGGGCATGGAGATTAGTTCAGAATGAAGCATGTGACTCATGTTGGCTCAATGAACACCTTTCCTGGAATCTGATCTCTCCATTGAGAAATGGTCTCTCCCCGGGGCTAGAATGTAAAGGGAAGCTGCCACCTTTGCCTTTAAATGGGAAGAGTGAATCTAAGAATGTAGCACACCGAGGCAGGCAGAGCAATAGAGGGAGAAAGTACCTGGATCCGGCCATAACTGAAGCCAAGTACCAGGGTCGCTAAACATCATTTAGGTTTAAACAAGCTTAGTCTGGGTTTCCATTACCCACAGTCCCATAAATTCTGCCCGAGACCTCCACACGCCTCCATGTGCTCTGAAGTGTGGGCATCAGCCCCCAGCACAGTTTTCATAAGTCATGGACTGTCCTTCCCAACACCCTGTCTTTGCCCTGCCAAGCAGAGCCTTGGGCCCACTTCCGCCCCCGCGTGGACGTGGAAGGAGTCCACTTCATTGCTGTCCCAACCCATGGCCTGCAGGGAGGGGTAGTTGTCACTCAGCTCTCCCTTCCTGCCCAGAAAGTTCTCCTGCTCAAAGATGGTCAGCCTGGAGTTGCGGTGGTTCTACAGACACAGACAGGAGACAGCCAGACCACCCAGTGCTCTTCTGGGTACCCAGAGGCAGACTTCTGGGTATCCACGGCCCCTCGGTCCTGCCCTTGTCTCCAAATCAGCTTCCTTGGCCAGCCTCTCAAAAGGACAGCAGCGACTCAAAACTTACAGGAGGTTTGTCACCTTTCCTTCCAGAATTTTCCACAAAGAAAGTAATCATGGAACAGAAAAGAACTAAAAGAATATGCATCATAACAGAAAAGGAGTGGGGCGTGAACCTGGATGTCCAACAACAGGGTCTGATGGTGAACAGGGGCATTGTGTGGCTGGTAGAAAGAATTACCAGGCGTCCGAGCTGAGACGTGGCAAGGGGTATGTCTGAGCCCCTATTTCCACATCTAAAAGTGGGACTGACCACACCTGGTGTTTTGCAGACATCAGGGGTTGGGAGCCTCATGGAATGAGACTGCCTGTGTTGTCACATGGTTTGAAGAGGGGACGCGAGAAGTTGAACTCTGGATGTCTGATTGGCCTAGAGCCCGCTAGTGGGGCTCAGGTCTTCAGGGGGCCAGGTGGAAGGACTCACCGTGCAGACCACGGGCAGGAAGGAAGCGAGCCTCTCCATGGGGTAGGCCGTGTTCCCGCTCCAGGCATCCCAGCAAGGGTAGTCACCCCGCTCCAGCATGTACCGCTGCCCTTGGAAGCCGCATGCTCAAAGCCTACCCAGCAGCAGATGTGGGGAGGCAGGACGGGGAGGTGGGACCCCCAGCCGTGGGTCCCAGGCCGGTGCACTCACTCAAGTGACTGTCGCTCGGGGAAGAACAGCACCAGTTTTCAGTCCACAGAGGGCTGGGACGCTGCTGAGCCTCGTATAACAGGAGTCCCTGAGCCCTTTGGCACCAGGGACTGGTTTCTCGGAAGAGTTTTCGTACCGTTGGGCGGTGGGCACACAAGGCGGAGAATGGCTTCCGGATGCATCAAAGGAGTCAGCCACCGAGATCCCTGGGGTGTGCCGTTCACAGCTGGGTTTGAGCCCCTGTGAGAATCTAATGCAGCACTGGTCTAACAGGAGGGGAGCTCAGGTGGTGATGGGAGCCCTAGGGAGTGTCAGTAAACACAAATAAAGCTTTGCTCCCGGGTCTGCCACTCACCTCCCGCTGTACCGCCAGTCCCCCCGCCAGGCCATGGATTGGAACCTCGTCTTACAGTGCACAGAAGAGCCCTCAACAAAGATGGACTTGACCCAGAGCATCAGGAATGCTGGGCGCAGGTGCTGCCTAGACCCCGCAGCCCGTGAACTCCGGGTGTGCCCCATAGGTGGAGGACCTCTGTCCCACAACAGTGCCCAGCCGACCTGCACCTACACCGCCCCGCACACTAGGCACACAGGGCTCACCAAGGGCCACCTAAGGGATTCCTGGTGACCCTTCCGGGACGCGGGAGGGGGCAGCCCTGGGGCACTACCCAGGCGCCACATCTCTCTGCCCCTCTGGGTCTCATGAGATGTGGGGCTTGCACCTGACACCCGGCAGGGGACAGAGTGCGCTGAGCTGGAGGGCAGCAGCGGCTCCTCAGCTGCAGGGAGATGACCCCACATCCACCTTGTGTTTGTCACCTGTGTGGCAATGTGGTCTGACTCTGCCCAGGCTCCTGTCTCCTTACCACTGTGGCCACCAGCCTGATCCTGACCCCGACCCCTCCGTCCCCCCAAAGAAAGATCATATTCATCATCTCAGCACTGAGCCAAAAATTCGTAGCATTTTAAACAACCGTGTTTGTACAGTTGCCTTGTACTTTTGGTGAGTGAGGTTGGCTGTTATGCCTAAGGGGGATTGATTGGTACTGGGGATCGAACTCGGGACCTTGCGAGGCAGGCAGCAGAACCACTGAGCTACATCCTCAGCCCTCAAGAGGGTTACTTTTAAACCCAGGGGAGTTGTCTCAGCCAGTGGGCAGGTACCGTGTGTAGGGCACCCCTGCATCTGGCCGGGGAGCAACCTGTGTGAGCTCGCACAGCAGTGCCGCACCCTCCTCCGTCCCTCAGGAGGGCACAGGGGCACCAACCTTGGCAACTGTTCCTTTAGCTTCTGCTTCTTGAAGAAAGGGGGATGGGGCTCAGACGGGAGCAGGGGCTGTCTGGGGGCCGATGCAGCAGGCTGGGAAGGTAAGGCTGAAACTGTCTGGAAGCCCCAGAACCCCTCTTTAGGTCCTTTCCTGTCCTCCCACCCCATCACACTGACTACACCCTACACACACACACACACACGCACACGCGCGCACACACACACACACACACACACTCACGCTCCACTCAGCACTTTCAAAGATCTCACGGTCTCGAAGCCCAGCTCCAGCACGCTGGGGCACTCAGCTGTGACCTCGTGCCGCCGGCCCCGGAAGCCCTCTTCATCCCACACCGCCACCTGTGCAGGAGAGGAGAGGTGGGGCAGAGGAGGCTGCAGGTGTCAGCATCCGGTAGGGGTGAGGGGTGGGAGCCTTCCGGGGCTCAGGGTGGAGCAGGACAGGTAAAACTGGGTGCACACCCCGAGGCTCGCCCGGGCAGGGAAGGGAGGTGATGGGTCAGGGAGAGCCCAGGTCAGGGCAAGGTGGCCCTCCATGTAGCACCGCCGAGCACTGTGAAGACCTCTGGGTTCTCCCAGACATTCTGTAAGCCTGGACCTTCATGTGAGTCCTCCAGGTCTTTAAGGCTGATAACAAATTCAAAGCCACCCCACCCCCCAACACAGGCAGAGTCAAAGAAAGTGGGCAGGAGACAAGTGCAATCTCTGCCAGAGAATGGACTAGTTCAAGTTTGGGATCCAAAGACCTGAGTTCAAATCCAGACTCTGTACGTGTGACCTGGGCAAGTCCCTGCCCCCCTCTGAGCTTGGTGGGATCCTCTGTGAAACGGGCATTCTGGGCCCTCCCCCAGGGAGGCAGGGATTCAGTGGGGGTGGGGATGAAGATTCTGGGGGCTTGGTTTGCCCCGTTTCCGCCACCCTCCCAGACCACCCTCCTGGCCGCTCCCTACCCTCCAGTGTCCTGCCCACTTGGTGCACTGCAGCGTTGTGCTGGCCTCTTCTTGCGCAGGAGAAGAAGATGAGACCACACAACTCCCTGCTGCTTTGGGCAGGGGCAGGGTCCTCCGCGTTGGCCCGTCCCTCTGCTGTCCTTTCCATCTGGGGCCAGCGCGTGCTGTCCCCACCTCACAACTTGCTCCACGCTGGGTCCCAGTGCCTCTGAGTCCCACTGTGTGGAGAGATCTGCTCCCTGCAGGACTGGGTGTGGTTACCAGGGTATCAGCCCCCCAAGGGTGGGGTGCTCAGCTGAGGGGCTGGAGCAACTGTCGTCTACAGGAAGTGCTGCGCCCAGTTGAGGCTCACAGGGACCAGTCGGGGCATGTGGGGCCTGATCCTGGTTAGGACAAGGATGGCATTCAGGACGGCATGGGACTGGGGACCTCGGCCACCCCCTCCCAGGATGTTCCCTCCAATCTCTGAGCCCAGCCCCCCAAACCTGAGACTTAGCGGGGCGGGCCCAGAGAACATGGCAGAACTGAGACCCACGAAGGCCAGGCTCTTACAGGCAGGGAGCAGAGAGGGGCCCCTGGCAGGCAAAGCCCCAAGTCCGCAAGTGAAGCAGCAGAAACAGAGCCAGCCCTGGCCACAGCCCCAGGGCTGAGGGGTCAGCAGCTCTGGCTTTAGCTGGGAGTGGACAGGGCAGGCTGCCTCCTGCAGGGAGACCCACGGAGGGTGGTGAGAGGTGGAAGGTCGGCCTCGGTCAGCTCCCCAGGGCCGGAGCAGGAGCGTGAGCACGGAATGCGGAGTCCAGAGTCAACCCGACCAGCCGTGTGACCTTGAGCGAGCCACTGCCCTTCGCCTCAGTGTGTAAGACGGGATGGAAATAAACTGTGCCATGCTCTCGTGAGGCGATGCGACCTGCTCCTTCCTTCGCCCCTCCCATGCCCCTCCCACTCCAGCGGGAGCAGTGCCGGGGCTGCCTGCTGGAGAGGGCATTTCAGCTGGGTTCTGAAGGGTGAGGAGGATCCGCAGAGTAAGGTGGAGGAAAGGCATCTATGCCGGAGTGTGAAGGGGCCTGGTCTTGGGGTCCGAGGACAAGGCAGAGCTAGTTGCCCATTTGGGCTGGAGCCTCAGGGGTCCTAAAAGGAAGAACTAGGAGAGGTGGACTGAGCCACAGCCTGCAAGTTTCGCAAAGCCAATGAGGCGTCCAGGTGGCTCTGCCGGCAGAAGCAGAGAGCTGCTGGTCACAGTCATGCTTTGCAAACTGTAGTTCACCTGCTGAACATCCAGAGCTTGCAGAATTCCCTGGGTACCTCCGTCCCCTGCACCGTCCTCAGGTTGGCTGAAGAGGGGCCGAGGGGGAAGAGCAGAGCTGAGACCCTCAGCCATGGTGAGATCCAGCCCTGCCGAATGCCACCCGGACGACCTGCGAACCCTTCCCTGGGGCCCCGTGAATGAGCGCATCCATCCCTCTGGGGGCGCGGGGGTCAAATGCAGCTTTGATCACCCTCGTGACACTGATGAAGGGTGACCACGAAAACGAAAGGTTAAAGATGCAGGCGGGCAGCCCGACTCGCGTCCTCCTCTAACTGACCAGGGAGCTTTCGGCGTGGTCCCCAACCTCTCCAAGCCTCAGTTTCCCTGAGCATACGTGAGTGCAACAGGGTGACGAGGTTCAGCCTGAGCGATCGGGGTGTTGTGAGGATAAATGCGATCCTATGACTGGCATCTGTACCTGTTCCAGTGATAGAAAAAGCACTATGCATCTTTATCACTTTTGTCATCACTCATAATAAAAGTGCTCATTACTAAATAATCATTTGCAAAGAACTTCTGAGAGCTTGGCTTTGGGGTTAGAAAGATATCGGTCCTGATCCCATCTGAGAGAAGAGGAAGTGGGCCGGAAGACGTGAGGAAAGGTCTCAATTTCTCATCTGCAAATGGGGCTGAACCCTGAGACTCCCTGCTCTGAGGGAGATCACAGGACCCAAGTCAGTCAAAGGCTCTGAGCAGAGGCCCCCGGCACGGTGTCCTCCCCACCCCTGCTCCCACCCTTTGGTGGGGGGCTCATTGCCAAGGGGTGCGAGGAACTGCCCCAGACGGCAAAGCCTTGGCGCCCAGCTCCGTGGGTGGCCCCCACACAGGCATCTTGGCCCCGGTTCCGGTGGCCGCCCTGCCTCCTCCTGTTGCACAGTTCCTGCCTCGCCCTCCTGGGCCTCCGCTCAGGATGAAAGGGGGAGGCTGTGCTGTGGGGAGCCAGGAGCAGGAAGCCGCTGAGGCAGAGCTGGCCCCAAGCCAGTGGACCACAAGGCAGAGCTGGGCTCCACAGGGATCCTGGACCCCCGGAGACAAGGCAGGAACCCATGAGATACCCCCACATACCCTGCCCGGGACTGGAGCGTCGGCCTGCAGGTGACCTGGCTGAGTGTTCTTTTGGGTCCCTCTGGCCCAGCTCCACTGTGAATTCCTGTCACAGGATCTTGTCCAAGTCACTTGTCCTCCTGCGCCTCGGTTTCTTCATTAGTGGCATGAGAGAATTAGACCACAGGGGCTCTGACATCCGCTCCCTCGTGTACAATCTGTGCTGTCCCCCCTGGACCCTGTTTCTCTGTCTCTCTCCTTCACCACCATTCTCCCGGCAGCTGCCATGTTCCTGGCCACCAGCTCTGTCCCTGAGGTCAGATGATGGGAGTCAGCAGGGACTCCGGGCGGGCCAGCAAAGGATGGGGCCCAATGTGGGCAAAGCAACAGGCCCCAGGTCTTGGATGCTGAGCCCGCCTGAACGTGGGAAGACTCAGGGCCTGCCAGGAGAGGAGGGTGAGAGCCCCAGACCAGGGCCAACACCGGATGGCATAGAAGAAGCACAAAGACCCAGGACTGGCCTGCCTGTTCTCCTGGGTGGGCGCTGAGCTCTCCGTGCCCTGGCCTCCCTTATCTGTGAAGTGGGTATAACACAAGCACCGATCAGAACCTCTGACTGACAAAGGTGATAAGGGAAAAGCATTTGGTGTCATGCTTAGCACCCGGAAGGGGCCGTGGAAACCTGCCTCTGCTTTGTAGACCATTTCTCCTGCACACAGTGTCACCTTGCTCTTGTGTAGCACCTGACAGAGATACTGGAGGTCACCAGTCACTGCAGGCGCAGAGGCAAGCAGGGCAGAGACTTTGATCAAAGTCACCACGGCCTCGTGGCAGAGGCAGGAGTCAAACACAGGTCCCCTGGCTGCTGGGGGCGCCCCTTTAATGGCCGATGCTGGGCCCAGCAGGGACCCTCAAGCCCACCCTGGCTGTGGCCATAGAGGAAGGAGTCAGGGTGGTCAGGAGGCCCAGGGTGCCGGCAGGCCCGCGCTTCTGTGCTGCACTCGGCTCACGATGGAAAGCGCTATTCTTGGCAGTAACCGGGGGGTCCAGCCTGGTCCCCAGCCTCTCAGGCTGGCTGAGCCAGCGCCCCCTGTATACCCTGCACTACAGGGCCTGATGTCTGCCAGGTTGTAGAATGGGGTGTCGGCCCTCGTCCCCATAGCACTGTCTGTCCTCTAGCAGGAAGTAGCAAGGCCCCAGGTCAGAGGGAAGCCACCTTGCTGCCGAGAGCTGAAGGGAAGGAGAGAGGGTGAGGGAGAGAAAGAGAGAAGCAGAGAGGCCGGGGATACAAGATAAGAGAGGAGGGCAGAGAAAGGAGAGAGAAAGACAGTGGAAGAGAGAGAAATGATAACCAACAGGGAGAGCTGAGCCGAGATACACAGAGGGCAGGACGCCGGCAAAGAGAGAAACAAAGACACAGAAGACTGAGGCGGGGAGAGGGAAGTAATAGTGCAATTAAACAGTGAGAAGCAGGCAGGGGAGAGAAGGCAAAGAGGAGCAGGCCGGGAGGGGAGGAGGACGACATGCAGAGGACGGGTAGAGAGAATGAGACTGGGTCTAGGACAGCACGAGTCCGGCCCCTCCAGTGGAGGTGTTGGGCAGGATGGGGGGGGGCCGACCAGGAGCCCAGATGTGACCCAGGTGTCCGACCCCTCAGTGGCCGAGGAGTCCTGAGTGGCCGCAGCCTTGCTCAGGGGAGGCTGGGGGAAGAATATGCTCTCCCAGACTAGAGAGGGAAGGTTGGGAACCAGCGGGAATCTGCGCTGCCAGGGGGCTCACAGTTGTCTGCAAAGGTGAGGGAATCATTATTTTCTTCTGGGGACAAAATCAAGGCATCCATCCCACACTCAGAAGCTTATGTCCCCAAGGCAGTGGGGAACCACTGAAAATGACCAAAGCCCTCTCCACCCAACGCCTACGCAGCCACAGCGCTTGTTTTAGAGCCCTGGATGTGAACTAAATCCATCCTCGAGGGTTCTTGTGCATGGCCAAGGCCCAAGCCTGTGTTTGCTCCCGCGCCCCTGTCCCCCGAGGATGCCAGAGGCAGCCGCCTGGGTATGAGGATGTGGACATGCAGGGTGTAGTCTCTGAGCAGATGTTGAGTGAGATGCTCCTATGTGCCGGGCACCAAGCCAAGCGCCAAGGGTGAGCAGATCAGAGGGGTTAAATGCCAGGCAGAGGTCTGATCTCCTGCGTCCATCGCTGGAAATCGGAGTTCAAGTTGGATTCTGAGAGCTTGGCTTCTGCTGAGTGGTCCAGGCAGGGTACCTCTCTCTCCCAACTTCAGAAGGCCCGGCTCAGGCAGGCGGCATGGTGACCCCATTACTCCTCCGGTGTATGGGCAGGGCAAGGTGGGTGGATTAATGCTCCTCACGGTGCCTAGCACGCCCAAGGCCTCCCAAATGTGGCTCCTCGCTCTTCCACATCCGGTGAGGCAAACTGAGATTGTACACAGCAGTAAGTGCCACGTGTGGTCAGAGCTGCAGGAGGCTGAGGAAGGCACACAAGGAAAGAGAGGAAGGAAGGCAGGCATGGGTGGTGGAAGGCACGGCGCAGTCAGAGGCCTGGAGGAAGATGTCTGAGGGGTCACTGGTCTCAGACAGGATGTTCTCGGCTGGGAAACAGAGATGGAGCAAAAACACTTGCAGCCATCTCCGTCCAGAGGGAAAGAGAGGAAGTGAGCGCGAGGCGTTGGGCAGCACACGGTGAGGGGGTGCAGGAGTGGGCATGCGGCTTGGGGGTGCCACTCCTAAATCCACCGAGGCCAGAGGATTCTGTACCGGCTCTGCGGGAGGAAACCGTGTCTCAGGCTGCAGAGGCCTCAGCCACAGCAGCAGTGAACCCAGGACCTGACGCCAAGAGCAAGGGGGCCCCACCCTCAGGACCAGCCTAGGCCCTACCCCGCCCCGGCATCTCTGCCCATGCGCAGCACCGAGGTGGGGGACCTGCCAACTGGG
>NW_022900924.1:1047979-1059976 GCF_012274545.1 Fukomys damarensis | reverse complement strand
CCTCCTCCTGTCCCTCCTCCCCCTCCCCCTCCTCACTTCTCCTTGCCCCTTTCCTTCCCACCTCTTCATTCTCCTCCTTTGCCAATTTTCTCTCCTCCTCCCCTGATCCTCCGCCTTCCCATCCTTGCCTTCCTTTGCCTCTTTTCTCCTCCTTGGCTTCTTTCCCGCCCTTCCTTCCCAGACACATCTATGCCCAGCCGGTCTGGGGCCCAAGAAAACGGTCAGGGGTCTCAGCAACCTGGGAGGAAGGGTCCCTGTCTGGGATTGTGAAATGAGCATGGCGCTTGACCGCCGCAGGCGCCATAAAGAGCCAGCCCAAGTAAGCCTGCCGAGTGTGTCAAAGCCAGCAGCAGGGAAGAAGAGGAAGTGGGCAGGCTCAGCTGCAGACGCCCCTGTCTGATCCAGAGGCAGGGCCAGGGCAGCAGGCTGGCCTTACAGCCTCCCAGAAATGGCTCCAAATGTCCAGGCTGAAAAGACCTAGAGGGTGAGGCATCCAGCCCCAGGGACTTGATTTGGTTCGGTTTTTTGGCCTCAGGTGCAGGCTTGGCCACCTGCCCTCACGGCATGTTCCCACCTGGTCCACTCCAGGCTGGCTTTCATTCCGGTAGTTTTATCTGAGCAGTCGTTTTAATTTAATTTTAATAACATAACCAGCGCTTGCAAACCCACTAGCCATATAAAACCCAGGACTTACCTGGACGGGGCAGTGCCCGCCTGTATTCCAGCTACTCTGGAGGCTGAGGCAGGGGAGGAGCACAAGTTCAAGGCCAGCCCGGACAACTTAGCAAGACCCTGTCTCAAAATGAAAATCAGAAAGTGCTGGGGATGTAGCTCCTCAGGAGAGCGCTTGCCTCACATCCGTGAGTCTCTGGGTGCCATCCCCACTGCGGGGCTGGGGGACAGGACTTGGCAAAATCCTCTACTGGACCCTGAGGCTCCAGACGACTGCCACTGTCCCCTCCCATGCTCGCCATCTGCCTGCTATACATTTCTACACGGCTGTGCACTTTCTTGTAAACACATGACTTGGTTTTAGCTCGTTAGAACATGCTGAGTGTGCTTCTTCTGGGTTGCTTCCTCGTCACTGACTCTGCGATTCTGAACGTGCCTCCACCTCGGCGAGCGCTGCAGGAGCTCTCGGCTCTGGCCACCGAACCTGTGGCTCTGTGACAGTTCAGAGCAGGTTGTCGCTCTCCCGCCCCTCTGGCTGGTGACAGTGTGCCTGGGGTATTCATTCCTCTGTCGTTTTGAGACAGATCTCACTGTGTTGTCCAGGTGTTCCAACTCCTGGGCTCATGGGATCACCCTGTTTTAGCCTCCCAAGTAGCTGGGGCCATGGGTGCAGACCACGGCACCCAGCTTGCCCAGGATGACCGCATCTCGGCTTCCCACGGAAGCTTCTCCAAGGGGCAGCACAGAAGTAGAAGAGCCTGGTGCAGGCGAGGGAGCCTCCTTTCCACAGCAGGGAACCCAAGGCTCCAAGAGAGCAGGCAGCTGCCTCCGTTTAAGTGAATCTCCACATTTTCCCAACTGGAGACAGCAGAGGATAAAGACCCCAACTGCAGGGCGAGGCCGGCTGAGCCATGAGAGGAGACTAGAAAGCATTTCCTATGTCTGGGGTTGCAGACTCACACAGAGCAGCCCAGACCCTGCCCTGGAGAATCCTCAGTTCAGAGGGGCTGGAGAAAGAGCGAAGGAGGAGAGAGACAGGGGCTGAGAGGGACGGGAAGAGGGAGAGAGAGAAGCCTGAAAGCACAGAAGTGACTCTGTAACGTGGTCACTGAGGCTGCGATCCGGTGAGCCAGTGGGGGGCTCACAGTCAAGACCCAAAACAGGGCTGGCTGGAGGAGGAGAGATCCGAGAAGGCCTCCAGGAGGAGGTGCCCCTGATTCTAGAATGAAAGCAGAACCACGGCACCCAGTCCGGAACACAAGTTGGGGAGCAAGCACAGCAGTGAGGGCCCCAGGACTGGGGTACGTAGCAGTGAGGGTCTTTCAGAAACAGCACAGAGACAGGAGCGGCCCGGAAGGCAGGACCACCCTCCCCGCACCATGTTCTGAGGGTGGAGCAGCCCTGAAGCTCACCGGTAGGGAGGCAGGAAGACACGATCCTTTCTCACCAACTGCGCCTCACGCGACCCACTCACCAGTGTGGAGGGGAACAAATGTGTAAGGAATTCTGACCCGGAGCCTCCCTGGGTTTCACTTGTTTGGACCTCAGAGGGCACAGAACTGGGTCGTGACCCTCACTCTGTGCCCTCGTAGCTGGTGGTCTTCGAGCAGGAAAATTTCCAAGGCCAGCGGGTGGAGTTCTCGGGAGAGTGCCTGAACCTGGGAGGCCACTGCTTTGCCCGAGTGGGCAGCCTCATCGTCACCTGCGGACCGTGAGCGCAGCCAGGGGCGACCCTCTGGCCAAGATAGCCGGACAGCGGTATCAGTGGGGCTAGCAGGGGCCTCCTCTGCGCCCACACAGTGTAGTGGTGCCTCTGTTACTCCCACTCCTCGCTGCTAACCTGAGGGAGGAGTGTGATCAGCCTTCCCTTCTCACAAATGAGGAGACTGACGCTCCAGGCAGTAACCCCGTTCGTGAAGGCCACACTGACGATGAGCCGTAGTTCTGGGCTGCAGGAAGATGCCGCTCCTCCCATGGAGGGACGCTCAGCCCATTGTTGAGGGCAGGAGGAAGTCAAAGAGCCATGTCCCCTGTCCGAGCATCATGTGGCCCTAGAGCATGCAGGAGCAGCCAGGCCCTGGGCAAGGGCTTCCCCGGGTGACTGCACCAGACAACTGCCACTCTCTCTGTGAGCAAAGGGCTGTTCTTATCCTCATTTAACAGGTGGGCAAACTGAGGTTCTGCAGGGTTCAGCCAGGTGGCCATGGTCACCCAGTGTAAGCAGCTGAGCCTGCGTTTGGTCTAGGTTGGCCCATTTCATTCCCAGTGCTCTCAAGCACCAGGCCTCACTGGCTGGCCTGAATCTGGGCATCTCCTGGCCTTCGCGGACCCCACAGAAAGCAGAAGTCATTCTCCCTCAGACAGACCAGCTGTCCCCCTCAGGTTCCTGTGAGTGGACGTCAAGGCTCTAGGCCAGTCCAGGACAAAACCTGCCCCGGTTTCCTTTTCACAAAGCCCCCAGAGGCATGGTCAGCCTGCACTCCGGGCCTCTTGGGCAAACAGCAGAAACGGCATGAGCTTGAGGCTTTGAAGTCAGATGAGTTTGGTTTGAGTTCTGACTCCCATTTGCCTTGCTCTGCCTTAGTTTCCTCTTCTGTGAAATGGGGAGAAGCCAGTCCCCGCTTGCCCACGCAGGATCATTCGAGGTCTGTAGGAGGCAAAGCAGAAGGGAGCTGGCATTTTGTGGGCACCCACACACGGCAAGTGCCCAAAGTGCCTGGTTACCCCTCTGTGACTCTGTGGGAATACATGAGGCGCCCACCCTGGTCCAGGGACCAGGGTGCTTCCTGTACCCACCCCACCCCTAGTGTGGTTAACACCACTTCAGCCCTGCCCACAGCCCCAAGCCCGGCTGGGAACAGAAACTGCCGGATGTGGCCAGACTGGGGTTTCAGGCTGTTTTTGGTGCTGGTGACTCAAACCCAGACTATTTTTCCTCGGAGACACAGATGCAGCTGGTCTCTGCTATGTGTGCCCAAAGCAGGTAAAAACGGGCCTGTGGTCCAGGGCCTGGGGCTGGGTCCAGGCCAGTAGGGCTGTGGGGAGAAAGGATACAGAGGAGGATCAGGCGAGGGGAGGAGAGGTACCCACAGCACAGGCGGGGAAAAATGCCTGTCTGAGCCCTAGGAGATCCTGACACCTGACAGCACTGCGAGACCTTAGTCTGGGAACTACAGCCTCCCGAGCCTCAGTTTCCACATCTGTAAACTCAGAGGGCTGCTTTCTCCCTCTCCTCACTCACAAGCTCCACGGGGCCATGGGAGAGGAAAAAGGCATCGAGAGAAATGTGTCAAATTGCCCGAGGCCCTCAAAACCTCCTGAAGAAGACAGAGGAGGTTTGGGGGAGGCTGAGTAGGGTAGTAAGACCACATCAGTCTTAGCGAACTTCTGTGACTGCCTGAAATCACAAGGCAAATAGCAAGTTAGGATCAGAACTCAGGCCTGTCAGCTTCCAGAGTCCATGTGCTTGACACCTACATGTTTCTACCTTCCAATCCGCAGCCCCCGTGCACCTCTTGACTCATGCATTCGGGATCCATCCACTTCCCCATCCATCATCCACCCATCCGTCAGAGATCCAGCCACCCAGCCACCACCCATCCATCCATGCATCTGCCTACCCTTCCACCATCCATCCATCCATTAATCTATCTATCCATCCTCCAGACTCCAGACCAAGCAGAGCTGAGGCAAATTCGACTCTATTTCAAAACAGTAAGCCCCTGTTTTCGATTCTGCCCCTCAGCTGTGGCGGACGAACCCCTCAGATGAGGGTGCAGCTCATCTCAGTCCGTGATGCAGCCACTGTCCCCTCCGCCTGGGGAGAGGAGGGGCCCTGGGAAGATGATGCTGTGTCGGTGCCCGCTTGGCGCTTTCTCGCTTCCTAAAAAGCTCCCGAACACATGGACAGAAAAAGTCCAGGGCGCCTGAGCTGGCCTTCTCCTCCATGAACGGAGGGTCACCCTTTCTCTCTAGAACCCTCGGCACTTCCAACCTCCAGCTCTAATCCAGCTGTCCTGGGAATGCCAGGAAAAGCCTCATTTGACTTCAGATTTCTGTTCTGTCCTTGTTAAAGACCAAACACCTTGATTTGCACCATCATATCACCTCGATTCATACAGGTGTCTGAGATCTAGATATTACACCCACTCTCTCGCACACCCCATGCAGGCACTGAGTGTTTCCTGGATGCCTAACTGGTCTTTACCAAACTTAGGTCAGTCCTTCTCTTACTGGGTGACTCTGGAACTATTAACTACTTAACGCATTTTATTTTAAATTATTCATTTAAAACACAAGCATATACATTTTAAAATATCTTGGCATCACTTTTTTTTAAAAGTCAGAGCATTTTGAAGGTGGCTGGATTAGTGTGTTTCTTTTTTTCTTTTTTTGAGACAGGGTCTCACTGTGTTCAGGATTTCCTGGAACTCATTATGTAGCCCAGGCTGCTGGCTTTGAACTTGAGGTGATTCTCTTGTGTCCCACTTTTTTTTATATAAACAGAAAGCTGGTATCACTTGTTTTAAGTCAAGGGTATCCATAAAAACTAGTATATACAAAGTCTGCAGTATTATACTGCTGCCTGTGTGCTGGGACCTATTCTTCTTCTATTATAGAAAGAGAGATTAGTAAATGTTAAGGACACAATAGCTGAAATCAGGCTTACCAGAAAATACCTGAGTTATTTGGCCCTAAGTTCTTGACGTAATCACAGCCTGTGTGAATCCTACATTTGCAAAAACAGTTCGCTCAGATAATTACACACATTATTTCACGTAATCTTTCACCAACTTCAAGAAAATAAGAGTATTAGTGTACACAAGAAAAGCAAGGCTCAGAGAAGCAAAGCCACTTGTCCATAGTCACACAGCTGGTACAGGCACAGCTTAGAATCAACCCCAGTTAGGCCCACTTTGGACCTTGCTGGCCTCAGGCCTGCTTTGCGAAGGGAGACAGGAAGACAAGAAAGGGGAGGAGCATCTACTAATGATTTTCTCCTCTCTGCCTCTGCCCCGCCTGGTCCTCTCTCATCCAGCTGGGTCACCTCTGAGCAGTCCAACTTCCGAGGGGAGATGTTCATCCTGGAGAAAGGCGAGTGCCTCGCTGGGACACCTGGTCAAACAGCTGCTGCAGTGACCGGCTCAGGTCCTTCCGGCCTGTGAGGGTGGTGAGTGGCTCTGGGGAAGTTGCTATGGAGTCAAGGATGCAAGGCAGGCCGAGTCCAGAGTCTGAGGTCTGACCGTGGGCCGGGGCACGAAAAGGGAATGGGGCAGGGAGGTGGGGGCCGCTGGGTTGCCAAGGAGCAGGAGGGTCTTGTGTTCATGGATCCAGCAGGCAGCCGACACACTAGATCTGTCCCTGGCCCCGAGCCGGGGACCCTGGGCACTTACAAACAGAAACCAGGCAATCTCTGTCCCTTCTGCTATGGAGGTTGGACCCACCCTCCAGCTGTTAGAGCTGGAAATTCCAGGAGTTTCTTGACTCTCTTTGCAGGGCATTTCAAGTTGCTGAGTACACATTATGTCTTCTTGGAGTGGTTTTAAAGCGCAATATCCAAGCTAGGGCTGGTGGCGTAGACCTGTAATCCCAGCACTCGGGAAGCTGAGGCAGGAGGATCACAGTGAGTTCGAGGCCAGCCTGGGCCACAGAGTGAATTCAAGGCCAGCCTAAACCACATAGCAATACCCTGTCTCAAAAATCAAAACAAAACAAAACACTCCAACGTCCATGCAAACCATCAGTCATGCAGGCTGAAACTTGTGTGGTGGCTAGAAGGCTGGAACATATGCAAGATAAGACAGTATACTGAATTAGCCTCATAATTCTGAAGTCGGCATAAAGAACCAGTCTAGATGAACGCAGGTATCCCCTGTGCATTAATTTTTTCCAGAATTATGAGACGTGAGCCAATCACCTCCTACACACCAGTGCCAGTCTCTGATGGAACCTAACATTTTCTCGCATCATCATGGGAGTACTCACAAAGAACTGTTATGAATGTCCATTTTAGGAGGTCAGGTGCCTACAAGCATCACCAAGCTTCTCTTAATGGATTAGACAACCAGAGTGTGGCCGGTGCTTTTCTCAGAACTGGAGATGAAATTACTGTTTGTAAGAATGCATAAGTCTGCTGGGCATGATGGTGCACGCCTGTGATTCCAGCACACAGGAGGCAGGAGGATCGCCGTGAGTTGGAGGTCAGCCTGGGCTACATAATGAGTTTAAGGCCAGCCTGAACTACATAGTGAGAATCTGTCTCCAAAAAAAGAAAAAGAAAAGAACTCATAGGTTTATCTCTCAATCCTCAAATGGCCTTTATATGACCATCTAGATTAAGGCAGCTTGATGGAGGGAAACACATTCACTAATGAACTTCTGGTAACTTCTAGAGCAGTGGCGGTGAACCTATGGCAAGCATGTTATTGTCTTTTTTCTTTTAAGTCAAAAGATGTTAATGTAGAACTGCTTTTTCTAAGCTCACATCTCAGCATTCGGGTTTAATTGCAGCATTGGCACTTTGTGATAAATAAGTGGGTTCTAGGCTGCAGGTTGGCACTCGGCCTCTAGAAGTTTCACCAACCTTCTTCTAGAGCTATGTACGCTGTCCGTCTACAAGTGGCTGAGTTTAAATTCAGTGGCTGCTGAATTTGAATTTCAGCTACTCTAAGGGGAGATGCTCTGTAAGCATGAAATACAAACCTGTTCTGAATGTACAGAAAAAAATCAATGTAAAATATCATGTTAATATTTTTATAGTGGTGCCGGGCGTGGTGGTGCATGCCTGTGATCCCAGCACTCTGGCTAAAGCAGGAAGATTGCATGTTTGAACACAACCTGGGGAATTTAGTAGCTTAGCTAGACCCTGTTTCAAAATTAAAGATAAAAAAGGGCTGGGCATGTAACTCCGTAGGAAGGCCATGGATTCAATCCTCTGTGCTCCAAAAGAAAATTATTATTATTATTATTGGTTGTATATTAGAATTAGAATATTTTAGGCAGCTCTGGAAGGTTGGGGACCATCGGCCATGTGAGGGGCGGTGGAAAATCCTCGGAGAACAGTGGGTGCAAGGATCCCAAAGCGGGGACCGACCGGGGAGTGGCTGCAGCAGGGCCGCGACACTGGAGGGAGCATCCGAAGGGCCTGGTCCTGCAGGCCTCACAAGCCATGGTGAGGAGTTTGTCTTGGGCCCACCAGCAGCAGGGAGACGCGGACTGGCTTCACCTTCCCAAGACCTCAGCGTGACAAGTACAGGCCGTTACTAACGAGGAGGGTGTGAGCCGGCCGCCCCGCAGGGCATTCTTCCCAGCATGCCAAGGTGCCTGGTGCTCGCCACCCCGTGACACCACACTCACCCTCCCGCACTCCCTGACGCCTCCTTTCCGACACACCCACCGTGCACTTTCCAACCTGTCGGCCTTTGCCTGTGTCCTCTCTTCTGCCCAGTGGCCTCCTTCACCCTCCTTCTCTTCTCTGCCATGCGCACTCCTGTTTAATCTTTGAAGCCCTTGTGGAATATTCCTTCTCCCATGGAGCCTTCCCTGACCCACCCTCCTTTCCCCTGGAAGAATTAGCTGACTCTGGCTTCGCCCACAGCCTTCTGCTGCAGTCTTTCATCGACAGATGCACTTACGCCTGGCCCCCTGCTTCTCGGTGGTGATTAATTGTCGGTGATCACACCAACCATTCATTAAGCGCCTACTGTATATTGTGCGCTCTCCTGCATTTCATGGAATCCTACAACAGTCCTAGGAGGCGGAGGCATTCACAACACTTGTATTAAGGACAGGGAAGCCGGGACTCAGAAGTGGAAAATGAGGGGCAAAGGCTGCTCATTGACAGGGCTGGGGTTCGGACTGAGCCCGGTGGACCCCAGAGATGCACGAGGGTGGCCTTGCTCTGATCTGCTCGCTGGGGCCTCCCTGGCCCCTGCATCCCTGAGCCTGTAGCAGTTTATGATTCCTTTGGGAAAGGTATCACCCCTGCCCACAGAAAGCACAGGCCACTTTAAGACTTGAGGCCTGGGGACTTGCAGCATCAAAATGCTGCCTGGACTGGGCACGCAGCTCGGTGGCAGAGCACTTACCTGGCTCACACAAGGCCATGCCTTCCATCCCTGGCACTGAGAAAAAAAAAAATCAGTGCCGTCCAGCATGGACTGGAGGCTGGGCCTCTCACAGCCGCCGCTCACTCACGAGCTGAATCATTATTACTCACAATTCCAGGCACCAGGAGACTGTAACCCCATTCTACAGGGGAAAAAAGGCAAGGTTCAGATGGCAGGATAAAGTCCCCAAAGGCAGCAGCACACAGATGTCAGAGGCAGGATTCCGACCTGGCTGTGCTGCCCCGGCGTCTTCCATGACCCCAGCATATCTGTGCCCTTCTCCGTTTACAAGAAGCACTCACAAAAGGGCATGGCATGAAACGCCTGATGGCACAGGGACACAGACTGGGCCGAGGGAGGAGGTGTTTCACTGAAAGTTTCTGTTCTTCTCCGGCTGTGAAACGATCTCTCTGAGCCACTACGTCCCTGACAATCGTCAGCATGAAAGTAGTTTTGATCACTCTGTGTGCCGAGCCTCGTGCCCGGAGCTGTACACGGATTAACTCCCTTCATCCTGGAGGCTGCTGCCCTTTTCCCCAGATGCAGTGGACCCTTCCAGGCTAGGCAGCGGCAATCCTGGGAGAGTCCCAGGGGCCCAAGCCCGCTCAGCCTCATCCTCCCACTGAGTCCGTTCTCTCTGTTCCTGACGCGGCTCTCCTTTCCCAGGACACCCAGGAGCACAAGATCTGCCTGTTTGAAGGGGCCAATTTCAAGGGGAACACCATGGAGATCCAGGAGGACGATGTGCCCAGCCTCTGGGTCTACGGCTTCTGTGACCCACCGCGTGGGCAGCGTGAGGGTCTCCAGCGGAATGTAAGCATCCCTCCTGCCAGGTCCCCAGCTCCTGCTTGGGACACAGTCAGCTCAGAGGCAGCTGCACCCTTCTAGGATGTGCCATCAGTCAGGCCCTTAGAAAGGCCCGGCTCCTCCCAGGGTGCCCAGCCCTGGTCTCTGGATTCTGCCAACAGAGCCCCCTCCCTCTGGGGAGAAGACTCACACTCTGAGGAATTCCGCATTGGTGTAAACCAATCTGGCGATTGGTTCTAAAAAGGCAGCAGATGCACAGAATAACTGCTGCTAAGCCGGGGTGGGACGGAAGCACTCGCATGAGGAGCAGGAAGTGACGTGGACGGAGAGGACCGCGTGAGTCTGGAGAAGAGGGCTGTGCAGAGACACTGGGGCGTCTGGAGAAGGAGCGGAGCGGCTTCTGAGAGGCCTTCACCTCCGGCTGTCGATGAGGAGGCAGGGCGAGCTCCAGCCACCTCTGTCTCAGCGTGACCAGCTCTACAATGGGCGAATGAGGCTCCCCCATCTTCTCCCAGTGCCCAGGATTTGAAGCTTTCCAAACTCAGCCCATGACCCATGTCTGTGAGGACACACAGAGAGGATGGACGGCCGAGGGCGATCACTGTACCCCTCCCTCTGTCTCCAGCCAGCCAGGCGCTGCTAGACTCCAGGACAAGGGTCAGCCTTCCAAACCACCGTCCTCGCACTTCCTCTGAGTTCCTAGCACACTCCTGGAGCATGGCTTTTGACTTTCTCCACTCCACTCAGGTTTCCCTGAAACCTGCATCTCTACCATCCAAGCCCCTGGAAGTGTACTGAGCCTTGGCTGACAGCCAGGCACTGTGTTAGGCGTGCGGCAGGAGGCAGAGAGGAAGAAGGCACGGTCCCCGCCTTTAAGGGGCTTACTCAGCCTGTCAGGGGAAGCCACTCTCCCTGGGACGGAGCATCTGAGGATGCCAGCCAGCGAGGGTCCACATAAGGCTTCCACGTGGGGGGAGGCGGGGCAGGATGGATGTGCCGGGGACCCAGCTGACTGTGAGGCTGAAAGTTAATCCAGGCTTGGCAGGATGAGCAGGGGCCGTGACAGGCCTGACAGGACGCTGTCAGCGAGGGGATGAGAAGTCAGGAATGACTCACTGACCGTAGTGACTGTTCTGAGTGCTTCCTGGGGACAGAACACTGTGCCAGCCACTGTGAAAGATCAGCTACTGAGGCTCAGATGCCCGATGAGACAGGTGCCTCAGCACCCCGCTGCACAGCCACCTGAGGCTCGGGCTGCTCTTCTACCTTGACTGTCCCAGCTGGTCCAGGGCAGCCCTAGGCTCGGAAACAGAAAGTACATCCTGGAGGCCTCATACAGCTCCGCTCACACATGGGAAATTTTTTTTTCTTTTCTTTTTTTTCTTTTTTTCTTTTTCTTTTTGCCCCTGGAGATTGAACCTATGGCCTTTGCACTGAGCTATAACCTTGGTTTTTGTTGTTGTTTTTTAGACAGGTTCTCATTAAGCAATTCAGGCTTGTCTTGAACTCATAATGTAGCCTCAGCCTTGAAATAGAAACAATTGTCCTGCTTCAGCCTCCCAAGGGCTGGTAGTACAGGCAGGAGCCATCATGCCAGGCTGTTTTATATTTTGACCCAGTCTTAATAAGTCTAAATCGCCCAGGCTGGATTTGAATTTGCAGTCCTTCTACCTCAGCCTCCTCGAGTGCTGGGATTTCAGACATGTGCCACCATGCAGGCAGGAACCCAATTTCAAAAACCCTCTTATTGGCCCCAACCCTGCTTCACTTATTTGACCCCATTCCTCCCTTGTCCTACGGCAGCTCTTTCAGTGGGATGTGTTCATCCTCCTACAACACGCTGGGTAAGCACTCCAGGTGTACTTTTCCATTTGGCCTCCAAAACCCTCTTCTCACCGGCAGCTCTGGGGAAAGAACCCAGGGTCTTGGGCCTGGTAGGCAAGTGCTTTACCACTGATCTACACCCCAGCCCCAAACACTAAATGAACAGCCCACTGTGGCCAAGTCCACTGTTGAAAGAAGAAACCGAGGTCTGTCAAAGAGAGGAAAGCTTTGTCTTCAAAGCCAGGGCAAAGACGGGGCAGAGGAGTCTGTGTGACCTGAGCCTGCACCCCGGGCGGGGGGCAGCAGCCTGCAGGGACAGATGGAGGACTTCCTGTCAGGCAGGGCTGGAGGTCGAGCGGCAGGGCTGGCTGTCTCCACAATGTCCTTCTCGCTTTCCTACCCGCTGGGTCGGCTATCAGTATCCCGGCTACCGGGGATATCAGTACCTCCTGGAGCCTGGCGACTTCCGGCACTGGAAGGAGCGGGGCGCCGTCCAGCCCCAGATGCAGTCTGTGCGTCGCCTGCATGACAGGCAGTGGCATCGCGAGGGCTGCTTCCCTGTGCCTGCCCCTGAGCCCCCCGAGTG
>NW_022900924.1:1041194-1047897 GCF_012274545.1 Fukomys damarensis | reverse complement strand
GTGCAGCCTCAATGCCCCCATCGTTCGTTCCCGTAAATAAAAGTCCCTAAAGCCACAGTGTCTCCTGACTGTGAGCAGAGGTGTGTCACAAGGTCCCTCCTCCCTGTCCTTCCCAGCTCCCTGGGAAGCTGTGCTGAGGCTAGCGAGGGTCCTTGATGTTGAAAATTCAAACGGAGGCTTTCGGCACAAATTAGCAAGGACAAGCTTTAATGAAGAGGTAAGAGAGGGTGAAGGGGAACACAGCTCTGACCACGACCCAGCAACGAAAGATAGCAGATGGGCTACCATTTCAGAAACGGAAGAGGACAGTCGGACCGCCTCACTCACAGAAGAACAGAGACCAGTTTCATGGGGTGCTGAGGCGGGCTGGGGTTGGGTATCTCAGTCCTGGTTCTTTAACTCCAGAGGACTCCTCATGACCTGAGGGCCACCTTGGTTTCCACAAGATGATGACCGGGGTGCTCTTAGTCACACTGGGCTCTGCTGGAATCAAGGTGACCCTAGGTTTAGTGGCAATGGAGACTTCCGGATACAGCTGAGCATCCCCTAAATCTCTCATCCCGGTGTCGTCTGTCTTGGCTTGGGGTGAGGTAGGTGAGGTAAACTTGGGTTTGCCAACTTTTCCTGAATGATTAACATGCCCATATCCAAAGTTTTAGAGTAATCAAGGATACAACACGGAAGCCATGCCTTTCTCTGCTTTTAGTGACCTACTGGGCATCCGTAGGCCAAAGTAAAGAGTTATGGCTTTTAGTAAAATCAGCTTTTATGTCTGACTGCTTTGAAAGAAAACACAAATTGTGCTTTTAGTGAGTCATAGGTTAAGGGCGCGGGAGTTTGTTTCTCCCCTGTATCTGTGGTGGTCTGTCACCATGTCAGTGTGACTTCCTCGGTCTTAATAGTTACGACAATCATCAAACCAGCAAACACCTCCAAGTCCTTTGCACGCCTTCCCCTGGCGTATCTTTCAGACGTCTCAAGGAAGTTGGTGTTACAAATACTCCCCATTAGCACAGGAAGAAATGACAGTGGTGACAGGAAGTGACTCTCCCAAGGCCACACAGCTCGCACATCGAGATTCCAACCCAAGCTCTGACCCCAGAGCCTCCACGCTTCAGGGAGCCTCAGCTTTCAAAATGCCAACCTCCCAGCCACACACCCTGACGACTGCCCCATCTGCCTACTACCTGGACTGCTGTTACGTAAATAGACTTAGTATCCGATGCGTACCTGCATTGATTTGTAACTAAGACTTTATAACACTCCACAAAGGGGAAAATCAGTATCATATACCATAGACAGGAAGCGGTCATGTAAACAAACCGAGTACCATTTCAAGAAGGCTGAGTGTTGAATTCTCAGCAACACCCCTGGCTGCTGAGTGGGCAGCCTGCTTGCACTTTGGCTAAGCAGATGATTAGCAAGCTTTGGAGAAAAGTGTGGAAGTCAGGCTGGTCCCTACTAAGATTTTTTTTCTCTCCCTGATCAATGAAGATTGAAAAGAATAGTATTTTTTGTGTATCTGACTCAGTGTTACTTAATTGTAGGCCCAGGTTCCACCCAGACCATCTCATGGAAATCTCAGCCAGGCATTATTGGCTCCCATATCAATGGTTATCACTGACTGGTGTTAATGATTAATCCATGCAGGAGGCAGGAGGGAGGAGAGTGTTGCTATGGGTATCTTCCTGGAGGAGAGACTGCTGAAAGAAAGCCTTGAAGGATGGAGCAGGAGCTTTCTCGGTGAAGAACAGAGAAGATAATATTCTAGGCAGAGCAAACAGCAAGGTCCCGCTACCCCCATGTGGCACCTTTGTACAGATGACAAAAAGATGCCTCTCCCTCAAGACATTTTACCACTCTGTCAGAAATTATTGCTACAAGTCTGTCTACACGGTGAATGTGGCATCCTCGTGCTCTGCTCAACCTGCCCAACTGTACTAGCCAGTCCCGCAGCACTATCAAGGCATAGTGATTGAGAGAGCTTGCGGTGGACCCCAGCAAGGTATTTTGAGGTGGGAGCAGTAGCTCTGTGGTTGTTCAGCTAAAAGTGGGGGTTGGGCAGGGATGCTCAGCACGTCAGGAGATGATGCTGGCGAGAAAGGCAGGGTCTCCTGACACGCCACTCTGTGGTTTTCCTGAGCCTCAAAGCTGAAGCACGTGCACGCATGCACACACACACGCACACACACACGCACGCCAGCCTTTGTTGGGTCTCACTCTCCAGGTGCTCGCCCTCCCTCTTCTTCTGACTCTGCTCCTTTCCCCCTCCACCCTCCAAAATGGCCAGCACCCTGGACTAGAAGACAGAGCTCTCTGCGGACTAGGATTCCTGCGGGGAATCGAGAGGTACAAGTGTAGGTTCTGTCCTTCCTCTTGAAGCTGGAAAATGTTAGGCAAATGGCTTCCATTTCCTGTGTCTTGTTCTTCTTCTGGAAAACAGCAGTGCAAGTGTTCACCCAGCTCCACAATCCTCAAGCTGGGATTCTGCGGCTCTGAAGTCCCATAATTCTCCGAGTCTCTCCCTTTTCTCTGATTTCTATGATTCCCTGATTCCAAAGTCATGGTGCTCTGATCCCTGTCCTAAGCTCCTGGAGTCGGTGAGTGTGGCGCTCACATTCTCCTGGAGTAGAGCAGAATGTGAACTTAGCTCTCACTTTTCTTCAACTTTGAGGTTCTATTGATGGCAAGATGCACCAGTTTATAACCCAAGAAACAGAGAATAAGTGCCATCCATTAAAATACAACACAACTGCTTTCCAATTACTCAGAATGTTCATTTTGTATTTATTAAAAGAACTATTTTGGACATAATTAGCTCTAACAGTTTTCTTTTCAATGTGACAATCTGGTGAGTCCTATAAAAAGAAAAACACACTAGCAACTCACCAGTTAAGTTAGACCTAAAACTTGTTTGCGTTTGGATCTTCTGGAGTACTTTCAACTTTAAAATATTCTCATTTTCTCACAAATGCCATTACATGAAAAAATGGGCACACTGGCATTGCCAAAATGAGATAGAGACACCTCTACCAAAACAAATAAAACCCAAAAGGAAATAATGAAGTCATTATTTGTCACTTATCATTTTGCTAATGAATTTATGAAAATACAAAACACATGGTAATAAAAAAGCACAACAGGGGCCAAGGATTTAGCTCAGCAGCACCTTTGCAAGTACAAGGTGCTGAGTTCGAGCCCCAGTTCCCAAAAAGAAATAAAAATAATTAAAAAACAGAACACATAATGGGCTGGGGATTTAGCTCAGTGGTTCTGCTGCCTGCCTCTCAAGTGCAAAGTCCCAAGTTCAATCCCTGGTACCAGAAAACAAAACAAAAACTAGAACATATAAAAATTAGGAGCAAAAATAGTAAAGATGAAAAGAAACAAATGAAAAAATTACACATAAACAGGCCAGTGGTGCACATAACTTAGGAGCCGCAAGCCTAGTGTTTCTGCCAATATCCTAGTCCCAGCATTGCCCTCGAAACCTGGCTGGCAGCACCTGAAACAGAATTTCAGCACGTGAAGATAAGTCACATTTTCATCTTGAAACCAAAACTTCCAGTTTTAACACCTGGTGCTCAACTAAAAACAAAAATACTGGTGAGCTACACAGTGGAACTCTGCTTCGAGTGGTCACAGTACCGGCCTTCCCAGGGGCTTCTCAGTGACAGCATCGGGCCTGCATGGAATCTACCCCAAACAGTGGCCAAGGAGCTCCAGGCCCGGGCCAGCTGGGGACTCCTTGTATTTTTGGTTTTCTTTGGGGGGGTGTATTGTTTTTGTTTTCTGGTACTGGGGATAGAACTCAGAACCTTGTGCTTTTGAGGCAGGTGTGGCACCACTGAGCTAAATCCCCGGTCCCCTCATGGTATTTTAACCTTAGATCCCAGCTCTTGAATATCTGAGTAGCAGATCTTGGGAAGACAAGCATTCTGGTGACAGAAGCCCATCTCTCACTCAGGGTGCTAGCAGGCAACCCACTCTTTCAGACATGAGCAATCTCTTTATGTGGGTGGGCACAAAGCGATCAGAAGCGATGACCACTTTAATGCCAGAGCCAGATGTTTTAGGAGAAAGACACGGTTCCAGGCTGCCCTGGGGAGGTTCTAAAGAGCTGGGCGTCTTGTTTAGAGCCACATTACCATGACAGCCAGACACCTAGGAGCAGAGTACCACGCAGGTCCTTGAATACCCGGCTGGGAGTGATAATCCCACATCCCCACACAGAGGAGAGAGGCACATACTCATCTCCCCAGCTTCCTGCTCACAGCTGAGCCACCTTCTTCTGCAGCCAGAATTCTGGAAAAGGCTCTGAGAAAGAGACCTGACCGAGTCTGTGTTCCGGCTCTGACTGTTACTAGCTGTGGTTCAGGGTCACACTGAATTACCTGACGGAGCCCCTCCGCTTCCTCTCCTATGAAATGGGAATAAAGTCCATAAACCCTCAGAGAGTTGTTGGAAAGAGTAAATGACCGGCTTGAACACAATACTTCCTAGGTGCTCAGTGCGTAGCAGGTACCTGAGTAAAGTGTAGTCGCTGGAACAACACCCGCATCATCTTGCATGTCAGAGCTGGAAGCGGCTTTACAATGAATGAGTTTTCTGCTGCATCCACCCTTCCTGCTTTCAGCCAGTCCCGACTGGAGACCTCCCAAGAAACAGGCTTTGTCTAGGTGCTGGGGAGGTAGGGGACGAAGAGGACAGAGAAGGCCCCACTCTGGGTGCTCCCAAGCCAGGGTTCCAGACAAGACAAAGCTCTTTCGTTTATCTTCAAAGTCACATCGAATCCCCCAGGCTGCATGGTCCAGCGTCCACTCAGTCAGTCAGGAAGATGTGAGACTCAATTAGGCTTCCTCAAGGAGATGACAGCCACACTGACACTTAGAGACGTTTTCTGGGCTGGGACGCTGGGAGAAGAAGGCCCAGTCTAGAAACCAGAGGACAGCTCTGGTCCTCTTCCCTAGCCTTGCGCTGAGATCTGCCAATTTTGTCTTCCAAACATCTCTGGAAACAGGTTTCTCTATGCCCTTGTCCCAGTTGCATAACCTCACCTGGATTATTTCAACAACCTCCAAACCCATCTCCCTGCCAATTCCTCCTCCACAAAGCAGCCAGAGCCGTCTCTGCAGAAAACACAGCTAACCACACCCTTTCCCTGCTGAACACCTATCCTCTCTCTGCTGCAAGAGAAAGCCACACTCCTTGCCCAGCCCTCCAGCCTTGCTGTATCCGGCCCTGCAGGTCCCTGTGATCTCTTCTCTCGCCTCCACCACATCCTGTCCACTCTGTACTTCATGCAGGTCCCCACATTCCCCTCCTTCCTGTTGGGCTTCTACACCTCTGTTCCGAGCTATCGGTGCTCTTGTCCACCCACCCCCGGGCTCCAGGCCTGTGTGAACACCTCTGGCTTCCTCTATCTTCGTGCCACTGCCTGGCCAGTTACACATGCTCATTTTCCTGTGAAAGTTTGTTGGAGGGTCCAGCTCCCTATTTGGACGCCAGGTTCTAGCCCTTCAGTCACCTGGTACAACTCAGCACCTAGCATAAGCCTCAGTAAACGCTGTTGCTATGATTGCTATGGAACTCTCTTCCTTTGATCTCCATTTCTTTGCCCACAAAGAGCCAAGAGAAAGCACCCGGCCAGTGTTTAATGCACGTGTCCATCAGATTAGCCCCAGAAAGCCTGTAACATGGACTCGATAAACACTAAATGATAGTTTTTGTGCTGCCACACCAGTAATAATACCATCACCATGAAGGCAATGGATCTCATCTCCACGTGGTAAACCATTTACTGGACACATGAATGAATCACTGGCCATGGGCAAATCGCTTACCGTGTGCTTTGGTTTCACACGTGTGTGTTTGCTGTTAAAGTTGTAACTGGGCTGGGGTGCAAGGTCCTGAGTTCGATCCCCCGTACAAAAAAAAAGTTGTAACTATTACAGAAATTTATTTTGAAAAGGTAATATGCACAGAGGGTTTTAAAAAAAAAAAAAGAAGTTAAAAGAACAGAAGTTCACCCTGAGAAGCAACGCTGATCCCTTTCAGGTAATTCCGCATAAGCACACCACACACAGGTTAAGTCTGTTGTCTTGCAGATGGAGACCGAGGCAACGAGCTGACTTCTCAGCCCGCAGCTTTATTTCACTGCTGAGTATCACTTTCTTGACCTCTGCACTGTTGACGTTTTAGGCCGGCTGGTTCTTTGTAAGTGTTGGAGGACATCCTGTGTGTGAACTACCTGTAGACGCCCGGGGTTCTATTCGCTAGAAGCCAGCATCCCCTCACCCCTCCAGGTGTAAAACCCAAACTGCCTTCAAACTTTGCCAAATGTCAGGATGACGATGACGGCGGGGAATGTCAGGGTAAAATCGCCCCTTCCGTGGAACCACTGATCGCTGGGAATACAGCCCGAAGCCCTTCCCTCTTTTTTCTTTTGCACACACAGTAGCACTGTCTGGGTCCAGCTTCATATCCTTCGATCCGAACTTAAAGTGGGCTGTCAGAGAGGAGAGGTGGTGAGCTGCCCGTCCTAACAGCAAGCCAGCACGCAGGTATGGATTTCCAGGGCGGTGGGGCTAGAATCTCGGGGTTTTGAGGCCGGTTTCAAACTCGCCCCTGAGCGCCACAAGGGGCTGGAATCCGCAGGCGGGCGTGCGGGCGTGGCGGGGGCCGAGGTGGGCGGGGCAGTGGG
>NW_022900924.1:1039689-1040689 GCF_012274545.1 Fukomys damarensis | reverse complement strand
CCGCCTTGGAGCCCCCAGCCGGCCGCCGGCGCGTGCGGAAGTTAACTTAGCGCCGCCGTGGAGTTGCGAGGCGTGGCAGAAGTGCAGGTGTGGGGGACGGAAATCGCAGGCCGGGGAGGGGACGCCGAGAGCGCAGGGTGCGGGGAGGCTGGTGAACTTGGAGGTCGCAGTCCAGGAGGGGCCGCGTGTGGCCGGAGGGCCCCGCCCCCTGTAACTGTCCCTCACTGCGAGCCGGGCGGAAAGTGCCTCCTTCCTGTAGCGGGAATTGGCGGAAAAGCAAGGGGGCATAGTCACCCCGGCTGGCCAGGCTTGACCTGGCAAAGTCATTTACGTGGACAGAGGTCACGGTCCAGCTGCCCCACCCAGAGGCTCATCCTCTCTGAGGGTGAGTGGAAGCTGTTTCGTTACAGGCAGTGGAGGACACTCACTGTAACTTTGCCTGCTTTCCCGGCTACAGATGGGAAAACTGAGGCTCAGAGAGGTCAAGTGCTTGTGGCCCTAGGACTCAGAACTAGAATATGGCGGAACTGAAATTCACCTCCAGATCTGCTTTCCTGTCCTGTGGGGATGTTGAGCCAGAGGACTGGCAAACTCCTATTCATCCTTCGGAAACATTCTCTGGCAGCAACACCTCCTGGAAGCCATCTGTGGCTATCCCTGGCTACTGTTGGGTGCTTTCTGTTCTGAGTCTCTAAAGGATAGCTGACTTTTCCCCTTCTTATCAACCCTTTTGTCTGTCTGTCTCCTGGGCTGGGCTGTGGCCCTCTGCCCCACCCCCCATGCTGTAGCCTTTGATTCCAGGAGGGTGTTCTTACAATCCAGGCTCCCGGATTTGGGACCCTTGAGTGTGATGCCCTGGTCTACTAGGGATAGTAGTAGCTAGTAGTAGCTTGGCGAGTCATTGCCCCTCTCTGGCATCAGTGTCCAGGACTGCAAAACTCGGCGAAACATTTTACCCCTGAACCCTAAATGTACTATTATGTCTTTTTTTTTTTTTTTT
>NW_022900924.1:1030737-1039225 GCF_012274545.1 Fukomys damarensis | reverse complement strand
TTATGTTTTTTTTTTTTTTTTTTGAGATAGGGTCTCTTTATGTAGTATAGGCTGGTCTTGAACTGGTGATCCTCCTGCCTCAGCCTTCCAAGTGCTGGTATTACAGGCATGCGCCCCCACACCTGGTTTAGTATATATCTTTTTTCACCCTGTTTTCAAAAGATCTCATAAGTTTTACAGTAGCTTTATTGGGATATGATTCACATACCATACAATTTGGCCTTTTAAAATACACACTTCAGTGGGTTTTAGGATATTCAGAGTTGTGCAATAATCACCACTGTCTAATTTTAGAACATTTTGTCCATCCCAAACAGAAACACTGTACTGATTAACATTCATATCCCAAACCCTCCGTCCCCAAACCCTCACAGCTACCAGTCCACTCTCTCTGTCTCTGTGAATTTGCCTATATTGGTTGTACCTGTCCATAGGAGCCTACGCCGTGTGGCCTTCTGTGATTGGCGTTTTCCATTTCGGATGTGCTTCCAAAGTTTATCCCATCGCAGCATTTATCAGTACTTCATTACTTTTCTGTTTTTAGTACTTCATTACTTTTCACGACTGAATACTATTTCATTTGTGGATGTGCCACACTACTCATCTGTCTGCTCACGGCCATGTGAGTTGTGTGTTTTGCGTTTTCAGTTCTTTCAGGTATATGCCCGGGTGGAGTTGCTGGGTCATATGGTCCCTCTGTTTCACATTTTGAGGACCCGGCACACTGTTTTCCGAAGTGTCTGTATCATGTGACGCTCCCACCAGCAGGGTAGGAGGCTTCCGATAATCTTCCATAGCTGAGCGGTCAGGGAGGCCATGGAGACCCTTGCTGAGTGTCCTACACTGCGACCCAAGGCCCGCCTCGTGGCCCCCAAATCAAGCCTGGACTCCCACGCTCCCTCTGAAGGTGGCTTCCCCTGGTGGCCACATGATGTGGGGCGCATGATGGGCCCAAGAAAGTTGCCACTTATTGCTAGAAGTGCCACCCCCAGGCCGGAGCTGAGCAGTTCTAAGTTACAAACGCCCCATCTGAGGGCCCTGGCACACACAGATCTCCTCCTGTCTTTGGCCTCAGTGTGCCACAGGGGAATAGGCATGGACCATCCGCGCGTAGGTAGCACCTTGGGATCCATAAGCCCGTCCGAGTTTATTGTCGTTGTAACGCTGTGCATGGACTTACAGCAAGAGCAGTGGTCAGATACAGCTTCTTTGCAGCCTGAGGCTGGTGATTACATTGTGCCCTCCTCAGAGCTTGGGCCTGGTGGCTCTTGTTTGCCATGTGGCATCATGGAAGCTTCCCTGGGTAGCAGCAGCCCCAGGTCTGCCCTTTTGCCCCTTTTCCCTGCTCTCTGCGAGGCCCCTTGATGTCCATAGACAAACATCCTCCCTGTTTGGGGCCACACCAAAGAAGGCCTAGGATGCCTGCCCCTCCCATGCCCCTTCTTAGCTCTCCCCCATCCCAAGCTACAGCCTGAGGAGGGTTTGTGGGAATGATTCATTCCGAGCGGCTGGCCAGAGAGCTGGGCCAAGCCCTAGAAATTGCAGGGAGGACCTGGGAGGGCTGTGCTCACATGCCCTGGGGCGCGTCTGGGGCCGCTGGCCTGGAAAAGACCTTCATCCATTCCTGCGTGCTCAGAGGACAGGCTGCCAGCCATCTGCCTTGGGAATTTTTGCATCCTGACTTTTGACCCAGGCTGCTGCTGTGACCGGACAGCAGGTGGGGTGGTAGAGGCTTGGAGGCACAGGCTGCCCTGAGCCTTGGCTGAATAGAGGTACAAGTTGGGGCTACCCTGGGGCTGTGGTGGTAAAGTGTTTATTCTGGTCCCAGGTAGAAGTGGGGCCCTGGGGTCAGACAGGCTCTTTGGATTGTGAGCGTAGGAGTTGTGACCCTCAGCTGCCCTACCTGTAAAAGACAGTGGTTGTAAATACAGCTAGTACCACCAGCTGGCTGGGTACCAGGCTCTGGTCTAGGAGGTTTATGTACTTTAACTCATTTCATTCCCCGAAGACCTCTGTAAGATAGGTGAACAGGCAGAGGTACAGGGAGGTTATGCTTGGCAAAGGTCACCAAGTCAGGAAGTGGGGGTCAAGATCTGAATCCAGAGTCTATACATTTCCCATCCTTTCTTGTCTTGATAACTCATCGTAAGGCCCAGCATGTAGAAACCACTCAGCAGATGTCACGAGTTATAAATATTAGTTTTACATGTTCATCCATGCCCTCCCCGTGTGTGTCCACACTCCCTCCTGGAAGGACAGAATAAGCATGGCTTCTGCCGGGACCTGTCTCCTTCCTCAGTCTCCTGAGCACCTCCAGCTCACCCTCCCAGCTGCTGTGAGACCTGGGGTGAGGTGTGTCCGCCCCAAACCCCTTTCCTTATCTGCTGAGTAGGTGGGTTTGGCCTGCAGTGTGGTTTTTGGTTTGCAGGCTGTGTGGCTTTTTTGTTTTTGCTTTTAATTGAGCCCACATTCAAACATTGCTACAGAAAAACTGTTTTGTTGCTTCTTTTGGAAATTCAGGCACTCAGAGCTACCCCTGAGATGTTGTCCTGGTCACCGCTGTCTCCACCTCTGTATAGTCACCTGCTGGCCCGCCTAGTTGCAGGGCCTTCTGACCTAATGCTGTTCTCACAGGTTCTGAGGACACTGTGGGCCTGCCTGATGTTGCTTGAATAAGCACTTATGTTGCTTTGAAACTATTTTTTTTTTTAACTGCTAGTTTTGATGTTTTCCAAGGGCTCTTTCAGCTTTGCTTTTCTAGGACATTGGAGGCCGCCTGAGGCCTCCCAGTACCTGTCCTGCCATTATAAGCTCTTCAGATAGGGAGTTTGTCCCCATTCCACACTCCCAGAGTCCTCAAGTTCCTCTTCTCCTTGTCAAGTCCCCACCTAACTCACACTGAGATATTTAGGGCCAGCCGGAGCCCTG
The DNA here is from genome assembly GCF_012274545.1 of Fukomys damarensis. Classification (NCBI taxonomy): domain Eukaryota; kingdom Metazoa; phylum Chordata; class Mammalia; order Rodentia; family Bathyergidae; genus Fukomys; species Fukomys damarensis. Next base: position 1,036,297 of record NW_022900924.1, on the reverse strand, counting down.
TGTGTCTCTGATCCCCACGTACCTGCCACACTGGCATGGCTGCTGGGACACTGTCCCTAACCCTGGGAGGGGGCATTCGTTACTGACCTCCCCTTTTCCCAAAAACTGAGGCCTGATGTGTCGGCAGTGGGACTTGAACCCCATCTGCGCAGTATCAGAGGCTGTCTGTGGGAGCCCTGCATTCCGCAGCCCATTGCTGCACAGGTAGCCACTGAAGGCAGCCTGGGTCTGGGCTGTGGACACCCTGGGAGTTCTGTGAATCCTTGTGGAATCAGGATGCATTCTCAGGATGAGGCTGTGGTGCAGGAGCTAAGCAGAAGCAAGGACCCCATCCTCCTAGAGTCCACATTCGAGTGGAGACATGAGCCAAGTAAAAGAGCGAACTGCATGTCCAACCTGAGATGTGGGGGCGGGGAGCTGGGCCCTGAGGCCTCTCTAACCCTAAAGTGCACACAGACCCCTGAGGTCTTCTTCAAGTCCACTTTCTCTTCAGCAGTTTAGGAGGGGCCTGTGGTTGTGTTTTTAGCCCACTTGCTGCTGCTGGTCTAAAGAGCACATGTGAAACACTGAGTTTTCGATTTGAAGTTGGCAAGTATTTCCAGTGGGCCAAGTGTGGCCCGCTACCTGTTTTTATGAATAAAGTTTTATTGAACTAAGTGATGTTTGTTTATTACATTCTATTTTTGGCTGCTTTCATACTGAGACAGTCCAGAGGAGCACTGAAATCCCTCATCTGAAGTTTTGGTAATGGTGGTTTCAGTTACTTTGTATCAACCATGCTCTGAAACCATTAAATGGAAAATTCCAGAAACAAATAATTTCTGACTTTAAATTTTGCACTGTTCTGCATAGTGTGATGAAAACTCATGCTGTCAGGACACAACTTGGCCATTTGCCACCTGCCCAGTCACTCAGTGTCCATCTCAGACATCAGGCCCCCAGACAGGATCCCACAGGGCTTATGTTTGAGCCACCATTATTTTACTTAATGGCCCAAGGTAAAACTTTTATGATAATAGCATACTGATAGATTTTATCATTAGCTGTGCTAATCTCTAACTTGGGCTGATTTATAAATCGATCATTATGATGGGTATATATGGACAGAGAAAAAAGTAGAAATTGGGCTTGATCCTATCTGTGGTTTCAGGGCGGTCTTAGAGCATATGCCCTGCAGGGAAGAGGAGGCCATGGGGCCCACCAAATTGAAAACATTTATTGTCTGGCCTTCTACATAAGAAACTCTGCTAACCTCTGCTCTAATCAACTCTTGGGTCCCTTCAAGCTACAAATGTTCTGGTTTGGTGAGTTTTCAGTGATGATGACATTAACAATGATTACAGCTAGTGCGTGTGCCCTTGCTGGGTACTGAGCTCTGCTCGTGTCTTTTCCTTAGCGTGTCTCTGTCGTGGGCCTCACTGTCTCCATTTCACAGAGGCTCCGAGAGCTGGGTCACTGGGGCTGATGTAAGCCAGGCCGTCACGCTGGGCAGGAGCTGCCGCCTGGAACATTTGCAAGGGCCAGAGAGTTTGTTTTTGATTCCTCTCTGTCCAAGGGCGTGCGGGGGGCCTTCATTTCATCTGCCTGTTCTGCCTTTTAGCACACAAATGGCTGTGCAGACCATGCTGAGAGTTTGGGGCCCAGCAGGGTGTAGGGCCTGGAGTGTCTCCTCAGCTCTGCACATTGCAGTGGGCGCATTGTCGAGGTCACACGGAGCCAAGCACCTGGCGGGCTTTGGGCACACAGAGAGGAGGCAGTCAGGGCCAGCTTCCTGCAGGAGGAATACAGATTGTGCCAGGAGGAACTGGCTGGGTAGAGCAGGGCAAGAAAGGATTTTCAGAGGGAGAGAGGCAAAGGTTTGGGAATGAGACCCTGTGGCCTGGCAGCTTTGGGGGAGTTCATGGCACAACTGTGTGTGTGTGTGTGTGTGTGTGTGCACGTGCGCACACTTTTGCTGGGCAGCAGAGGAAGGTGTTAAGATTTGGGGTCAGCAGGGCCCTTGTGCCAGGCAGCCAGAGCCTGGGTTATGCCCTGGAGCCTCTGGGGATGACAGGAGAAAGTCTCCGCCAGGTACTGTCAGGGCCCAGCCTCCTCCCGGCCATAGAGAGCAGCCCCTGCCACTGCTCTGGGACTGCCTTTCCATTCACTTTCCTGGTAACTTTTTAACAAAGATGTGTTTTCAGCTAAGCCAACAGATTACATTGTAGCTTCTTTCGAAAATGTATTTTAAAATATTGAACCCATTCAACAAGCATAGATAAGATGTAGCCCGTGTCTGGAAGGTGGTGCTGGGCAGGCAGGCACCTGGGTGGTGGTGAGGCTCTGTGTGGCCGGGCCAGCAGTGACCTTGTTCTCAGTGTCCCACGCCTTCCCTTCCCCGCGGGGGGGCCGGGGACAGCTCTGTCAGCTCAGACGTGGGCGCAGGACTCTGGAGCAGGGGACCCGTGGGGGAGCAGAGTCCCCTTCCTGCACCCCTCCTCTCCTCTCCGCCCCTTCCTGCCACTCTGCCCCATCACCCCAGCTCTGTCTCCTTGTTCTGCATCCTCTGGCCTCTCCCCTTGGCTCTCCGTCTCCGATGTCTGCGTTTCTGCCCCGCCCTCCATCGCTGTGTCTTCTCCGGTTTCTTTCTCCCTGTCTCTGTCTGTCTCTGTCTGTCTCTGTCGTCCTCCAGTCCAGCCACACCACTTCCCCTTCCCTGCCCCCCACGCCTGCATACACTCACACGCACTCGCACACACGCGCGCGCACACACTCACGCACGTGCACACTCACACGCGCACGCACACACACACACACACACACACTCACACACCAGCGCAGCCCTTCCTCTCTCTCATTAGAAACCCATCCCACTTCCTTTGGCTCCCAAGTGACATCCTCTGCCAGAACCGTCTCAGCCTTAGGGACCTGGGACAGGGCCAGGCACCTGCAAGCGCAGGAGGAGGGTGGTGGGCCTCTCCCAGGTGAAGGCCGGCCGCCCACCATCGTGGTCCTAGCCTCCGTGTCCCCTGTAGAGCACCCTCCCTGCCTGGTTCAGGGCTGGGAGAGGAAGCCTGGGTTTCAGCAGGTTGCGGGTCTGGCTTTGGTTCTGAGATCTCAGCTTGGCTGGCGGCCTCTGGGGATTGGGTCACTCTGCCCCTGAGCACCGCGTCCTTTGCATTCATTTTCTGTTCCGGTGCACAGTAGGTCCGCAGTGCATATTTGTGGGCTAAGAGTTGGGAGGGGCAAGATTAAAAACAGGATCCACTTAGAAGGCTGAAGCAGGAGAATCTCAAATGTGAAGCCAACCTGAGTGCCTTAGCTAAACTCTGTCTCAGAATTAAAGACTGGGGATGTAGCTCAGTTTAGAGTTTTTGCCCAGCAGTTGTGAGACCCTGGGCTCAATCCCCAGAAACAACAATAATAATAAAGAAAAGATCTAGCCTCTTCTTTTCAGATAGGGAAACAGAGGCCCAGACAGTGGAAAGGACTTGCTTGTGCTCACTGCCACCTCTACAGTGAATGGAGTTGAGTCCCCCATTCCCTGGAATCAGTCTTGAGCTGGTGGGTTGGGGTCTGTCTGTGGTGGTCACGTGAAAAGCCCCTTCTGGGACTGGGTGATCCCCTTTGAGGCCCGGGATGGGGCTCCGTTGGGGCACACTCTCCCTGCTGTGCCTCAGGGTCTCCCGTACCTTCCTGGGACACCTTCCTGAGGATGCAGAGGGCTTTCAGCCTGCAGGGCCCCAATTCATAGCCACGGGGGAGGGCATGGGGCTTGGATGCACACCCCGCAGGCCGAGTCCAGAATTCTTATTTTGGCGGTGTTCCTGGGACCTGAGAATCTGCATTTCTAGTAAGTTCCCAAGTACTTTCCCAGCTGCTGCCAGAAAACCCACATTGAAATCCCTAAGAGCAGAGGTAAAGCCCTTAGTGCTGAACTCAGTCAAAATGGGTTCAGGACCTGCCCCACCACCCGTGTTCCTGCTGTGGGTCCTTCTGGGCCTCGGCGTCCTCATCTGGAAAGGGGCCAGTGCTGCCTTTGTGGGATAGCTTGGAGGATAAATGTGCTTGTGTTGAGAAGTGCGTAGAGTACACCCAGGCACGGAGTAAGCGCCCGTGTGCGTTTGCTAGCCTCGCTGCTGTTGATCTTATTTCAGTTATTGTTGACTCTCTCTTCTCTACACACAGCTCTGCTCCCGGCGAATTCTTGGCCAGGCTCCGATGTTGCAGTGCACGTTCCACACTGCTGGACCTGGGCTCCAGCCCTACTCTCTAGCTGGGACGCTGCCCCCAACACTGGATGTGTTAAAATGCATCCTTTCCCACTGGCTCGGGCCCTCCTACCGCAGCCACGCGTGGCTCCTTCACCTGAGACCCTAGATTGCCGAATCCAGCTCAGCCTTCATCTTGTCTGTTAGCCCACCCCCTGCGCCACTGCCCGCCTCCCACAGACCTCACTTGCCGCGGCTTGGCTGACACCTGCAGGTCTCCCGGGCGCATTCCCTACGAAGTCCCGCCTCGGTACGTTAGCAAGGACTCGGGTGGGCTCCGTGTGCCACGGCCCAGGTTGAAATCGCAGGTCTGCTAGTGACGTGCTGTAGGAGAAGCGGGTAGTGGGGACTGGCACGGGTCACCTGCCAATCGTGGTGCCTCGGAGTAGCTTTAATTCTGTGTGTGATGCCAGTGGACTCACACCCAGGCCGAGGGAGGACGGTGGCTCTGTGGTCGTGCACGTGTGAGTTAGAACTTCGGCGCCCATGTACCTAGCTGACTCCCGGCTGGACACCTCCGCTCTCTGGTCCTCAGTTCCTTCTGCACACAAGGGCTCGTCCCAGTAACCGTCCTCTGTGGGTTGCTGTGAGAATTGCAGACAGACAGTTCTCTGGCGTCTGACCCACAGACGCTCCGAAGTCATGGCAGCAAAGGCTGTATTGTTCTTCAGCCTTGTTACAGATGTGGAAACTGAGGCTAGGAGAGGTGACAGGACTCTCCCGTGGCGTTTTGTTTCCTGGTGGTGATCAGGTGACTCTGCACATGGAAATACTTCCCCGGGAGGTCTCCTGCGCCCCCGCCCCAGGTCCCCAAGCCATGAGACAAAAGCTGTAATCCACGTCTGCCTGCCATTTCTCCCATCCACCCCTGCCTGTTGGAGGTGATTTTGTTCGGAGCTGCTCTTGAAACCTTTGATGTTCTGCCTCGTTTGCTGTTTCCATGGGCGTGGGAGGAGGGGGAGCGTCTCCCGGTTTGTTAAGGAGGGAAGCAGGGGGGTAAATCGATGTGGCAGGAAGCCGTGCCCCAGTCAGGGCTCTCTGAACCATGGGGCAAGTTGCACTCATAAAACCTTCACCTAAGGGCTGGGCGAGCCGCTCAGTGGTTCGAACACTTACCTGCCAAGAGTTAGGGTTACAGTTGTATCGCCAGCACTGTAGGCGAGGCTAGTTTGGGTTAAGAAAAAAAACCGAAATCCAAGAGCCACCTCTTAATAATAAGCCCAAAATGACACAGATGAGAGACTATTTCTTAGGTGAACCACAAAAAAAAAAAAAAAAAAAAAAAAAAAGGGAGTACCCCCTTTTCTGTA
>NW_022900924.1:1005698-1030705 GCF_012274545.1 Fukomys damarensis | reverse complement strand
GGAGAAAACAAAAAAAAAAAAAAAAAAAAAAAAAAAGGAGGGTCAGCCTTCTTGTTTGGCAACATTCCAACCAGTACATATTTATTATTTGCTTTGTTCTTGGTCAAGCCTTTCCAGCTTTTGGCCCTCAGCCATTGCAAAACATCCACAACAGAGGGGTGGATGGGTAATGCAGTTACAGGATCATAAACTATGAGTGGGGGAGGCAAAGGGGAAGTTAGCCAAAGACTGTCTAAGAAAAAACTCACATAACCTGCTCACCTTTTGGTAAGCTATTTTAGAGTTGACTTCCTGTTTGGAAACAAATTCATACCCTTGGGGTAGAAGTAAGAGTGGTTAGGTGTCCTCAACCATCACCGTGAGCCTTCAAATAAGAGTGGAAATAAATTCCTCGTAATTTTGTCCAAGGACATTTTTATAAAAATATGATAGGAGGGGCTACAAGAAGGCCCTTTATATAGTTGACATACTGTGTGCCTATCTCAGTCAGGCTGTGATGAAAGGATTCAAATTCAAAATACCTTAAGTGAAAAGGAAGGCACGTTATTGGGTCAGATAAGTAGGGAAAAAAGCCAAAGCATGACACCTTCAGGTACAGCTGTATCTAGGTGCTCTGATGCACTCTGTCTCATTTACAGTGTCTCACCTGGGGCTTTTTCCTGTGGTGGTTTTATTCTCAGACATGCTCTCCCAGGTAACAGCTCTAGGTACACATTCTGTCAGTTTTCCAGTCTCCACTGGCAGAGAGCCATTTCCCCAGTAATTCTGGAAAATCCTGGGAACCCCCCCCAACGCAGTGCCCCAGGCATAGCGTCAGACCCATTATGGTCACAATGCTTGCCCCCAGAAGACTGGAGCATAGCTGCAACAGCAGGTTGACAAATGCCTACACCAGCAATGGGACAGACACAAGAGGCAGAGGCAGGGTTTCTTCCCAGGGAGGGGAGAGTGGAGGCAGCACGGGCCTTGTTTGAGCATTTACCCTGCGCCACTGCGGATGGCGGTCTTCCGAGTACTCAGTAGCTGCTCTTTGCTCAGAGAGGTTGAGCAACTTCCCTACGGCCACAGATCTAGATAGGTGAGGAGTTCAGGCTCAGGTCTGTTTTCCCATGGGAGAATTCTCTTTCTACCTCTCCCTGGGAAAGAGGAATCTTGAGAATCTGAGAAGAGGATCGAACTCCGGTCCTTGGACTTGCAAGGCAGGCAGTGTAACCACTGCGCTAAATCCCCGGCCCGAGGTTCCATGTTAGGTGTGGGGATCCAAGAAAGGAAATGGGACAGAGGAGTGCAGCCCTCGGCCTGAGACTCACGACAGGTGTGGGCACCGGGGCAGACAGCGGCGGTTCCCGGGGGAAGAGCGAGCGCATGGGGTGGGGTTCCAGCGTGAGTGTGCGGGGAAGGCTTCCTGAGGAAGGTACGGTTGGGCCGGGGCACAAGGTCCCGAGTTCGACCCCCAGCACCCAAAAAAAGAAGGTGAGGTTGAGGAGAGGACTTGTACAGGACTCGGGAGTCTTGGTTCATAGCGATGGAAACCCAGCTCCCATAGAATTAAGAACAAGTAAATTTCCTGGCTCATGTAAACATCCACGATAGGGATGGCTTGAGGCTTGGCTGCATCCAGGGGCCCAGGAACACCAGGGATTTATGTCTTTCTGTTGGTTCTGCCCTCCTGGTTTGTTTGAGTGACCAGAGATGGCCGCACCCTTCCAGCCCTGTGCCGAGCATTACCTGCCCCGGGGACCCTAGGAAGTCTGTCCGTCTTGCATTCGTATCTGAGCTAGCACTGTGGCCTGGATTGGAGAGTGGTGGTTGGCGAGGCTCGGTCATGTGTCCAGTGCGGCCTGGGAGCAAGGCCAGGCAAACCTGTGTTCCTGGCACCCTCAGGGCTGATAGAAGATCCCTTAGGCTGGAGTGCAGGATTGTGAGCCAGAGTACCCTGAGTGAATCCTGAGGGTAGCTGGGAGCCTCAGAAGCATCGTGAAGGCCGGGGGTAAGGTGTCCACCATGTGGACACAGGAAGCAGGGAAGGCAGGAGTATGGTGGCTCAGACTGGGTTGCGGTGACAGAAGGAGGTGGCTGGATCTCAGAGCCGGTGGGTGGTGCAGTGGGCCGGAAGTAGTGGTCACTGGGTTGGGGTTTCAGGGAGGGGTCAGTGTGAACGATGTCCCTGGGCTTGTTCCAGCACGGAAGCCTGGAAAGGAAGCACGCCCCCTGAGACCACATCGTGCTGCGGGTGTCTTGTGGGGTCAGAGATGCTGCCGAAGTCCCAGGTGACAGACAGGTGGGGAGCTGGGATTTCATGGCTGCTGGGCCGGGGGCCGTCAGGATCGAGGCCGAGGGGGAAGGGTGCAGAGGGAGAATCTGTGCAGCAACTCTCGGGAGCAAAGGACATTAAATCCATCTGCTCTGGAGTGTGAGAAGTTGGGAAAGTGCTGGGCTTAAAACCAGGCGGTGTAAAGGACCCTGGGGTACGACGTTGGCGGGAGCAGGCTGCAGGGTTAATGGGGGATCAGAAAAGCCTCAGAGGCGAGAAGTTAGCAAGGACAGGTAAAGTGACCAGGTGACCAAGAGGACGTTTGGAGACAGGGTGTCCAGACAGCACCGAGGGGGCATGTGGAGCCACAGACTCTGAGGACAGAGTGAGTGTATATGTTTAAGGGACAGCAAGGGAGCCGCTATGGCTGCAGCAGAGAGAGCAGGGCAGAGACCTTGGGGGACATGGGCAGAAAGGTAAACGGCAGGCTCAAGCTTGTAGGGCGGGCAAGACCGGCTTCTCCACAGTGAAGCGGGAGTCATGGGCGGGTTCAGGGCAGAAGCAGAGCGTGGCCTGACTGCTGTCTGCGTAGATCACCCTGGAAATCAGCCACGGAGCTGGGGCAGATCAGGGGAGGCCATGAAGGAGTTGCGTATCGAGGCGAGGGTAGCTTGGACCAGGGGGATAAAAAGTGGGAGCCCAAACACACGGCTGCCCCAGGGTGGCTGGTGAGAGCGTGGATTCTGGCTTTGGAAAGTGACGTCAGTCGGATTTGCTGCTGGGCCAGCTGGGGTGAAAGAAGAAAGAAACCTTTTGAGGTTTTTGATGTAAACAGCGAAGATAGAGTTGCCGCCATCTGCAGATGGAGGATAAAGATCAGGATCCATGCCTTATGGGCTGTGAGATCTGGGACACTGGGGTCCAGTCATGGATGTGACCTTGACGGAGCTTCCGGGGACAGGGCGGGGGTAACAGGGACAAGGCGCAGCGAAAGGAGCTCCTTGCTCCTGCCCCAGGTGTCTGGATCAGCCCTGCATTCAGAGAAACCCTGCAAAGGTTCTCTCGGGGTGCAGGTGGCCGGAGAGGGGAGGACAGGCAGCAGTGCCTCCGCAGTCTCTGATCACAGGCCACCCCAGCCCCTGCTGGTTTATGGGCTGTGAGTTTTCAGGCCTGGGCCAGAAGCTGGGTGTGGGTGGCGGGATCAGAAGCCAAGGTTCACTTCGCCCTGATGTTCCCAGGATCTGGCACTGAGCCTGCCCAGGAGAGCGCCTGCCAGAGAGTGTGGACGGGACAGTGAGTGGAGGCCTGTGTTCTGGCGGCCAGGGCGGTGTGTGAGTGGGTGGCGGGCGCCCAGCCAGCGCCTGTGCCTTGGCATCTCACGGCGTGCCATCTTTTTTGTATCTGTGTTGCCGGAGAGGGAGGCTTCACACGTGCCAGGCGAGTGTTCCACCGCTGAGCTTCGCCCCCGGCCCTGTTGTTTTTATATTGAGACAGGGTCTTGCTAGGTTGCCCAAGCTTGTCTTGAGTTGTGATCCTCCTGAGCGGCTGGAACTACAAGCATGTGCCACCCTCCCAGCCCAGAGTGCAATCTCAGACTTTCTGTTGGTGTTGAACGAGTGTGGGGAGCAGCGCGTGTTCCTTAAGGAGGTAGCTTGATGAATTCCCTGAAGATAAAAGCGTCTGTCTGATCAGCACCCCTCCCTACCACAAGACGCCCTGTGGCCACTCCAGGTTGCCTGCCATCCCAGCATTACCCACTTCCGTACTTTATACACAGGGAGCCACGCATTATGGTCTCTCTTGTGTCGGCTTTTTGTATTCAACGTAGCTTTTGGCAGGGGCACTGTACTGGGATGGAACGCAGGGTCTCTGCGCTGAACTACATCTCCAGCCCTCTTTATGTTTCACTTACGGACAGGGTGAGTGGGGGTCTTGCGGAGCTGCCCAGGCCGGGCTTGGGCGTCTGCTGTTGTTACGTGAAGTTCTGAGTCATTCTTGCCCCGAGCCGGCCGGCGTGTGTCCATCCTGCTGTGATCGGGAGTCTGGGTGATTCCCGGGGAAGGACGGTCAGGGCCAGTGCTGCTGGGAACATGCAGAAGGTTCTCGCAGGAGGCAGCTGGGCACCCTGCTGATGGGTGTGAGCCCAGGGTAGACTTGGGGGGTCGCAGAGAAGGTGCGTGTGCGGCTTCCGTCTCCGCTGTGTCAGCTCTTGCCCTCCCAGCAGCAGAGCGCGAAGGCTCGGATTGCACCGGCTCCCTGCTTTGCCAACACTTGCGGTTGTCTTGATTTCACTACTCAGATGTACACATCCCGCTGGGTACTTCTCATTTATTTACCTGAAGGTTAATGAGGCTGAGCCCCTTCTCTTGTGCTTGTGAACCATTCAGATGAGCTCTCGCATGAGGCTTCGCTTCAGTCCAGCCCGTTTGGGTTCTGGGTTGCTTGTCCTTTGCTGAGTGATTTTACGGGGCACTTTATACTGTATTCTAGGTGTAAATAGCCTGTTTGACATGTCTGGCAAGTGTATTCTTTCATGTGGGACTTCGTTTGATCAGTAAGAGGAGGAACCGGGAGTTTGGAGCTGTGGTACAATTGATTTGCTCCTGCACGGACCTCGGTTTCTCTTCCTAAACCCTACAGGGTAGAGGCACAGGAAAGTCCCTACCCCAAGGAAGGATCCGGCCCAACATCCGGAACCCGAAAGGTGGACAGCTGCAGTGCGAGAAAGAGCAGGACAAACACAGGAGCCCCGTGTGGCCCTCAAGGGAGCTGTGAATCTCACGTGGCCGCGTCGCCGAGGAGCTGAGCTTTTAACTTCATTCAGATTCGGAGACGAATACTCTGTCCTGTTCTCAGACAGCCTCTAAGTGTGTGTGTGGAACAATTTGAGTGTGTGTGTGTGTGTGTGTGTGTGTGTGTGTGTGCACCTTTTCAGCTGTAGCTTTTGTGAGCTTCTTGGCCTTTTGGCTAAGATCACGTATAGCTTTTGGGAACTGTAAGCACAGAGTAGATATTTCCGCTGAAGATTTAGCGTCCAAACTGAGATTTCTGAAAGCATAGGTTTCAAGTAGTTTTTGTACTTTATTTTTTAAAAGCAAAATATCTCCATAACATATATTGATAAATAAGAAGGCTTTATATGTATTGGGTTAAAGTTCTGTTAGTAAATTAAATGTACTTCTTTAATGTGGCTATGACAAAACTGAGGACTCTGCGTGTGGCTCACGGGACTCAGTGGGAAGGAGATGGAATGTCATGGATGAATTTAGTCAGGGGCTACATAGTTGGGACTCCACGGTGGATGAAGCGAGTCCAACGTAGGGACACTGTGTGATGTGGAACAGGGGTCCCAACCCCTGGAGTGGTTCCTGGCTTGTTAGGACTTGGGCCACAGAGCAGGAAGTGAGCGTCTCGTTCACAGCTGCTTCCCAGGGCTCGCATCACCTCCTGAGCTCCAGGTCAGTGCAGCCGGGGATTGTCCTAGGTGCGCAAACCCGACTGTGAATGGCACGTATGAGGGATCTGGGTTGCCCACTCCTCTGAATCATCCCCAGATCAGCCCCCATCTGGAAAAACTGTCTTCCACAAAACTGGTCCCTGGTGCTAAAAGCCTGGGGACTCAAGGCATAGAAGGCCTGAGCTACAGCCTGGAGAGAAGCCTAGAGAGGGGTTACTTTACTGCTGATCCTGTATGGACAGCACCTTTATTCCAGGGGAGCCCACAGCCTTTGGGGGAGGCAGGCCCAGCACAGGCTGAGCGTCCTTTAAGGAGGCTTCAACAGTCAAGAGCCGGCAGGAGAGACACCATCCACCACTGGCTCCTGGCCGTCACTGTGTGGACATCTGCAAGCCCAAGCCTGGCCCTTGCCTGGCACTCACCTCCACCTGCTGCTGCCTGCACCCGGCTCAGGCTTGTCGCCCTACCTTGCCGCTCTCCAGTACTTTGCAGCGACGTGACGTGGAGTGAATCCCTTTCCATCTCGTGTCTACCCACTTTGCACAGCCTCTCCGTGTTGTGCCTGATACCTGCATGTCATGGCCTGTGTCTAGAGGTCCCCCTAAGCTTCAGGCCATCTTTTTCAGAGGTGGCTGAATCTGGAGTGTGTGATGCTGGGATTAAGGGTGGGTGATTACTAAACCAAGCATGCGAGTGACTGGTTCGGCCCAGCCCTCATCCCTGTATCTGGATGGGATAAAAGGGGCAGACAGACTGTTAAGGTCTCCTTTGTTGCTTCTGCTGCTTTCCACCACCGAGAACCATTGCCCCTCTGCCATGTGCCGCCCTGACTTGCAGCCAGCAGATTATGGACTGAAACCTCTAAAACTATGAGCTAAATAAACCCCTTCCCCTTTCATTTTGGGTGTCAGGTGTTTCGTCTTAGCAACGAGAGAATAAGTAACTAAGACACTGGGAGAGATCAAAGACACCCTTAAGTAACGGGGTCTTTCTGGGCTCGGTTTTTGGGGGTGTCATGGAGCTCCGATAAGGGGTGTGTGCACGCTATATTCTGTGCGCCCGCTAGTTCTGTTTTCCCATTTCGCTGCAGAGGAAGCAGAGGCTGAAAGAGGTGGAGCACCTTGCCCAGGGCCACACAGCTTGCCAGAGGCAGGATGCAGATGAGGAGTGCTGACTGTGTGGGTGCAAGGCCTCCCTCCTCTCCCACGGGCTGAATCTCTTGTGTTCCATCCTGTGCTGTTCTTTTGTGAGCCTCAGTTTCCTCCTCTGAGCAGTGGGGAGGGTAGCAGAGTGGACCAGAGCTGGCGTCAGCAGGGCTGGAGCGGGTGCCGTTCGTTAATTGGCCTGCACGCAAGTCCTCATTCCAGCCAGTGGTGTGAGCCGGTTGCTAAGGGAGGAGGCTGAGGTTGAGATGTGCAGCTGATGGCAGCAAAGCCAGGGGTCCAGCCACTCCTTGGCCCTGGGGTCCTTCCCCTGCTGTACCTGCTGCCTGGTGCCACCTGCTCTATATGACCCCGAGGATTGCCTGTGTTTAGCTGGACCTCTGTCCTACATGACTGGCCTTGAGCCAGCCCTCGGGAAGCCAGGCTGGTGGCGCTCACGCATCCAGCCTCCTGGGCCTGTCCCCTCCTTCAGGAGCTCTGCGTCCTTTACTGCGTGAGCTGCTCCCTTTCTGACTTGTTCCAGCCCTGCACGGTCGCCTCGTCCTGAAGGCAGAGCCTGGGAACACTCCAGAAGGTGCCAGCTGTCGGCACGGCTGGCTGTCTCAACGCCTCATTCGGCCTCCACTCCCTGCTGCAAATGGGAGGCACTGCCAGCTTGGCAGCATGGGACGGTGCAGAGTCGGTACCAGAGGGCTGCGGACTGCTGGGGTGGGCTGTCTTTGGAGGGTGCTTGGCGGTATCCATGGAAATGCAGGGGGCGCCTGGCCCCAAGCCACCCACCCCTTCGGGTAGCTGTAGTCTAGAGGTGCTTCTTCAGTCAGATTGAGTTTTGATTTTGGGCGTGGGGGAGACTGAACCTGGGCCTTGTGCTTTCGAGGCAAGCGGCCTACTGCCGAGCCACAGTCCCTGCCTTAAAGAAGTGCTTTCAGGGTGTGCGTGAATGCCCAGGGCCTGGCTAAAAGGCACATCCAGCCCATTGTACACGTGTACACTTGTAATTCCAGCTACTCAGGATCTGAGTGAGGCAGGAGGACTGCAAGTTCAAGGCCACCCTGCACAACCCTATCACAGATATTCCAAAGGGCCAGAGACGTGAAACTCGGGTGCAGAGCCTTGCCTAGTATGTGAAAAGCCCCGGTTCTATCCCCAGTACCAGAAACAAACAGGTGGACGTGTAGATCCGGCACCTCCAGGGTGGGTGGCCCTTCCACTGGCAAGTCCCATGCAGGACCCCAGGGTGCTGCAGGTGGTCACAAAGAGGAGTGTCCCTTTGTAACAGGTGGGCCACGGCTTTCAGGATGAAAGTGATTCCTCCTTTCTGTCTGTGCGGTACTGAAGATTGACCCCAGAGACTTCACACAGGGTGACATCCTCTGCCCTTTTTTATTTTTATTTTGAGACAAGGATTTGCTAAGTCATCCCCAGGCTGGGCTCAGCTTTGCTCTCCTCCTGCCTCAGCCCCCCAGAGTGCTGGGATTACAGGCGTGTGCTGCCGTGCCCGGCTGATGCAAACCATTTAAATGTGCAGCAGGAAGGCTGTGGTGGGATCCAGAGAGTGGCCGGGCAGCTGCTGCATTTGAATCCCCCGAGCTCAGCAGAGCCCTCTGAGAGTTAGTGCTTTACCTGGGTGGTTTCCTGATGTGGCTTCTGAGCTGGAGCAGGGCCCTGCACCCGGGTCCCTAGTAACATTTCCTATTTGGCCAAACAGCTGCAGAAAGCCAGGCACCTTTCGGTTGACTGAGAGTAAGCCAGGCCTCCTCAGCCTTGGCACGGATGTGTGGGGCCAGTGAGTGAGCTGGGCCCTGCGCCCTGCACCTAGGGTATTGGCAGCTGCCCTGGCTCCTGCCCATCAGGTAATCCCTTGTTGTGACAACCCCAATGGTCAGCAGACACTGCCAATTGTCCCCCAAGGGGAAGAATCCCCACAGGGTGAGAATTGCAGGTGAGACCAGAGGCACTGGGAGCAGGCAGCACGGAGAGGTGGGGAGCGAGGTCCTTGGCAGTTTGCACGGGGTAAGTGTTTGACTCTAACCCAAGAAAAGCTGGCGCGGGGCTCCTCCCCCAGCCGAAAGGGGGAGATCGCAGGATGGGAGGTGCTGCTCCAGAGAGGCACACGCCCCCAGCCCTTCCTTCTTTTGAGAATGTGGGGTGTACCCTTGAGGGGAGCCATGAGGTGGTTTGAAAGATGTGAATGGAGAAGCCGTGTGTAGGGCACACACCTGTAGTTCAAGCTCTGCCCCTGCAGCTTAGTAACTTAGTGAAACCCAAAATAGGGCTTCAAAATAGGGCTGGAGATGTAGCAGAGTGTGAAGACCCTGGATTCAAACCTCATCACCACAATCAAAAAACGGAAAAGTGGTGCAAACAGTCTGGGTGGGGGGGTTTAGCACTGGGGAGCAGGCCAGGGGCTGCTGGAGAGAAGGGTGAGGTTTTATCGTGGTGCCTTTCTCCAGCAGCCCTGAAGCATGCAAAAGCAGTTAGCACTCTTTTTGCTTGTAGGCAACTTGGGGCTCAGAGAGTGTAAGGGATTTTCCCAAGGTCACGCAGCAAAGTAGGAGTGCAGAGGAACACCAGTCTTCATGACTCTGAAGTAGGGGCTGTTTCTCCTGTCACTCTCTGGGCCCTCCTGGCCTCTGACCTGTGCCCTGAGGCCAGGTGGCTACGTCAGGTGCCCTGCTTGGTGACAGCAGGCAAGGCTGGGGGCAGAACCTGTGGGAGTTGAACGGAGGTTTTGCTGGCAGCACTGGGAAGGCCGCCAGGGTTTGGAGCTTGTGAGGGAGGATCTTGGCAGAGATGTTCTCTATAGGTGGGCACTAGCTGTCGCCCCTGGGCCACTTCAAAGCCATGTCGCTGCTTTCCTGCTCAAACACCTGCCGTAGCTCCCTAGTATTCAATTCTAAATTTTCTTTTTTGTGTCTACTACAGATGGTTGGCATTGCATGTCCAGCAGGGGACTCTGCACAAGACAGCTGATAACAAATGCAGGCTGAGTGACCCTTATCCGGAGTACTTGGGTCTAGAAGTGATTCAGAATTTTTAATTTCTGGAATTTTTTAGATTTTGGAATATTTGCTGAAATTTTACTGGTTAGCATCCCTAAACCAAATATCTGAAATTCCAAATGCTCCAAAATTTGAAACTTTGATGTTGTGACAGTGGTAGGAGAAGTCTGGGATTTGGGGTGCTCAGATGAGGGGGTCAGCATGCCCTGGTCATAAATACTGAGCTAAGACCAAGGGCACCTGCTGCCCGCCTGCAGGGTGCGAAAGCCCCACTTGCAGTGTGTATCTTATTTAGTCCTCACAGCAGCCCTTTGGTCCCGCTTCTAGTCTGATGTTCATTTTACCAGCTGGAAACGGAGCCCACAGAAGCCAGGCCCGGCTGGGATCTGTAGTCGCCTGGCTTGCTCAGTGCGGACCAGCAGCCATGGGTGCCTGGAAGCTGGGCCTGGGTGCTGGGGCACCAGCCAGGTCTGGCTGCCTCATGAACGCGCTTCGTGACCTTGACCAGCCCTCCCTTCCTGACTTGCCTGCCCAGAGCTCTCTCCAAGGCCACTGCTGGTTCTTCTCAAGCTCAAGGTCCCCAAGTTTCACAGCTAATCTCAGAATCACCCCAGTTCCGTTTTTTTAGTCTTTGATTGTGTCCACCATTGATACATAGTCACTGCAAATAGGAGATGGGAAAAAGGGGAGGGTAAAAGTAGGGAGCCCTGGCTTATATTTTAGGGCGCTTCTTTTGAGAGATGGTTTTTTCCCAGTATAAATATGTACCTGAAAGAGATCAGATAACCTTTATGTCATTTGACATCTTACTGTTCTTCTTTGAGGCCATAACTGCTTCCAAGGTAATTTAGCCAAGGAATATCTAACTGCTTCCTAATTAGAGATGATGAAAAATTAATTACCAGCATTTATCGGGTCCTCCCCCTGCCAAGTCCTGCCCTGAAGTGTCTGACCCATTCCCTATCATAATGAACTTTAGGAGGGTAGCCTAGCCCCATTTTACAGGTGGGGAAACTGAGGCTGTGATGGTCCCAAGTCTCATGGCCCATCCTTGGCAGAGCCCCGCCTCTCTGGAGCCTTTCACCTGTGCCCTTAGCCCTGGGCCACCATGCTGTGAGCCTTCTCCTCTGTTCTCCTAGTGCCACATGCCCGAGGCAAGTCTGTGATCTGATTGCTGGCTGAGGATGAAAGGGAGACTGGTTCGCAGTCAGAGGGACTCGTGGTGGCCAGATGGCCAGCCTTGGCCAAAGAAATTTTGGGCCCAGCTTCTCGGGCAGGAGAAGCACCTCCCTGTAGGAATATGCCAGAGCTACCTGGGGTAAAGGCCAGACAGCATAGCGGGGCTGTCCCCTGAGCCTCGAGAGTGCGGACAGCTGAGCCCTGTCCCTGTGGCTCTCAGGGGCGCTGGGTGTTATGGCGGCTCTGCTCCTGCAGGGCGCCAGGCTGACCGCTGCTGCCAGCTGAGCCGTTGAGCCCTGTGGGCAGCCTTGGAAGTGGGCTGCGTTTCCCAGAAGGGATAGTGGGCTTCTGAGAAGGGAAGAGCTCATCCAGGGCCCATGCCCGCAGGGCGTTAGCAGTATGGGGCATCCTGACAGCACTTTCTGGGGCAGGGGGATGTGTTGTCTCTCTGCACCCTCCTGGCAGCTGGGGGGTGATGCCCTGAGGACCCTGGCTGTACAAGTGTGGGACCTGACACTTTGTGCCTCAACATGTTGGCCGAGGGGCTGGGGTGTGGCTCGGGGCAGGGTGCTCTTGCTCTGTGCAAGGCTCTGGGTTCCACCCTTGCTCCACAGTCCATCAGTCAATCTTGCTCCACAGTCCATCAGTCAATAAAGCGTCAGCCCCAGACTCTGCGCTGGTGTGGCTCGCAGCCCCAGTCCGGCCTCAAACCAGAGGAGGCACTGCTGCTGGAGGTACGTGCACCCAAGGGCACGAGACCAAACTCAGCGTGGCCCTGGAAGTCAGCAGTGGGGAAACTGCTTCCCAGGGTGGAAAGAGAGAATCCTGATGCTGTAGCAGTGTGGCAGAGATTTGAATCCAGTTCACCTTCATCTCGGGCTGCAAAAGGCTTCTCTCTGCTCTGCTCTGCTTTTCCAGGCTGACTGTTCCTCAGAGGCTATGGGTTTGGTGACAAAACTTCCACAGAAAGGGGACTTCTGCATGTGACAAAGACAGGATGACATGGTGACAGCCTCTTGGGACACCCAAGAGGAGGACGGGCACTCCCAGAGGTGTTTGTAGGGTCCACTCTCCCGAACCCACGGGGACCAGCACAAGGGCCTCTCGAGGGAGGAGCCGCGTACCTAGCAAAGGCAAAGCCACTTGGCATCTAAGCCCCAGAGTTTCCCAGGTTTCCACTGCCGGCCTCCATTGAAGTCCTCGTCTTGTTCCTATCCGAAGTGTAGTGTTGGACAAGGAGCTCACCGTCCTCAACTGTGAGATGGCACACCTGCGTGCCTCCCTTCCACCGCGGCAGGAAGTGGCTCTGGAAGGAACCTGCTTCCCCAGGAGGCCCCCAGAAGTCTCTGCTGTCTGGTCTGGGTGGGGGATCCTGGGAGTCCCGCGCTCCCAGCTCCTGGGTAAAGCATGGACAGAACCACGGCATTGATCAGGGGTCTGCGGGAACCAGGGTGTGACTGGAGCACTCCTAGGCGGCGGGAATTTAGGTGGCCAAGAAATCGACATAAACGTTTTAACGCAAAGTTTTAGAAGCCCAAACTCACAGATGAACCTTGAAAGCAGTAGGTCACGTGGCGGGGCAGGCGTTCAAGACGATGCTGTATGTGTGCGGAGCCCATAGACATGTGAACCACAGAGGCAGGAAGCGGGCAGATGGTTTCTGGGTCTGGAGAGAGAAGAGGATTGGGTAGCTCAGGTCAGGGCGGGAGGTTTCTCTTTGAGATGATGCACCGTTACCATACTAACGCTCTGAATCTACCCCTGCAAATGTATTACCCACCCATGAGTTACTGAACTCTGACTATGCTGAAATTCATTCAAGTGAATTGCCTGCATACGTGGTGTCTGAAAGCTGTTGTAAGAAAATCCAAATTCGTGCAGCCTTATCCATGATGAGCAGTGTATTGAAACTGTAAATATGGACAGGATCCATATTGCTGATTTCTCTTCCCTTGAGTGTCAGACTCCAGTATAGGGAGGCACAGCGCTGTTATTTGTCCTGTTTAAAAATAGGATGCTTTTGTTCATCGTGGATTTTTTTTTGGCAATCTCCTGAGAAATATTGCATTAAACATAATTGGTCCTGGTTTCTGAGGGTTTTTTTAATGCCCTGTAAGACTTGTGCTCAAAGCCACGCTTTCTCAGCCCTGCGGGCCAGTGTCTGGGGTGGCGTCTCCCATTTAACAGGTGCAGCCAGGGAGGTCCCTGAGGAGAGGCTGGGAGTTGTTTACCCAGCAGTTGAGTCAACACACGAGACAGAGTGAGGGGCTCTCTCCACGTCCCCTCCTCCTCCATCTCCCAGTATGTGGCTCCTTTGCCACCTTCTCCCCTTTTTTTCTCCCTTGCAGTGGCATCTGGTCCCCCAGCAGCTCCCGCCTGGCCTCTTGTTTTCTAAGCCATCCTGTACCAGAGAGAGCCTGTGTCCTCTCCCAGATGACAGCCAGACGCTACTCACAGTTTCCTGCTGCCCCTGGGGTCCCCAGACTTCCTACTTGGCATTCAAGGCCAGCATGGTCTGGCATGTGCGGTCTCTCCTGCCTTGCCCATGGCTGCTGATTTCCAATGAGTAGATTTTCACAGGACCCACATCTCTGGAACAGCTGCAGTGTACCAGGCAGGTCCTCTGCTGCCTCCTCCATGCAAGCCTCCATCTCACCTAATCTGCCCAGCAGGTCCATTTCACAGATGAGGAAACTGAGGCCCAGAGAGTGAAAGTGAGCAGAAGCACGTGCACACCCATTCTGCTGATGCCACATGGGGTGCTCTGCACCTGCCTACTCCCCCTCTCACCGATTGTTGGATTGGGAGGTGGAGCCTCCCTCTGGTCCCTGATGTCTTAGTGCACGTGTGGGTGTGCGTATGTGGTGTTGAGGAGGCAATCCAGGGCGTATTCCCACCGAGCTACCTCCTTAGTCCATTTTATTTTGAGACAGTTTTGCTAGGTCACTAAGTCACCCAGGCGAGGCTCAGACTCACAGCTGTGGACAGGTGTGCTCCACCAGACCCGGTCCTGATGTCCTCTTGCTGTGCAAGGCGATGGGATGCCAGCGTAGGGAGCAGATGTGTTTCTTTCTCGAGTTGTTATTTCCTACTTTTATTTTGTAAAATAAAACGAGAGCATCTGAGCCCTACTCCAGAATCTACCACCAAGCTTTCCTAACCCTTTTGGCCCTGGAAATGGGCAGGAGTGGGAGAGAGATGAGCCCACACCTTTCTGAGGCAGGACCCAGCTCCCTTGCCCTGGGATCAGAGTCTTTGCGTCCACAGTACAGTCAGGTCTCAGCAGGGCTTCTCAATCTGAGGCTCAACAGCCTTTGGGGGTTCAGGAATGGGGATGAGGAAAAAAAATACTTTTTTTTTTTTTGGTACCGGGGACTGAACTGGGGTCCTTGCGCTTGCAAGGCAGGCCACTGAACCGCTGAGCTACATCCCTGGCCCCTAAAAAATTACATCTTTATTGGCCCTACTTTACCATTTCTTCCAGGTATCAGTGTAAGGGACAAAGGTGATAGCAAGAGCCACACCTGGGTCTCCAATAAAAGTCACATGCATTTTCCATGGCATCTCAGTGGCCACGGATAAGTCGTGGCACGCAAATTCCAGTCGTGACCTTGGCTGCCTCTGGACTGAGTTAGTTACTGCTTTAATAACGGAGCATGTGGGTTACTGCATCACAGCATGTTTGATATGGTTCTTTGCCAGATCTTACTACATTAGCTTCCTTTTAACCCTCCGTATTTCATTTTATTCCACTTAAAGTGTTATTCTGGAAGGTGTCTGTAGACAGCCAAAGGACTCCAAGGCGCAGAAGAAGGCCAGAGAACCTCTTAGGCCTGGATGTTATTCCGCCGAGGGAGCCCTGGGTTTCTGGTCTGTTGTCTGGCCAGGAGGTGCCCTCTCCCCTCGGGTTGCTGTTGGAGCCAGCGATGGGGCTAGATGTTGCTTTGCTTGGGGCCCGTCTGTCTGTCCGTGGGCATCACTTGCTCTGGACAGCACTGGGCATCACATTCCCACAGCTGCCTGCACGCCCATCTTCCCCTCCCGCTGCCCTGCCCTGTGCTGCTGGGCTGTGTCTGTGCCAGTGAACAGTAGCAGCCGATGGTAGCTCGTGCTGCTGAGCTCACGCTCTGTACCAGCCTTGTGGCCGCTCGGGGAGGCAGGTGCTGTTTTCACACTTATTTTGGAGGTGAGGTGACCAAGGCTCAGAGAGGAGGAGCCTCTGGTTCAAGGCCACGGCTAGGAAACGGTTGAGCCACAGTTTGCACCCTCGGTCTGTCCAACTTTGGGACGTGGACTCTGGACCCTCCTCAGATGTGACCACTGTGTTCCCTGTGCCCAGCTCAGGTGACTGCCCCATAGAGAGACCTGGAATGCCAGGTCCTGTGTTCTAGGTGGTATTTCACAGAGAGGGGAGGCAGCACTGACTAAAATGCAGACCCCCCAGGTCCTACCCTTATCTTTTGAATCAGAATACAGTCACACGTTGATGCGTGGTGGGGCGTGTTTTGTTAAGTGTGCCATCGTGCACTTCGCCCGTGTGCAAGCATTGTACAGTGCCCTGCACTCAGACGGCACGGGTCAGCCATTTGGCATATTTTGATGCAAACAAGAAAAGAGACTCACCTGAGCTGGCCGAGGCTGCTGCCAGTGTGACAGAGTGTCTTTTCAGAGACTTGGGTTTGTTGGCTTTTGTTTTGTAGTACTGAGGATAGAACCCAGGGGCTTTTCACTGAGCTACATCCCCAGCCCATTTTATTTCTATTACTTATTTTACTATTGTTATTTCTATTGCAGTACTGGGGATTGAACCCGGAGCCGTCACACTGAGCTAGCTCCCCAGCCCTTTGTACTTTTTAAATTTTGAGACAGGGTCTCTCTAAGTCATGAAGTTGCCCAAGCGGGGCTCCAGCTTATGATCCCCCTGCCTCGGCCTCCCAAGGTGTTGGGGTTAGTAGGCATGCACCGTCATGCCTCATTAGTAGACTTTATTTTACAAGGAAGGATACACTTCGATAATGGTAAATGCCTCCCATAGTGATCACATAAACAAGCCGGGTAGTGCTTTAAGTGTCATCATCAGGCTTTTTGTCCTGCACATCGTGAGGTGTGTGGTGCTTTTGTATAACTGGCAGCCGGCAGGTTTGTCGGTCCTCAGCATCATTCACATGAGGAGTGTGTTGTCCTGCGTCCTTACAGTGGCCGGTAGGGATTTCTCGGGTCTGTTACAAGCATATGTGCTCTGTTGTTGACGGAAGCCTTATGTATCTAGGGCAGGTGCCAAGAGTCTGCCCATTTACATTTCAGGCTGTTGTGAAGCACATTGAATTTTCGGGCTCCCCCGACAGGAGGAGTAACAATACACAGAGCGCTGTTCTGAGCCCTGTACATCAGTTCCTTTGTTTAAACCCCCAGCCCCTGCAATGCTACATTGTCAGTAACGGCAGGGCTGGGCCTCTGGCTGCGGGCTGGGTGTGTATACTCCCTCTGCACGCAGCCCCCACCCTAGACCTTCCTGGCTGAGGAGTGGAGACAGGATCCTGTGGCGGAAGGGGATGTGAGTACAGGAAGCGCTGCCCCGCAAAAGGTTGCCTTGGCGCCTTCTGGTTTACATTGTCCACCAGGCAAAGTCCTCCAGGTGGCCCGGAGCCGGAGCTGCACCTGGAGCAGGGGCAAGGATAGGGTTCTGAGCCTGGCACTGCCCTGAGCATGTGCCTGGCGAGGGCAGGAATGTCCCCCTCTGTGTCCTGGGTGGGGCAGAAATTTGGGGAAGGGGTTCAGTGCTGGAGCTCTACCTTCAGGCAGACGTGGGGTCCAGCTCGGGCTCAGCCACTGAACTTGCTGTGTGACGTCTCGTAGGGCTTCTTCTCCTTCTGTAACATGGGGCCGCCAACAGCTCCTGCCCTTTGGGTTTGAGTTATTCAGAACTTCCAGGGGCCCACACATCTCTCCCCTCAGGGAGGTCCTGGTGTCAGATAGGGTGCTGGGTGGTTTCCTACACATCCGTGTGCCGCTTTAAAAAAAAAAGAAAATAGAAAACTATTGACCTCCACCTCTGCCAACCACGGTTGGGTTTTGTGGGTTTACCCAGGTCACGCTGGGGTTGTGTAAGACTCACATCTTTCTGTGTTGTACACGGTTGTAGAGCTGGAGAACTGTGACCCACAGGACCAGTCCATTTCTCTGCCCACACCGTAAATGGTCACGCCCCTCACAGGGACAGTTAAAGTCACAGGGAATTTGGGAAATGGGCAGGAGAAAGACATCATCCTGACCCACCCCCCAGGACCATGCACTCCTTGGACGCTGTGTGTCCCTGCTGGTTGGTGCCCATGTGAGGCCGTGACAGTGACCGAGTGTCCTGCACACTGGCCAGGTAAGTCTGGGTGGAAGTTGTGTAGCTCGTCACATCATGCTTTGTTTTGAGCATCGTTCCCACCTGTTGCACCAGGGCTCAGGGGGCTGCTGCAGGTTGCCTTGGGACACCCAGCTACAAGTGCAGGAACCCAGTATGGTCACCAGGCTCATCTGTCCCCACCCTCAGCTCTGACTAACAGGTTGCTGAGCTGGGCCTTCAAAGGGAGGCAGCCATGGCCTTGGTTATTTTAGAGGGGAAAAAAAGTCAGAGAAGTAGTTCCAGGTTTAGGAACACAGACTCAAGAGAGAGAAGGGGGTTTTTCTCCTGGCTCCCGGACGGCCAGCTGTGTGGCCTTGGGCCAGCACCTTACCTCTTTGAGCCACAGTAAGTGAACAGCTCTTAAGGGAGGGTCGGGTGGAGTCGGGGAGTGAGTATGTGCTAGGAGGATGAAAAGCTCAGTCGGGCTGAGCTGTCCCTGCCCCAGCCACAGCACATGCCTTTAGGCCCACGTGGTGGCCGGAGCCCTGAAGACGTTTTCCTTCCTCAGCCTCGGGAGTCCCAGCAGGCTTTTCTCGGCTTGTTCCCTCCTGCGTGGTCACAGGTTTCTAATGCTCAAGAGCACTGCCTGAGAGAGCGTCTGCCCCCCCATTGTGTGAGGGAGGGTCTGCGGTGGGAGCTGGTGTCACGCTGGCCCGGCAGGGTGGGCGATGGCCACGGTAATGGAATGTTTGGGAGCCAGTTCCCTATAGGGTCTATTGCTGGGTGGGGCTGAGCTGAGATGGGCCCTGGGCCCCCTTCCTCAGCTGACTGTGTGCGCGCCCAGCACTCTGCACCCCAGCTTTTCTTGGGAAGCACTTGACCTGCTGAGCTTGGAGGAATGCTGATTTACAGAGTTCTGTTGGGTTCCAGCCAGAACCTTGCTGTGGTGCCACTGCTGCCGTCTTTATCCCCTCTAGATGTCTCTGTTTCTCACTGGGGGGTCGTTTCCTTTTAAGCATCTCTGCCTCGTGTCGTTGGCACACGTGCTGGTTTCTGTGTCCCCCACTAGGACGTCAGCTCTGCAAAAGCCATGCCCTTTGTTGGCCTTCATGTGTCGCCAAGCCTGGTGCATTGTGGGCTGAACGGATGTGCATCTGAGGAGACCTCTTAGGCTCAGCAGCGCCCTCCTCTCTCTTCCCATCCCTGGGCCCCTGTGGGTAGCCATGCGTCAGCTGAAAGAGGAAGCTGTGTGGCCTTCTGTTCTCTCCTCCTGCCCCCATCTTGGGCACCACCTGGCCCCACACCAGGGATGGCATCTTGGGGACAGGCACATTAGAAGCAGAGTTTCTTCTGTTACTGGTGTGGCTTCTGCTGATCACGTCATCTGGGAGTTCCAAGAGGGGATAAAAATCTCCACCTTGAGAGCTTCTACCCCCAGATAGCTCTCACTGTGGACCAGGCGGCTCCAGCGTGCGCTAAGTTCTTCCCCTCCCAGCGCTCCCTTGAGCTTAGTTCTGTGTTCAAACTGGCCGTTTCAAACATGGGGTAGCCGCACGTGAGCCTCTTTGGGGTGTTATCACCCCCATTTCCCAGAGAAGTTATGTGATGTGCTGAGGTCACACAGCGGGTGGCAGAGGCATCTGGGATGCAGTAGAAAACTCAGCTATCACTGTGTGGTTTCGCCGTATGGGAGGCACCATGACAGGCCTGTGGAAGTGGGAGTCATTTGTCCTTCTTTCTGGTGCTGGGGATTGAACTCAAGGCCTTCACACTGAGCTACATCTGCAGTCCTTTTTTTTTTTTTTTTTTTAAACTTTGAGACAGGAGCTCAAGTTTTCCAGACTCCCAGCGTGCTGAGATTATGAAAGTGTGTCTTTAGGGAAAACAATATCACCTTCCCCCGCTAGTACCAGTAACTGTTTCTTTCTTATCTTTTCTCCTCTCTGGTTTCAGCTTACTTGGTGATTTTGCTTTGTGGCATGGTCCTGTGCACCCCATACCCGCATTTCTGGTCCACACACTAGAGGGGCTGATGTGTGGGTAAAACGAGGCAGGGCCAGGCTTGGTATGAAGTACTCAGCGGTGGTAACTAAATGCTCCTCACTGTTACTGATGTTCTTCCCACCGTAAAGGAGCATGAGGACCCCCACAGCTCTCTCTAACTGTGTCCTCCGAGGCAGTGCCACCCTTGCAGAGCTCTGTAACTATGGGATGTCCTGGCGCTGAGGTCGGCAAACTTCTCTAAATGCCCACTCAGTATTTCAGGGTTTGTGGTGCGCATATGATTCATGCTGCTGGTACTGCTGCAGACTCTACTCGTCCTCCTTTTTTCCCCGTGCCGCCCTTAAAAATATGGACCCGTATCTGGGGAGAGGGCCCCACGATCCCGCCTTGCAGATGCCGAGATCTGTGGGTGCTCAGATCCTTTCTGTGGAACGGCACAGTATCCTCACATCCTCCTGTATCCTTTAAATCATCTCTGGATTATTTCTAATATCTGATACAATGTAAATCCCATTTAAATAGTTGTTACGCTACATTGTTTGGGGAATAATGACAGAAAAAGAAAATCTGTACAGGGCCGGGATTTAGCTCAGCGGTTCTGCCACGTGCCTCTCAAGCACAAGGATCTGAGTTCGATCCCCAGTACCAAAAAAAAAAAAAGTGTCTGTACATAGTTGTAAGTGTAGTTCTTTTGCCAAATATTTTCCACCCGTGGCTGGAGAGAAACAGGCCCTGACCTGGATGTGGATTGAGGGCCGGGGTTTGGCAGCCCCTCCCTTTCTGGATCTGTGCTGCCCTGGAAGATAGGTCCCGGCCATATGTGGCTCCGGCTGCTCCAAGTGTCGCCAGTGGGAACCCAGAAGCTGTATTTGAAATTATATCCAATTTGGCTGAATTTGAATTTAATTAACTTCACCTTTCTAGTGGCTACAGATTGGACACACAGCCCCAAGTGTCCGGAGCCCCGGCAGCCCTGTCCTGTGGGGCTGAAAGGGCCGGCACTCCCAGAGGGTACGCTGGGCCTGGGTGTCGGAGCTGCAGGCTGGCAGGCTGGCCTTGGGCACTTTCAAGGGCTTTGTCTTTGTTCCCAGAGGGCAGCCTGGACTCAGGGCTGCCTGTGCTCCAGGAGCGCCCGGCCCTAGAATTCTCTAGTCTGGGGTCAGGATGGGGCCCCTGCTGCAGCTGGGCCTGGATGTACAAGTCAGACTAGGGCTTCGGGAAGAGGAACAGTTACAGAGTAGGGAGTGATGAATAGGAAGTAGGAGGACAGAGAAATGCCGTGGACAGACAGTTTATTACAGCCATCGTGTCACCAATGACAACGTTGCTGGTAGTTATAAGTGCTTGCTGTTATCTTGCTTGAGCCTCCCAAGAGCTTTTCACAGATGAGTTCAACTGAGGCACCAAGGAGTCACAATCTTTATAGCCATGAAGACTGGACTGGGGGTAGGGAAGAAGAGCCTGGGCCTCAGTGAGTGCCACTCGTAGGCCTCAGTGGTACCTTCTGTTGCAGGGGAAGGTGGACTGGATGGTCGAGGCACCCCACTGAGCCCTATGTGTCCCCCCACCTCCAGCCCCCGGATGACGGGGCCCCTGCGTTCACTCTCACCTCATCCTGGCTGTGTGGCAGCCCCATCCCAGTGGCTTCAGTCTTGAAAAATGGTGGTTAAGCGCTGGGCCCTGGTGTCTCACAGAACCAGATGGGGAAACTGGTTCTGTTAGTTCTTTGGGCCTGTGTTCTTCCTCTTGGTAATGGACTGTCTCATCTGCACGTTTAGGAACATCATACTTTCTTATTTTGAAATACGAATAACACAAGGTACCGTGCTCTCCAGGCCAGTACCAAGACATTATCCAACTCCAGGGAGCTCCCCTGGGGTTATACAGTGCACAACCTGATCAAGCATATCCAGCATCCCAGGTGCTGACAGGGGCATAGTGTCTATGTGTTGATGTTTATTGTTGTGTTTACTTTTCTTAAAGTCCAGGGTACCAAGAGGAGGGGAGAGGCCCGACCAGCTGAGACCCAGGGGCTCCCTAAGGCCAGCACTGTCTCTTGGCTCATGTCTCTGTGCTTGTGGAGTGAGCCACTATATTTCCTATGGCCCAGAGCCCCTCTCCCAAGCATCACCATCAGGAGCCTGCCAGCCCCCTTTGTGCCCTGCAAGGGGCCAGGACCCATGCTCCACACCACAGCTGACACAGTCTCTTCTTTGCCTGTGCAGGGCGGTGCTGGTGGGAGGCCGTGGTGATCAGACTCGTGGGCTGGAGCCCGGACACGAGAGCGCCCAGGGAAGGTGAGTGCACACAGCAGCTGCAGAGCCCGGCTGCCCAGAGGTCCCTTGGCGTAGCTGGCCTGGGGTCAGTGCATCTCTTGGCCGGCACTCCCTTCTTCCACCACTGCTGAAAAATCCCGTGCAGGGACAGGCAGTGCCAGCAGAGCAGGATGAGTAGGTGCCTGCCCTCGCTTCTCTTCAGAAGGTGAGACAGAGCACGCTCCGTCCCAAGGCTGTGGGGGATTTGCCCAGCGTCCCAGAGCAGATTCTGACACAACCAGAGCCCATCCATCCCGTGCCCACGCCTGACCACTCAGTGCCTCCTGCCAGCGTCCATGGCCCTCATGTCAGCCGCCCTGACAACAGGTTCTTGTCCCTCTTTATGGTGAGGACAGTGGAAGCTTAGAGACAGGAGGTCCCTTGTCCAGGTCACCAGCTGACAAGTGGCAGAGGTGGATTTGAACTGGAGGCTGCGGGACCCCAAGTCCAAGGCCTCCTCACCATCCTCACGCCAGGATCCCCATGGCCTTCCAGGTCTTTCTGCTTTGGCCGTGTGGAGCTGTCTCCTCTGAACAGCATGGCCTTGTCCTTGGCCCACTCAGGCCTGCAGTGCTGGCTGTTTGCAAATTCGGAAAACTGGTTTCTGTTGCAAAACAGGCAATTGGGTAGCACTTTCTTATTTCGGGCTTTTTTCCTTTGGTGTTTAGTATCTAAATCACCAACCCAGAGGCTCGTGAGCGCACACGCACACACCATGCCTACCTTTTGGGAAGACATTGTCAGTTTCTGGGTAATTCTCCTCCCTCTCCTCGCCCGAAGGTGATCATTCGCAGTTGAGCCCGAGTGTGACAGCTGCCTGGCGGTGTTGACGGTGATCCTGTAACTGGCAGAGCTTTCCTCTTGGTCTTGGAGAGAATTTCCTGGAGCACTTGAAGAAGCCACGGGTCCTGGGAGGGCGTTCTGAGAGGCTTCACACCCCATCCAGCCAGTCTCCCTCGGACGGTATCCCGGATTTACCACTCTGCGCCACAGGCCTGGGATTAGGGTACCGGTGACCCCAGTGCTGTCAGCAGCTCTGGGTGGGCCTGTTTGTGCACAGAAGAAGGCTCCTGCCTCTTGTCTGACACTCACTGTCGCTTTGCCAGCCACTCCTTCCCTGCCAGGGACAGTGGGTCCTCCTGTATTTTGTAGCTGCAGGAGCTGTGTCTCAGGTGGGGCTGAGATGATTCCCCAAGCGCACAGCCAGGAAGCACTTGATCCCTTGGCATTTCGACCCCAGGCCTGGGACAGTGCCCCTCGGCTTTTATGTTCGTTTTCCCTGTGCTGACGCCCGAGGGGCCCAGGCAGCCCTGCCCTGGTAGGTGGGTTGACCCAGCTGCAGACCAGGTCCCTGGAGGTTGTCTTGAGCCTCACGTCCCAGCGAAGCCCCGCACCTGTCCGCTGGCCTCCACCAGCACCTCCTGCGTTCACAGAGCCACTCGCAGCCCTGATCGCGCTGGGTTCCGTCTTCCTGGCCTTGGCTTGGGTGGCTCCCTGCGCCACTCTCCTCCACCGGCAGACTTCTCCCTGTACTTCGGAGCCTGGCCTGGGGGCCTCCTGCAGAGGCCCGGGAACCTGTCAGCCTTCCAGGGTGAGCAGACTCAGGAGCCTCCACTGCACGGCACCGGCACTTACTTGGTGTTGGAGTAAGTGGGTGAGCAGTGACTAAGGTAGAAACCACTAATATTCTTGCCAGGGTTGCCTTCTTCAATATATTCTTTCTTTTTTAAGTATTTTATTTTATTAAAAAAATAAGAATTTCGTAACAGAATAATGAGGTAACAGTGGTTAATACATTATGTATTGTCTTCAAAGTAGTTTCTCAGAATACAAGTCATAGCCAAAAAAGATTCTTTCTTACAAAGAAGAAACAAACAAAACTTTGAGACAGACTCTCGCTATGTAGTTCAGGCTGGCCTTGAACTCACTGTGTAGCCCAGACTGGCCTCCAACTCACAGTGTCCCTCCTACCTCAGCCTCCCGAGTTCTGGGACTAAAGTTGTGCACCACTACACCTGGAAAAACTTGCTTTTCAATGAAATAAGAAAAACTAGTAGTATCCATGAAACAAATTAGCATATATATTAAAATACTCTTGACATTTTTAGGTAAGTAGATGCAACTCGAGAACATAATGTTAAGAGAAGTGAGACACACAAGATTAAATGTTACATGGTTTCTCTTATATGAGAAACTCAAAACACAAGCTAGATAAATAAGAGGTAGGGTAATTGCCTATTGTGTGGTCTCAGTGCTTTCTGTGGGGAAGACTTGATGTTCACGACCGCCCCTTGAGGGTGACCCTCCCTGGTCCTGTTACGAATGAGGTGCCCGCATCCAGGAAGAGGCAGGGCTGGAAATGGAACCCAGACATGCCTGATCTTTGCTTCTGAAAAAGGAGGGAAGGGAGGATGGGGAAGCGAAGGTGGGGAGACATTGCAGGGGTGAGGCAGAGAAGGCCTGGAGTGGTCTGAGGTTGGCTGAGCCTCTGTCCTGTGCTCGAGTCTGCACCTGCTTTACTGGGCTGAGGTTGCAAAGCCAGGGTCCTTGGGGTGAACCGGGGAGGGGGCCAGGGAAGGGAGCGATGGGCTGGATGTGCCCTGCCTTTGTAAGCGAGCCCGTCTGAATTGCTGTGGCGATTCGTGGCCAGCCTTAGGAGGAGTGAGGTAGGCTTGGGGTCCCCTGCATATCCTCTGCGATCCCCTCCCTGCGTTTCCCATCCCCCGCCTGGCCTCCCCCATACCCTGCAGGCCCTCTCTGGGCCGCCCTAGAATCAGTCCGGCTCTTACTCTGTCCTGAAGACCTGCTGGCCACGGTTCCCCAGGGGCAAAGCCCTGCCCCGGCGGCGTGGACGCTCTGCTGGGATCTCACACTCAGTCGTTTACCGTCACAATGACGCCTGTCCCCATCGGTGACAGCTCCAGCCTGAGGCGAGGGGACATCCCGGGGGCCTCCATCCGAGACCGGCATGAGAGGGTGGGAACCTCAGCTCTGCAGCCGAGTCCCAGATGGTCGTAGCCTTCGGGGTGACCGTTGTTCCCCTGAGCTAGGTAGGCAGAGTGCCCAGCACGGTGCCCACCGCAGTGCCCACGAAACATGCTGTGCCTTTGACTTAGCAGCTCATCGTGGTCCCGCCCAGCTTACCCTGCAAAGGGCTTGCTGGCCGCAGGCCTCCCTGACCACATGTTCTCCTCTCTCCCCAGATGCAGGCTGCGGGCTGACCTGTCGCTGACGTGGGCTCCCAGGCTGGACCTGCCCCGGCCCGGCATGCGCCTCTCTGTGCGCAGGGCGCTGCTGGC
>NW_022900924.1:954083-1005382 GCF_012274545.1 Fukomys damarensis | reverse complement strand
GGCGGGTCCTCGGGGTCCCCGGCAGGCCATGAGGCCAGAGGAGGAGGAACTGGTGATGCTGGGCACGAACCACGTGGAGTACCGCTACGGCAAGGCCATGCCGCTCATCTTCGTGGGTGGCGTGCCTCGCAGTGGCACCACGCTGATGCGTGCCATGCTGGACGCCCACCCCGAGGTGCGCTGTGGCGAGGAGACCCGCATCATCCCCCGGGTGCTGGCCATGCGCCAGGCCTGGTCCAAGTCTGGCAAAGAGAAGCTGCGGTTGGATGAGGCAGGCGTGACGGACGAGGTAATGGACTCTGCCATGCAGGCCTTCATCCTGGAGGTGATCGCCAAGCACGGTGAGCCGGCGCGTGTGCTGTGCAACAAGGACCCCTTCACACTCAAATCCTCCGTCTACCTGTCGCGCCTGTTCCCCAACTCCAAGTTCCTGCTGATGGTGCGAGACGGCCGAGCCTCTGTGCACTCCATGATCACACGCAAGGTCACCATCGCTGGCTTCGACCTCAGCAGCTACCGTGACTGCCTCACCAAGTGGAACAAGGCCATCGAGGTGATGTACGCCCAGTGCATGGAGGTGGGCAAGGACAAGTGCCTGCCTGTGTACTACGAGCAGCTGGTGCTGCATCCCCGGCGCTCCCTGCAGGTCATCCTGGACTTCCTGGGCATCGCCTGGAGCGACGCCGTCCTGCACCACGAAGACCTCATCGGCAAGCCCGGGGGTGTCTCCCTGTCCAAGTGAGTGATGCCTGGCTCTGCTGAAGGGAGCAGTGTGGAGCCCTCAGGCGGGTCTCTGCCCCACTCTGAACCCTAGCCTGGGTCCCAGGGCCCCCTGCCGTAGCTCCGCGGCACTGAGTAAGCTGCTGTTTCTCTCTGAGCCCCAGTGTCAGTATCCAGAAACAATGGGAGAAATCCCTCTTCTCTCAGAACCATTGAGGGCTGATCACGCTTTGGAGCGAAGCGATAGAGGGTGAAGGTTAAGGTGAGAGCACAAACGCCGAACCAAGTTCTCTGGGTCCAGAGTCTCACTCGGGCAGTGACCTGCGCTGCCTGTGCCTTCACGGCTCACCTGAAGGGGACCCTACTCGCCGATCAGTACACCACGCCATGACTGCGGTCACCGGTGCTGTGAGGGCTGTCCTTGTCCTTCTTTGAGTGTTGGCACTGCATTTATTGGGCCACATCGACCTCACCGCCGTGACCATTTATTAAGTGCCTGCTACGCAGCAAGTCCTGGGTTAAGCACTCCACAGACACCATTGCCCTGAATCCCCGGAGCAGCTCATGTGACTTTAGTTTTGTTGCCCGTGTTCTTTTAGTTTTTATTTTATTTGTGGCACTGGGGATCGGACTCAGAGAGTGCTGAGCTAAATAGCCATCTTTTTGTTTTGTTTTCAGTTTTTTTGAGACAGGGTCTCAGTATGTAGTTGAGACTGACCTGTAGCTCACTATGTAGCCCAGGCTGGTCTCAAACTCACATAGTGATCCTCCTGCCTCAGCCTCCCGAGTGCTGGGATTACAGGCATGCACCACCACACCCAGCTTTTTTTTTTTTTTTTTTTAAGCAGGGTCTCCGTTGCCCAGTCAGGATGGCAGCTTGTACTCCTCCTGCCTCAGTCTCCTGAGTACCTGGGGATAGACATGCACCGCCATACCTGGCTCTGATCCCATTTTAGAGATGCAGAAACTGAATCCCAGAGAGAGGTTACAGGCCCAGGGCCACGTACCTAACAAACGGTTGTGCTGGGATTTGCACCCGGTGCCACTGGACCCCAGAGCGTGTGATGTTAGGTTCCCATGTCCAACCAAAGCATCCACGGATTGGGGATGTTCAAAGCAAGAGGGTAATGTGTGGCATGGAATGGTACACAGCTGTCTCCTGCCCCTCCTGTCTTCTGCCCTCTGTCCTTGGAGAGGCCATGTCCCTCTTCTGAGCCCTGGAATGACGCAGGAACAGAGTGTGCCGGTCCCGTGTTCCCATCCCGAGCAGACCTTGGTGTCCCTGAGACCCCAGAAGAAAGGCGGACAGCCCCGGGACAGGGGACGGCCCTTCCCCCACGATGGCTGCTCCACACCAGGCTCCGTATGACAACTCCGGAGTCTTGAGCAGAGTCAGAACTCACAGCCACTCTGCCACGGCAGAGGACTGGCCTCAGGTGCTTCAGCCACTCGGTGTCACAGCATGGTCACGACAGAAAGGTCGCCGAAGGAATAATCTCACCGCCGAGGGCTGGGGAGCGACACAGAACTGGAAAACAACCTCTGCCCAGAACTCATGTTTTCTTGTAGCACTCACTGGTCCTGTTCTGGGCAGAGTGACACGGGCTGCGGTCCCATCAAACACGGTTTTCACTGTGTATGGGACCCCCGGCCCGGGACACCCAGAACTCTGCTGTGACATCATTTGGAGTGGTTCTGTAATGTTCCGCTCCGCAGATTACCGCATTCTACTAAACCTCCCCTGCCATTGGATGCCTTGGTTGTTTCTGGGTTTTTAGTATGGATCGAACATTGCTCCCTTTACTATTCTGGGATGCATCCTTGTCCATCCCGGACGGGGAAGTCCTGCGGAGGTAAAGATGGCAGAAGCCACGCTCTCATTTGAGATTTTTGACACACTGGGTAGACCACTTCATATCCTCGCACCTTTGCTGCTAGTCACTCCTAGTCCTGTCTTCCTTCTGCTGCCCCTTTCCGCTTCTGTTCTTCCCTCGATGAACAGAAATAGGCCTGATTCTGTGGGCCCCTCCATGCCCTGTGAGGCCCCTGGGTGATAACTAGTAAGATCCTCGTGGTTCTGACAGCTCGGCAGGCCTGCAGCTGGGGAGTCCCAGGGCACAGGGAGGAGGATGGTTGAGAGGTTTTCCCAGCATGATCTTGGAACCAGCCTAACACCCATCCCCAGGGGGGTGGGAAATACACCGTGGCACCTTCATCCCACCGAAAAAGGGTGACGTATGGAGTGAAAAATTGTAGACCAAGGCATACAGCACATCATTTCTGTTTTAAAAGCAGCAAACATAGCCAGGCATGGTGGTACATGCCTGTAATTGTAGCACTCTGGGAGACTGAAGCAGGAAGATCCGGCTTCAAGCCCAGCTCGGGCAGCTTGGTGACTAAGTGACCCTGTCTCAAAATTGTACAAAACAAATAAATTTAAAAGGGCTGGGTTTTAGCTCAGTGTGACAGCCCTGGGTTCAACCCTCAGTACCACAAAAATCAATAAACAAAAATAAAAGCAGCAAACAAAACCATAGATTTTTTTTTTCCTTGAGTGTGACTCACAGTATCCCTTCTTGAGATTCATGTACTCTGCTCAGCATCGTCTTTGTATTAAGTTATTTATTTTCCAGAACAGCCCAGTGAGGTGAGTACTACTATTATCCCCACTTACGTGTGAGGAAATCAAGTCTCCGAGAGGTGAGGTGACTGCCAAGGGCCACACGGCCAGTATCGGCGTAGCTGGGTTTTGAGCCCAGGAGCCAGCCTCGAACCACTGTCCTGTTGGAAACACAGAAAGGGCATCCACCTAGCGTGCAGACCAGACACCTGAGGAAGCTGGTGCCGGCGGGGACTTCCAACCTTACCATTACTGTATAGATTTGAGGATGGGAGGGTACTGAGGCCTGACTCAGGCTGGCCTCTAACTTGCAGTCCTCCTGCCTCAGCCTCCCAGAATGCTGGCATTACAGGCATGTGTCACCATACCTGGCTTGGATTTAATCATTTTTCCAAAGACACAGTATTCATGGCAATCAGAGACATAGGAAGTTCTTCTGAAAGAGTCAGAGCATTCAGGAAAGCAGGGTTTCTGACCTGGCTGCTAGCGGTTTTCTTCTACGCTCTGCACATGTTCTTTCCCAGTGTGCAGAGGTCGTGAGGCAGGCCGCGCTGCACTCCCCAGTCTCTGTGGTGGACCTGGTCGGGGGCTGGTCCTCCCTGCCTCTCCCACTGCCCCTGCCCCGACCGCACTGTTCTTCTCTCCCCAGGATCGAGCGGTCCACGGACCAGGTCATCAAGCCCGTGAACCTGGAAGCGCTCTCCAAGTGGACCAGCCACATCCCCGGGGACGTGGTGAGGGACATGGCCCAGATTGCCCCCATGCTGGCTCGGCTAGGCTACGACCCGTACGCAAACCCACCCAACTATGGCAACCCCGACCCCTTTGTCATCAACAACACCCGCCGGGTGAGTGCACGCGCGGGCCGCGTTGCAGGCTTTGGTGGGACCGTGAGCTGCGAGTCCCCGAGAAAACCTTCCGTCTCCAGACAGCGAGCATCTGGTGGCCGTGGTGAATTGTACGCCCGCTGGTGACCCCATTTTGGCTTGGGTTGCTGTGAAGCTCAGAGCAACTGGTAGCCTGTATTTCACACTCTCTGCAACAGATTAGAGCAGACACCCATTTGTGCGCTAATTCCATCTTTTTTCTCTTTGTTTGCCTTTTCTCCCCTGTTTCTCTGGCTCTTTGTCGATTTATTTCAAGCCTGTGGATAGTGGGCATGAATAAAGTGTGGGTCCCCCCATTTTTTGGCTCCATAAGGTTTAACGTTGATTTCACAAACAAATGTGAGTTTGAAGCTATCTGAATTACGTTTCTAAGTTTTTTGTTTTTTGTTTTTTGTTTTTTTTAGATGGAGGTCTCATTGTGCTACCCAGGCCAGACTTGAATGTTTGGGCTCAAGTAGTCCTGCCTCAGCCTCCAGAGTAGCTCAGATTATAGGATGTGCCTATAGTCTCAGCTATTCTGTACTGTAACAGCTCAAATTACATCTTAAGCTTTCCTTAGTTAAGGTAGCCAAGGGAAGTATCTTTTTAACTTTTGTTTGTTTGTCTTTGAGACAGGGTCTCACTATGTAGCCCATGCTGGTCTCAAACTCATGAGCCTCCTGCCTCAGCCTCCCAAGTGCCAGAACTATAGGGGAAATGACTTAGACAAGATGTTTTGAAGGGTTAAAGGTGATCAGTTCACTCAGTAAAGGAACACGTGACAAGGTCACAGCCTTATTTACATATTTCCATCCCAGCTTGTAGTTTACTTTGGATGCTGTGTTCTGACTGCTTCAGCGGCCCTAAATTAGTTCAAGTACACACGCTTTCATCTTGATGATATTGCAGTCAGTGATGAGCCACATATGGCCCGCTGTCCCCATAAGGTCATGATGATAGCAGTAAAGCTGTGACCCCGTGATGCGCGAGGGTGTGGCAGTGCTGGTGTGACCACGCGCCCTGCCAGTTGCACCCAAGCTAGTGTACAGGGGTGCGGCGGGCCGTGCCCTCCTCTTGGGTGTGCGGACACGCTCTGGGACGTCTGTTTCCCGGGAGCTGTCTTCACCCCTCATTGACAGTGTGTCCCTGCACCACGCCTGCAAGCTGGGCTGGGGAAGAGCCCTCCTGGCTTGTAAGTCATGAAGGCCTAGGGTCTTGATTCGGGGCTCAGCTCAGCATTTCTGCACATGTGCTAGTGTTAGAAAGTGAACAGTTCTTGTATTGAATCACAGAAGGAGAAAGTTATCCCTCCTTCAGTTCTCCTTTATTTTTTTGTTTTTGTTTTTTGTGTTTGTTTTTTTGAGACAGGGTCTCACTATGTATGAGACTGACCAGGAACTCACCATGTAGCCCAGGCTGCTCTCGAACTCACAATGATCCTCCTGCCTCAGCCTCCCGAGTGCTGGGATTACAGGTGTGCCCCACCACACCTGGCTCAGTTCTCCTTTAAATTCTTCCATTTGGCTGGAGGAGAGAGTCTCCATTTGGCAATAATAAGTCTCTTTTAAGATTTTCTTTTTCTAGCACCACAAAAAAGAAAACTAAATGAGGCACTATTTGGCCAAATAATAATAGACTGGATGAAAAGAAGAGTGGTGGCAGCCTTGAGTCCAGTCCCCCTGTGTTTTTCAGCAGTGGCAGCTGGGGCAGGCTGAGGCCAGCAGCAGCTCCTCAGGGGTCCCTTTAAAAGGCCAGGGCCCCCGGGGTGCCCCGCAATGAGGGTCAGAAGCTCCTAGAGTAAGGCCAGACTTTGTGTATTTTATGGAACATAAATAATTCTCATGAGCACTGCTGGTTAAGATCAACTCTTCAGAACTTTTTCTGTTTGTTTAAAAATAGAAGATGTCCCTGGTTTTTTTTCCAAAGAGGTTTCTTCCCTGTGGATTCAGTAAGCTGGGCAGGTACCAGACACCTTGCTTGATACAGCGGCTGCTCAAAACTGTAGTGCATGTTTAAATAAAAATGGATTACAGTAGAGGACACATTGCCATTAATCTCCCTCAAAATGCTCCCCCTTCCTGTGAACATACTGAGCCCTCTATTCTTGCCACTTTCTGAAGCGGCTCTGGAAGTCCTCTTTCCTGAGTGCCTGTATGAGATGTGACCAAAACATGATGAGTGCCGCTGCCAAGGGCCATCCAGTGGAGAGCCAGCTCGTGAAAACTTGCAGTGTGTGCTTGTCTGCCTTCTTTGCTGGATATGGCAACATGTGACCTCTGGCTCTTCCCCTAATCAGATTGACTGTGAAAAGTAAATGTTTTTTGTTTTGTTTTGTTCTGTCTTTTGGCGGTGGGGTGGGGGCATGACAGGGGTCGAACTCTGGTCCTTGTGCTTTTGAAGCAGGCAGTAGAGCTAAATCCCTGGCCCAAAAGTAAATGTTTTGAATCAGTTCATCCATGACAGTACAACGGAAGATACACACACAAAAGAACTTAAGAACTCCTTCAGAATGGTAGGATAAGCATGTTGGAAATGAGGGGGAATATTTTGAGGGGACATCAATAATAATATGTCTTTTACTGTAATAATTTGGGGGGGAGTTTTGAGACAGGGTCTCACTGTGTAGTTGAGAGTGACCTGGAACTCACTATGTAGCCCAGGCTGGTCTCGAACTCACAGCGATCCTCCTGCCTCAGGCTCCTGAGTGCTGGGATTACAGGTGTGTGCCACCATGCCTGGCTTACTATAATAATTTTAAAATTTAAAAATTCACTGTATTTTGTGATCACTCCTCATATTTATAGTTGTTTTGCTTTTACTCAAAGTAACCTTATGAAAACTGCACATTTGCATACGTGCAGCGGACACTGTGGTCCTGACGGATTCTGGGCCGCAGCAGACAGTGGTGGAGGCTGTCGTGTTGCTGCTGTCTACACCTCACTAGCCGTCCCCGTAGCCACCAGCCATCTATGGCTGTTGACCCTGTCATGTGACCCTAGTCCCACTGGAGAGATACAATAGGTGTAAAATACCACTACGTTTTGAACTCTTAGGACCAAAAAAAAAAGGGATGTGATATTTTTTCATCAGTCACTTTTATGTAGGGTACAGGTTGAAATGGTCATCTTTTCAGTATATCAGATTAAACAAAAGACATTATCAGCATTCATCTTACCTGTTTCATTATTTTTTTAATGTGTCTGCATAGGTTACACACTTGGTTTACATTATATCTCTTCGGACAGCACCAGACAGTATGGTGCCTTCTGTGCCCAGACATCGTGGGAAAGCCAGGAGTGTTTTGATTCCAACCTCAGAGCCTTTGCCCACTCTGTTTTCTCTGCTTGAGACGCTTTTCCTTCTGATCTTAGCCTGGTTGGTTTCCGGTATCATTCAAGCCTCAGTTCTAAGCTTTTCCTGTTCCAAGGAGCTCTTCCTGACCACCCTCTCGAGAGGAACCCTTGGTCTCGGTCTTGCCTACCCAGCCGTCTGTTTTGTTTTCTTCCTGGCCCTTCCCACCGCTCCGCGTGTCCTTGTTTGCTTGTGCGCCATTACTTGCCTGCCGTCTGGCACACACCCTGAAATGGAGGCTCAAGAATAAGCATTTCAGTTGTCTGGTTACTGTTAGTGCCCCCACTGCTGGGTGACAGAAGGGTGGGGGTGGCGGGAGGGCGGGGAGAAGGGTGCATTGAGCGAGTGGTCGGTTAAGTGAACGAGTAGGTGGGTGGACGGTGAGAAGCGTTGAGGGTGGAGGATGGCGGGGTAGAGGGGTGAATACACAGATGGAGAGACGCAGGGCAGGAGCAGTGGGGGAGTAACAGTGGACGGACGGAAGTGTCAGGCGGGGCTAAAATGTATTTTCCAGCCGTTTCCACCAGAGTGAGATTTCTTTCCTGTTTCCTAGGTCTTGAATGGGGACTATAAAATACCAGCCAATCTGAAAGGATATTTTCAGGTTAGAAACCCTGAAGGGAATTTTGCTTTCTGTGCTTCCTGGTGCCCTTGAGTTCATTTCTCCATGCTGACCATTTCCGCATCGTAACTCGGGCGGGGCTGGGGTGGGGGTCGGTGGGTCTCTGAGTTCCTGTCCGGCTGGGCCGCGGCTCCTCAGCCTCCTTCCCGCCCCATTCACCCTTCACCTCGTCGCTCTCCGTCTGCAGCCGCACATTCAGTCTTACCTGAGACAGTTGTTCTCAAGAACAAACAAAGACAACAGTTCCATCCAGAACTGTTGAAGACACAGAGCTGGGAGGGCAGCGCGGTGTGCCCGAGTGTGTGGACGCAGATGTGAGTGCCCGTCTGCATCCCCAGCGCATGTCCCCGTGTCGTTGCCACGGCACCCTCAGAGGGGCGGGCTTTCTCAGTCTGCCCCTTTCCCCACATTAGAGCTGTCCTGTGGGCGCTAAGTGGCCCCCCGTTATTTATTTGTTTTCTATTTGATAATCAGATTGGGCTTGTCTCGCTGTGGTTTGGCATTATAATACGCATCTTAATGACACCACACGGTTAAAAAGTTCTGTACAAGTTAAAATGTGATACCTCATCTCCAGATAGTCTAATTGACTCGTACTTGTTTAAAAATACGCATGAAACATATGTTTGACACGCCAGACTTTCTCTAATGTCAGTGCCACAGAATAATGCATACAGATACGAAAGCATCTAGTTCGTATATAATCCTTTTCCCACTATCACCTGCTTTATTTGTTATAGGGAATGCACATACTACTGACTCAGAAATCCTAGGAAATCCTGGCTTTTGAGCCAGAGTACTTCTGGAGTTTTAACAAATTACAAGTACAAATCACAGCATAGGATTAGAATTTGGGTTGAAAATGTTAGTTGCCGGAATATTTTGGATAAAAGAAATGTAAAACAAAGATTTGGGTCATCCATCGAGGAAATGCATCTGATTAGTCACAAATATCAGTATCTTTCTGCAGAATAATAGGTTCATAGTTCATGGATAAAATACCCCTTTTTAAGTGGAGGAGGGAGTAGTGTAAAATTAGTGGTTTTAGTTTGTGACTCTGTTTTATTTGGCACAATAAAGACTGGCCCACTCTCTGTCAGTCCCCATTTAAAATATCCAGTTAAGCAGGTCTGAAAGCCGGGTGTGGTGGCGCACGCCTGTAATCCCAGCACTCGGGAGGCTGAGGCAGGAGGATCGCTGTGAGTTCAAGACCAGCCCGGGCTACATAGTGAGTTCCAGGTCACTCTCAACTACATAGTGAGACCCTGTCTCAAAAAACCACACACACAAAAAAAGGAGGTCTGAGAGCCCAGGATTTGAGGTAGAGGCACAGCTTTTAAGCACTTCCTAGTTGCTTTGAGGTAGGTCCATGATCCCTTTGTGAGAATCAGACCCATTTTTGCTACCATGATATCCATCTTTGCTACTTCAGTGAGCCCTAAAATATTTACTGTTGCCTAAAAGATACAATGACAGCAAAGGATGGCAGTGGTGGGGGGCAGTACTTACAATCTGAAATTTATTTTTGCATATTGCCTCTTTTACCTTATCTGCATATGCTTTTGCGTGTGTGTGTTTGTGTGTGTGTGTGTGTGTGTGTGTGTGTATGTGCGCGCACATGCATGCATGGCATGGGGGATTGAACTAGGCCTTATACACGCTAGGCAAGCATCCCACCATAGAGCCATATCCCTAGCCCTTTTTAAAAGTTTTATTTTGGGGCAGAATCTCATACGTTGCCAGGCTGGCTTTGAACTTGGCAGCCGTCCTGTCTCAGTCTCTGAAGAAGCCGGGCAGGTGCACACCCAGACTACATACGCAGTTTTGCACTCATTGCAGCTCCACTTCATGAGCTGTCGTGCCCTGCTGTCTTAATCTCTTCCCATCTACTGGATTTCACTGTTTCTGTTTTACATGGTCACGTATGTTCTCTACCATGCACCCAACACAGTTGCTCAAGGGCTTCCTTCGGGTCCTTTCCGGTTTGGCATCCTCCCCAATGATGTCGGGCAGGCACCATCATGATTGTGCCTCCTTGCTGTGAGCGAAGGGGCGCTGTTGAATTGTTCCCTTGGAAGGCGTTTATATGGAGTGGAGGCAGAGGGGGAAGGGCGTGACTGTTTTACAGACTCAAAACTACAAGGCCAAAATCTTACAAGAGGATTGGACCAGCTTACATTCCACTGCAGGACTGGCACACAGAAGGTGTCAAACTGGCCTAGGCCTGGCTTTGCTGCTCCGAGGAGTAGCACGAAAGGATAGCTGTGCCCTGCCCTCACACGCACGCTCCCCTCAGGACAGCGGCCCTGAAACAGTCTCACGGCCCGGCTTTCTAATGTCACCTCCTCCACTGTCCTTGCTGTGCCCAGGACATCATTCAGGACTTGACACGAACTGTAAACCGTCTTAGGGAAGCCTTCAATGAATCCTGGCACTTGGATCCCACGGGATAGATGGAGCCATTCAAAGGGGTAATCATGAAACCCAGGAGTCAGAAAAGTGCCAGCCAAGCAAAACCTCGCGGCTCACACAGTAGAACTGTAACAAATGCGAGAAGCCACCTGCCCCTCCCGAGTCATCGCTGTCGCCTCTGCCGGGAAGCTTTTCCACCCAGATCTTCGCATGGCTCACTGTCTTAGTCACTTCCTGTGGTTAGGCACAATATCCAGGCCCACAGCTTAAA
This sequence comes from Fukomys damarensis, assembly GCF_012274545.1. Classification (NCBI taxonomy): domain Eukaryota; kingdom Metazoa; phylum Chordata; class Mammalia; order Rodentia; family Bathyergidae; genus Fukomys; species Fukomys damarensis. The sequence goes on along the minus strand of NW_022900924.1, from coordinate 994,520 downwards.
GAAAGAGAGGTTTATTTGGATTCGCAGTTTAGTCCACCGTCGGCTGGCTCCAAGGCATGAACAGCTTGGCAGAAGGGCCTGTGCTGAGGACAGCCGCTCACCCATGGCAGCCTGGGAGGGAGGTACACACTTCTAGGTCACAACCCAGCAACTTCCCTCTTCTGACGGGACTCTGCCTCCTGGCAACACCTTCAACTATAAATTCATTGATACAGCAACCCCACGATCCAGTCACCTTCCAAAAGCCCAACCTCGGAACACAGGAGACTTCCGGGGGACATTCTCCATCTAAGCCGTAACAGTGACCTGGCTGCAGCTCCCAGATCTTGGCCCATGGGGGTTTTCCAACGCCAACAACCAGTTCTGTGATGAAGCAGGCACCAACCTGGGGTTGCACAATTAATTCAGTCCTGACATCAGTTACTCAGTGTCTGGTCCTACAGATTAAAGGTTCGGGCCCTCAGGACTCAAATCCCAGCTCCAGGGGGGTCGCCCACACCGCCCCTCTGGTCTGATAATGTTCAAGAATAACTCAAGAGAACACTGCGAAACACCGTGCCTGTGGGCACCTCTTTATCATAAAGGATACACCTCAGGGGCAGCCAGGCGGAAGAGGTGCATGGAGTGAGGCGGGGACCACTGAGCTTTCACACCTGCCCCCTCTCTGATCCAACCCCCAGCATTTCTTTGTGCTCACTAAGGAGAAAGCCCTCAAGCCTGTCACTTCCGGTTGTCATGATGATTCCCTTACCCTTACGTGGGTAACAAAATCACTGGCCTCTAGTGATGCCCTTGCTCTCCAGCCCCTCTGCCCTCCCGAGAACTCACGGTATAGCTGAAAGTTCGAGCCCCCCAACCCTGCCTTTGTCATCCGATGACCTTCTTCCTGAAGATGACTCCAGTCATCTGCTTAGCATACAAAGACACTCACGCATTTCCCAAAGATTTTAGGAGTTGTGTACCAGGACCCAGGACACAGACGAGATACTTAGTACACTACACCTTAGCATGTCATTTTGTAGAGTCCTGTCCTGATCACTGACCCCGTTATGTCACCCTGATCTGACATTAGCTTGAGTGTGTGTGTGTGTATGTGTGTGTGTGTGTGTGTGTGTCTCACAGACTCTGTCCCCAGCTAGAAAGTAAGCTCCAGGAGAACAGGGCAGGCACATTGTGCTCAAACAGTGCAGAGGGCTGCACCCTGCATCCACCATCACCTGGCCGTGACCCCTGCCTCTGCCTCTTGTCTTTCCCCAGGTGAACCAGAACAGCACCTCTTCCCACACAGGAAGCTCGTGATTTCCAGGTACGCCTGCCACCTCACTTCGGAGCCTCGGCACCACCTTCCCAAATGCCTGTCCCTCAGGATCCTGCCTAGGGAGAAGTGTGGGCCAAGGTGGGCCGGCCCAGCCCCATCCGAGGTTTCCATGGTGACAGCTGGGGGAGCTATTTATAGAATGGAGGCTTAGCCTTCCAGCTCTGGATCAGGGATGGGGGCAGGGATCGATGCGGAGCCAACACGAAGGTTTGTCCAGACGGGTTAGGGGGCCAGAAGGGCCACTGCAGGGGATTCTGGGAGCAGAATGCTGCCTGCCAGTCCGCTTCTCTAATGAGCATTGGGTCTGGCCCAAAGCAATTCATGTTCCAATAATAGCCTAGGCAGTTCTGTTCTAAGAACAATGCCCATGGCACCAGGCAAGGAGTCCGCTGTGTCCCTCACTTAGCTCTCAAGGTCCCTGGGAGCCAGGGGACACCATCCTGCCATTTCATTGAGGAGCAAACCAAAGTAGAGAGAAGGCCTGTGACTTCTCCAAAACTGCACAGCCACCAATGGCAGAATTCCACTAAAGGTCGTCCGTCACCCGCCGCCCCCTGAGTTTGCTTTCAGGGAATTATTTTTAAGTGCACGTTTACCCTTCTGTGTTTTAAAAACAGTAAGAAAAGGGATTTTGAAATTGGGAATTTCATGATAAAAGAGGCCAAGCTTTAATGCCTCTCAGCCTCTGTTTTCCTCAGTACCTCCTTCTGAGGGTGCTCACAGGACACGGGGTGCTGGCCTGGGTGGGAACCCTAGAAACTGTAAAGTGCTGGGCACTTGCTACGGACTTGGACACTGGAGTTAAGGGTCTGGTGAGTGAGCTCATGTCCCCAAGGACATGGGAGGTTTAGGGAAACTGAGGGAGCCCCTCTGGGGGGTCTTGGGTCAGGAATGATACGTACTTTCCTTTTTTTTTTTTGCTTTTGTTTTTTTTCCTTCAGTGCTAAGGATGAAACCCAGGGCCTTTGTGTGCATGCTGTGCCAGTGCTCCACAGAGCTACCCCCTAGTCCTCCCTATAATTTTTAAATGAAGCAGAGCTTCTAGCCTGGGCTGGTTTTAGTATCCTCATCTTACTTTTAAATAACCAGCATATTCATTAGTTTTTCTTTAAATCCACTTTGCATCACCCTGCAAGGCTGAGGATAGCAGACTGTCAGTCTCAGCGTTCCCGTTGTGAGTTGTGCTGAGATCCTGGAGTTCTTTTTAATCCCCAGAATGACCCCTCTCTGAAAACAGGTTCTTCAAAATAGGTTTTTCAAAACAGGTTCTCCATGTTTCTCCCTAACCTTATTCCTCTCACTCACTTTCTACAAATTCATTACTAGACTCTTGGGCCTTCTCATTTACAAAGCCAGGTTTATTCCTTGGTTTACTGTTTAAATAAGACGCCACATACACGGTGAATAAGCAAACCCCTGACACAGAGTGAGCCTTGAATAAATGCTAATCATTCTCTCTCCTCCAAAAAGTCCACTGCCATTTGCTCCTGTTAAATAACTAAAGTGGCTCTTTGAAGGTCAGATGGGTGCAGGTCGAGATGTGGGCAAGTCCCCAGGAATATTTTTAAATTTGCCCATCTGTGATGCAGATATAAAACCTTGCACGCTTATGGGAATGGATGAAGACCACAACCGCACGTCATAAATATGAGAGCTCTATTTCAGAATTGTTAACCACAGCTCATGCCATCTCCCCTCTTTCAGATGTCTGCACGTGGCTTTCTTGCCAAGAAGAGAAGAAGCCACGTTCCGGTGGAAATCAGGCCTCTAATCCAAGCATATTGCTTGCTCTTACTTGCCAAAACAGGACTGCTAATGAGGACTGTATTTGCATATGTGTGCAAAAGCTGAATCATTGATAATGTACCTTGAAACTCTCTTTGGCCACTCCCAGCTAGAGAGCAAAGAGTGTGAAAAGTAGTCCGGTTTTTGAAACTTAGTTATTTCATATTGTTCCCCCTGAGAACTTTTTTAGCGAAATGGATTTGCCATCCTCCTTAATTTGCAGGACTGCCTTGGTGGCTTTGTTTGCTGAGACAAGGCCCACGATCTGTGCCTCTCCCACTGACCCTCACTTTGAATTCAAAGAATCTATTTAAGAATCTAATATATGAGACTTTCTTTGATTTCTCCTCAGTTCTACTCAGTTTAACAGAGATAAAGAAATTATTTGAATAAACTGAACAGAGGCTCATTTGTCGGTACCCTTCTTTCATGAGTTAGGTTGTTTTGCTCTATATTGGAATTCTCTGTGAACTGGTGTTGAGCAGAAGCGAGAGGAGAGCTCTCTGTAGAGACAGCTGAACCCCCACGTCTGGGGTCCCCAGGGCCACTCTCAGGTTTGGCGATTCGTTAGGGCCCAGAACATGAGTGTCACCTGCTAGTGTGGGGCCTTGCTTCAGTGATAATGGAAATTAGAACTGAAGCCACAGCTCACCCTCACAGGCAAAGCTTTAATTGAAAAGTAAGAGAGGCTGAAGATGACACACCTCTGACAAGGTCAGGCTGGTCCCTCGACAAAGGAGAGAGACCGGTTTTCTGGAGCATGAAGGCGGCCTAGCGTCCGATTGATCATTATGTCCGTTCCAGTTTTGCAGAAGGCCCTAGCAGCTTCAGGGGACATCTGGTTCCCAAGAGGCCATTGCTCCTGCTTTGGAAGAGGGCAAGCTCAGTGTTTCAGAGGCTCAGCTAGAATGGCAGGTGCCTGCTGTTTTAGGGAAGGTGACTGGAGGCTTGCAGGTACCGAGGGGTAAAAACTGTAGTAGTCGAATGTTTGTAAGCGTTTTAACTTGGTGTCCTTAGTCTTGAAGTAGGATGAGATAGGATATCCAAAGCTAGGGCTAATAAACCTTATTTTATGTTTTTAGGCAGATGTTCCTTAAGTAACATGGCCAAACAGGGATCTTACCCAAAGCTTTAAGAATAAAAATGAACTCACAAGCACAAGGTCCTGAGTTTGATCCCCAGTACCAGTAAATACATAAATAAAATGAAGGTAGTGATGTCAAGCTTTATCCAGTATAAGTTACCCCTTAGGCACCTGTAGAGCCAAGTGAAGAGTAAATGGATTTTCTTTTTTTCAAAAGCAGCTCTGTTGCTGGGACAGAATACCTGAAACCCATAATTTAAAGGTGGAGAGGTTTCTTTTGGCTCACAGTTTTTAGAGGATTCAGTCCATAGTCAGCCGGCTACAAGGCAGGAAGGGCATGTCGGGAGGGTCTGGCGGAGGAGAGCCGCTCAAGTCATCGCAGCCAGGAAGTAGAGAGAGTGGGGAGGAGCTGGGGAGGAGATAGACCCTTCTAGGTGACACCTCCCTAGTGACCTCCTCTTCCAAACAGGCACATTTGGCTGTGAAGCCACCAGTGGATCAATCCACTGATGAGTCAGGTGCCCCTGTGATCTAGTCACCTTCCTACAGCCCAGTGTCTGAACACGTGAGCCTTTGGTAGATAGGCTAGATCTAAACCATAACAAGCTCCGATTCCCAGACAGCCTTGTAGGTTAACACAAATCCTGCTTTTAGTGAGCAACAGGTTAAGGACCCGGGAGTTTGTTTGTCCCCTGTCCCTCTGCAGTGATCCCAAGAGTTTTATTTTTTCATCTAGTTTAGTCAGTGCCCTAGATGGCCAGGGCATCCTTACTTTCATTTCATTATGTACCCTTTTTTTTGTTTGCTTGTTTGTTTGTTTTGTAGTACTGGGGATTGAACCCAGGGCCGATATACTCAGCTATATCCTCAGCCCTTTTTTATTTTTTTGAGACAGGGTCTCAGTCACTAAATTGCCCAGGTTAGGCTTGAATTTGTAAGCCTCCTGCCTCAGCCTCCCAGAGTGCTGGGATGGCCATCATACCCAGCTGAGGCGCCTGGTTTTCGAGGTCGGTAACTGTTTGAGTGAGGGAAGGCATGGGCAGGGAAGACCACATTGTGTTACTCATTGGGAACAGGTCCCGAGCTAAGGCTCAGGACCTTAAGTTAAGGCTTAAGGCTGACCTTGTCTTCATCGTTGTCTCTGAAGCATCTCAAGAGGAGCTGTTAGGGTTATGGTTACAGCGTGTTCTGTGGAGGGATAGGAATCAAAACTGGCAGAGGAGAAGGCCACACGGAGCGGAGCCCCTGGTTCATCTTCCAGTGGAGTCTTACAGGCTCCATGCTTAGTCCTCCCTGCTAGAGTGCTCATGACAATGCACGAGTCTTTGGGGAAATGGCGACAACAGCTCGGGTTTTGGAGCCATTCTGACCTTACCAGCTGGGTGGCCTGAGCCTCTGTGTCTTCATTTGTAAAGTGGGTGCTTAAACATCCTGGATTTAATGGGGACGGCCAACAGGCAACACTGGGAGGTGCCTGGGATGTGCTGAGCCCCAGGCAGGACAGCTCTTGTCAGCCCTTGTGAGACTGCAGTGGGCTGAGAATCAGACTTTTCAGGGTGTGAGCCCCTCTCTGTTCACTCTGCAATTATTTGTCAGTCTCCTGCTCAGTTGACCAAGTGTGGCACTTACCCCTGTGAGGATCTGGTGACTGTTGTGCTTCTCACTACCCTGCCCTCCAGATTTATGACTGGTTCCAGGAGCTTTTGCGAGAAGCCTTTGCATGAAGACAATGAATGTTCACAGAACTGCCTGGGAGAATAGTAAAAACAAAAACAAGAAGTCTGAGGGGAGAAAGGAATAGATTGTTTCTAAACCCCATGCAGTGGAATTGGGTCTTCTGAAAAACAAAAACAAACGTCAGAGTCCACCCTCATCTCCTCTTTCCTGGTTCCATCTGCAAAGAGTTTTGATTAAGAGCACTACATGAATACATTGTCAAATATTAAGTGCTTGAATTCATTGTAGGAATGCAGGAGGTTCCCTGTGTTTATCCTCCAGACATTTCCTCCCTCCCCTAGTGCTTCCAGACTTCCAGACTTTTCCTAAAGTGTCCATACATAAAAATATCCCCCACAGAGCCTTCCATCTCCATGGTTCCTGCATTTGCAGATTCAACTGAGATGTTTAAAACTCTGAAAAAAAAATGCATCTTTATTGAACATGTGGATTTTTTTCCTTGTCCTTTGATAATTCCTAAATAATACAGTGTGACTTTACATAGAGTTTCTATTATATTAGGTATTACCAATCATCTAGAGATGATTTAAAATATTCAGGAGGATATGTGTAGGTTCTATGCAAATACTACACCATTTTCTGTAAGAGACTTGAGCATCTGCCAGTTTTGTTAATCCAGGGTGGTCCTGGAGCCAGTTCCCCCACCAGCACCGAGAGGTGACTTCATATTTAAATCTGATCTAGGGCTGGGGACGTGGCTCAGTGGTAAAGTTCTCGCCTAGCACACGTGAGACCCTAGGTTTGATCCCCAGTGTAGGGGAAATACATATAGTCTTGAAGATTCATTTAAAAAAATACCACTGATAGGTTATCCTAAAATGTACTTTAGTCTACGGCCATACCACCCTGAACACACCCGATCTCATCTAAAATGTACTTTAACAAGTTGCGCTGTGGTGGTTTCCATGTGAACACATGCTGAGGAGTCAAGCTCACCTCGACCACACTGAAACCAGAATCTTCTAGAGCCTTCCTTGGGAATTCCTTGGGGCAGTAAATTAACCATCACTTTCCCCTGGCCCCTCCATGATCCGGCTTGGGCAACATGCATCACCTCTTCTGTTTCTTTAATTGCCAGAGATGAAAACATTTTACTTTGTCCTTCACTTGGGTGCTGTCATTATACCTAATCAGCTTTGCAGTCAGAGAAAACGAGGGTCACAGCCCGGCTGCATCAGTCGCTAACTGTGCAACCACGGGCAAACAAATTCACTCTTCTAAACTTCAGCTTTCCTTTTTTGTAAAACAGGGATAAATAGATACAAAGAAATTTACTGATCTCATGAAATAGTTTGGAAAGCAGTGAGATTCGCAAACACATGATCCAACCGAGTAAAACAAAGTTAGGAAGGCTCAGAGCCCCCACACGGGAGCCTTGATAAATGGTGACTATGATTATAGCTTTACTATGCTGAAGGAAGGGATGGGTTGCAACAGAGCATCCATGTCACCTTATCAGGATGTACCTTTATCCTGCCAGCTAGCTAGAGTCATGGCTGGTGGCCTCAGACCTCTGCTGCACACATGCCAAACATCAGATCTCCATTCTCATTGCTAGCTGCCAACCTGCCTGAGCGGTCAACTCCTCCCCAGGTCTTAGCAATTTTCCATTTGAAAAGTCTCTCTTTAATTCTACCCCAAAAGGTAAATTACTGCCTCTCCAACGTAAGGGATGGACATTTGAGAAATGTATGCACCCGGGAAGTTCATGGTCACCACTGATTGGTGGATAGCAGACCCATCAGATTCTTTCTGAATAACCAACCAGTCCATAGCTAAATGACTGGGAGCCATTTATTGTCAAATCTCTAATTTCTGCAGGTGGAATAGAGCAAGGTAGGTGGTTCTCTATGAGATGGTGGCCAGGACTTCTATCATCCGGAGGCTTCTTCATTCACCTCTAGTGGCTGCAGAGGTTCCCCCAAAGAAGAGATGGAACCCAGCTTGCCCCACTCACAGAGTAGGTTGTGGGCTCACTCACTGGTTTCTGTCACAGAAAAAAAAAATTGCAAGCATGTCAATGAGAAGCTAGAAAGATTTTTTTTTTTTTGGTACCGGAGATCGAACTCAGGTCCTTGTGCTTGCGAGGCAGGCAGCAGAACCACTGAGCTAAATCCCCGGACCCTAGAAAGACTTCTTAGGTAGAAAGAAGTCTGCATGCAGAAGGCCGCGCAAGGGCTCCTAGTGTGAGCTTTCAAGGCGGTTCCTCCCAGTGAATCTTGCCTCCCAGTACGCTTGACTTCCGCAGGAACACTGTTCCTTCCACACTCAACAGGACAAGAGTGCCAGATTAAATACAGAATATGTTTACATATGACTGTCATATAAGACAATGAATACTTTTTTTTTTTGCCTGAAATCCCCATTTAATTGGGCATCCTAGGTTTTTATTTGCTAAATCTGGCAGGCAGAATGTAACCAATAATTCACTGCAAAAATTACCATGTGTGATTCGGAGACTGGGTAGTAAAAGACCTTGTGATTTCTTCCTTGTTGCCCCTGGGTCACTCATTCCAAAGGAAGCCAGCCACTTCATCGTTGGGACGCTCAGTGGCCCTGTTCACAGGAGGCTCGCATGGCAGGAAACCAAGGCCTGCCAGGGACCAGCACCTGCTTGGAAACAGATCATCTGGCCCTGGTCAAGCCTCCGGATGACTGCAGCACTGCGTAAACTCTGAATTAGAACTACCCAGCAAAGCCTCTCTCAAAATGCTATCCAGAGAAATTGTGCAAGATAGTTATTGCTGTTTGAAGATACTGAGTTTGGGGCTCATTTTATATGATAATGATAATATACAAGTACTTGTTAAATATTGGTTAGCGAGTGAATGAATGAAGGAATGATCTGTAACTCCTAACTGTACCTGTGTGCTGCTTTACAGACGACACCAAAGTCTGTGGAAGCTCACATCCCAGCTTTCCATACAGGGACAAAGTCTTCACAAGTTCTTAAAAGATAAAGTAGAAACCATCTGTAAGAAACATTTAGAGGGAAATCAAACTTGCTGATCCCAGCTGATCTGGATTTTCAGTTCTGCCAAGTTTAGGACACTATATATATTTTTGTAACAAACTTCAAAATAAGAATGAGCCGTGTGCAACTGCATAATGTCACTGTCCTAGAAAAAGTACATGTGCTAGACGTTAAATATATCGGCTTTGAAATGCCACTTAAGGATTGTTTCTATGGCACCAACCTACTTAAAGTTGAAACAGAGCAAGGGTCCCCCTTCTCTCCTCCCAATCTTTAGAGGAAGGGCTGGGGATCTAGCCTGGCAAGCGTAAGGTTCCGAGTTTGATCCCCGGTACCAAAAAACAAAACAAAACAAATCTTTAGAGGAAATGTGGAAACTGCTGCATGCCATAGGCTTTATAAGGAGTGGTTGGGAATGTGGAGTGGGCTGGTAAAGGAAACCACTTAGAAGTCTGGGGAATAGATGATGCATGCAGAGGGGTTTGACTGTGTGACCCTAGAAACATGAAAGCTATTCTGTAAGTATTAGCTCAACCACGTAGACAGCCATGATGTGGCGTCCGATGCACGCTGTTACAAAGAGAACACCAGCCTGAAGTCTTGAGTCCTGGGTTCTGGGCTCAGCTCTGTCCTTAAACTAACCATATGGACCTGGCCCTTCCCCTCTGCCCTGACCTCCACCTCTGCTCCCTCTCTGAAAGGACAGATAAGGACCAATGAGAGTCAGAGTGTCCTACCAGGTTCCTGACAGACTCTCCTTGCTTGGCAACCCCTTGTGGGAAGGCCACATATATAAGTACCTCGTTGAGAATCTAGACATGGGCCTGGATGTCTCCAAGGCAACAGTTTTTCTGAGAGGTGTTGGAAGAACAGGATGGATATGAGACCCTGAATCAAAACCTTTGATTTCTTTTGCTCCTTGTTTTCCACAGGTTGGGCAAACAAACCCAGAAAACCCATTGATCTCTTAGGCTAAGAGACACCCCCACAGCAGTATGACGCTGGGTTTTCACATGAAAATTGCCAAAACCTTGCACTAAGGTTTTACCGTACTAGGAGCTTTCCATGCATTAACTATCACTATTTTTTATGTGTACTGGGGGGTGTTTTGAAAACAACTCTCTTAGAGTAGTACTGTCATTATTTCCATAATACAAATGGGAAAACTGAGATACGGGAGGTGAAGCAACCTGACCCAGGTTCCCCCTCTAGGAAGCAACAAAATAAGATTATAGCCTTGAAATTTTCATTGCAGAGCGTTCACTTTAAAACACAGGCACACGCTATACGTGGAAAAACATTTTTTCTTCAATCATGAGATTAAGTTGCCTGTTTGAAGCCCTACTGCCTTCAAATATCTTGGTATTTCCAATAAACAACTACAGTCTCTGATACAACCAACAGATAACCATCAAAATCAAGAATTTAGTACAGACATGTCACGATTGTGAGTTCCCAGACATCATTTAAAATTTTCCAGCTATCTTGATAATTTGTTTTTTTATTTTTGTGGTACTGGGGCTTGAACCCAAGGATTTGTGCACGTTAAGCAAGGGCTGTAGCACTGAGCCATATCCCCATGCCTTTAGTTTTATTTTGAGACAGGGTCTTGCTAAGTTGCCTAAGGCTGACCTTGAATTTACAATCCTCCTGGCTCAGCCTCCTGAGTAGTGGGGATTATAGGCCTGCATCACTGTGCCTGGCTCCAAAAATTGTCTTTATTGCAAAAAGATCCATGGCAGAACCATGTACTTCCACTTAGCTGCTATGTCTCTGTAGTCTTCTTCAGGTGGGAGTAGTTCCAGCTCTTTGATGTTCACGACCTTGATACTTAAGGATTGTAAGCCAGTTGTGCTGTAGAACGTACCTTTAGTTAGTTTTGCTTGATAAATCCTCCTGACTAGATTCAGGTTATGCTCCTTCTGGCAGGAGCGATCTTCTCAGGGCATCCTATCAAGTTGCATCTGACTTTACTTTGTCCCCCTCCAGGCAATTCGCACCCTTAAATCATTCCACAGCAGTCTGCAAAGTTCCCTTCTACAAAAGCCACGTGGTGAGGTGCATTTGGTGCTGCAAATCCACTAGCATTAGCCCCTCATGTTCAAAGTAACTGCAGCTTCATGAAGTCTGGTAAGTCATAGCATAGTGACAGAAAAGCTAAGCTTCTTTGTACTGTATTTTTGGTTCTGAGCTGTAAACATAAGTATATATAGTTTCGGGCCCAGGCCCAAAGCACTATCTTTTCTCTTTGGTTTATTCACCCTGCTCCCTGGCAGACCTTGTACTCTATCCGACTCTCCTTTCTATCCTGGCCTTGGATTTGTTATCCTAAAAACCCCAGTCTCTAGTTACTTTCTTGAGTATGTGCTGTGTCAGGCATAAAGACTCCACATGTCACTGGGGATGTAGGCCATTAAGTCACAGTCCCTATTCCTAAAAAACCCACTGGCTTCACATACATATGTTTAATTTATAAGAATCATGGTAGGAAATATTCCAAGTACACAGCTTTGTACACAAGTACCTCTTGGATTTTTTTCATCACAAAGAGAAAGAAACATACGGAGAAAACAAGCAAAAATTACCAACACGTGCTAAGGTCACCACCCTAAGCATGCCTAAGTACACCGTCTACATCGTCCATCAAATTGTAACCTCTACCATTTTACGGAAGAGAAAACAGGTTCAGAAAGATGTAACGCTGGCTCCAATTCCTCAGCTTGTACATGGCAAAGTCAAGGTCACAACTCCAGCGCCAGTGTGCTCTTAATTTCTACGAAGAGTCCCAGGGCCACTGAAGGTTTCCCTATATGGACCAATCTCTATTTTGTTCCTTTTATCCCTCGGGCCTACCACGTAGGCACTCAGCACATTTTAATTACATCAGTAGATGAATTATTTTCCTAGCCATTGGAAAGGAAGATAATGAAAATGTTTCTTGGAGAAAACAGCCGGGAACTCTGGAGTTTTCCCACTCCTTCCTTCCTTCAGTCTCGTGCCATCCCTTGCACAAAGCTGACTTCTCTGCTCCCACACTGGTGCTTACACTGAGAGTTAGGGAACTGATCATGTTAAAGTATGCTGTGACGCCGCCTCACAGGCTGCATTCTCCTGATACATCTTGGCTCCTAAAATGACCTCATGCCCTTATCTCTGGTCCCGCCCCCCCCCACCAAGGCCACAGTGGTCCAGGAAAGTTGAAACCTGTGTCTACAGGACTGGGCCCATAAAAGCAATCTGACCTTTGATAGGTTAAAAGTCGCTCACTCTTCATAAATAAGCAATAGCCCATCCCAAAACTGATAAAAGGACCTTCCTTTCTTTGTTTTCTCTCTCTCCTTCTGCTTCTTCCTCCTCCTCTCTCTGTCTCTCTCTCTCTCTCTCTCTGCCTTCCTGCCTCCCGCTCGCCTCCCTACAATGAAGATCTCCTGCCAGACCTCTCGGTGCGTGAGTGGCCTAATTGGGAAGGGGCACCCGAAAGGGCACGCGAACCCCCTTTCAGAGAGAGCCAAAGACACTGGACACACTCTGGATTTTTGTTATTCTCATTCAAAAGCCATGTGTCAGGCTCCCTACTCTCGCCGCTATCCCTCACAACCATTTTAGCAACTAGTCCCAGATGTCCATTTCACAGATTTAGAATCTCGGCTTGGCAAAGAAGTCTCCTTAGGCCGAGGTGCCTCAGGAACTTCCCCAGTAGTCATTACAAGCTAAACACTGCAGCACAAAACAGGCGCGACACAGAAGCCGATAAAGCTGGGAAATCGCTCCCCAGCCGCTCCCCGCGGCCAAGCGCAGCCTCACAAGCGCCCTTTTCTCTTTCACTATCTCAACTGTTGGCTCCAGGACAAACCCGCCCTAGCTTTTGGCGCTACTAGGGCGACCAGCATGCCATTTCCGCTGTCCATGCGTCATTTCCGGCGCGCCAGCCCGGGAGTCTTCCGGGTCCCGTCCGCCGTTGTGGCGGTCTTCTCGTGCAGTGGGTGAAATTCTTCTCGGTTACCCTGGACCCTGTGTAGAGGTGAGTGGGGGTGGCGAGGTATCTGCGCGAGTCGGGGCGAGGGCCCAGCCGGAGTGGTTTCTATTTCGCCCACATATCTGCTGGGGTAGAAAGGAGCGGTATGGCTCGGGCTTGTTGGGACTCTCTGCCTAGGCCCAGTTAGGAACCCTTATCTGCTTGGAGGCGTAGACCGCAGGGTCGAGTGAAGTCCAAGTCCTGACTTCAAAAACAAATGGTTTCGAGCCCTTCCTGCTCTGCAACTTAGGACAATGTACTTCCTTTCCTTAGCTTTTGTTTTTCTTATCCAAGGTATGGAAATGTTAGTGGTACCCATCTCGTAGAAGTGTCTGTATTTAGCATCTACCGAGGGGACTACAATTTAGGACTACACTGGGATTCTTAGCTTGCTCTATGCCCCCAAAGGCAGCATAGTATTTAATCTTATGCATGAGGGGCTTCCTACCTCCTATGAGAACAGTTCCCATCTGTGCACTCCTGCGTAGGGGTGAGACCGGCAGCGCCAACTGGTGCACCGTGAGGGAGCAGGGAGAACATTCTGATAGTTGGCCAGGGTTTGACACTGCCTGAAAGCTGCTTGCAGCGAGACTAGAGCAGGAACGTGTTACTTTGTAATGCACCACACTTGCCGTTCTCCTGCAGTTCTATACTCAGTTTTACTGAGTGTCTGGTGGAGTTGGAATTTGAACCCAGATTGTGATTTTGCTGTGCCTGATTTCACAATCTCCTCGCAAGCATTCTGTGAGGTTGGTTTAGTCATTGATCCAATTTAAGAACAAGACAGCCAAATCTCATCACCTAGCTATGAGGAGGTGGATTTATTCTGCACCAGAAAGGTGTAAATTTTAAAGAAGTGTTCTTAATTACTTAAGGCTTTCAGCTCAGCAGAAGATATTTGTATTTTTGGAGAAAAACCAAGACTTAGGCCCAAGAGTCATGAGTTTCAAAAAGTAATGTATTTCTGAAAATATTTTCTAAAATTCTTTTGGGACCACCAAGGGGGCAATAATAAAAATACATTAAAATATGAGAGCTAAGATGATGTTCCCTCACTTTATGAGGCAGTACTGTATAGACTGGCTTACTTGGTTATTTTTCTGTGTGTTGTGTATTTGTGAGTGCGTATGATGTTTATGACTTTGAATAGGCCTAAGACACCATACGTTTTAAGAAACATACACATAGTTGGAACTAGTCTTTTGTTTTATCTCTCTTACTACTGATTGCTTTCTGAACTGTGTTTTTACTGTCTTCTCTATTAAATAGTAATGATTTTAATGGACTCTGAATTTGAAGAGGTGCTGAAGGTGACTTCTCTGCTCCCACTGTAGTGCTTACACTGAGAGAGCCAAAGACACTGGACACACTCTGGATTTGTTATTCTCATTCAAACGCCATGTGTTAGGCTCCCTACTCTCGCCGATATCCCTCACAACCATTTTAGCAACTAGTCCCAGATGCCCATTTCATAGATTTAGAATCTTAGCCTGGCAAAGGAGTCTCCTTAGGCCAAGGTGGCTCAAGAACTTCCCCAGTAGTCATTACAAGATAAGCACTGCAGTGGCACAGAGGCCGATAGAGCTGGGAAATATGCCCCCCCCCGCGCGCGCTCCCTGTGGCCAAGCACAGCCTTGCAAGCCCACTTTTCTCTTTCATTATCTCAGCTGGTGGCTCCAGGACAAACCCGCCAGCTGTTTGGCGCTACTAGGGTGACCAGCATGCCATTTCCGCTGTCCATGCGTCATTTCCGGTGCGCCAGCCTGGGAGGATGAAATAACAGACTTCTAGGGAATCCTCCTGTTGCTGCCCTGGGACTTACCACTGACTATGCTTTTTCTGACCCTTTAGTGACTGGCTATGTCATTGTCCCACTTGTACCGGGACGGGGAAGGCTGCATGGATGATGACGATGATGAGCGAGAGAACTTTGAGATCACTGACTGGGATCTCCAAAATGAATTCAACCCCAACCGGCAGCGCCATTGGCAAACCAAAGAAGAAGCCACTTATGGAGTGTGGGCAGAGCGAGACTCAGATGAGGAGAGGCCCAGCTTTGGAGGCAAACGGTATTGCTGTAATGGGGCTGCTTTCTCTTGTTTTAGGAAATGAGGGAGACACTCCCACAAGAATATTTCTTTCCTTGCCTTGTTTAGTCCCTTAGTTCCAACATCAACTAGGGCGGTCTAGTTTCTCCAGGTTGACACGCTGTTCTTTCACCAATTTGATCATAAGTCTGTATTTATGGGGCGGTTACTGTGGACTAGGTCTTGTGGTATAGACCCAGTCCTTGCCTTCCTGTAGCTCAGTCTCCAATGGACAGACGCCAGGGGATATCAGTTAGTAGCTCAGACAATCTTTGTAGCTTCAGTACGGGACAAGAGGGACAGCATAAATGCCTAAAGGCACATTTGATCTGTTCTGAGAGGTAGGGGGAGATTTCTCTGGAAAAGTGAGCTGAGATGAAAATTAAAGGTGACTGGGGTGGTAGGAGAAGTGTGAGTGTGCATCAAGGTGGGAAGGTATCAGGGTACCTACAAGGGTACAGAAGCTGTTGCAGACTGGAGCAAAGAGGGGGAGTTGTTGGTGGAGAGGGTGTGATATGGGGGCAGGCTGGGTTTGAGAAGACCCTCTGCATGCATGCAGGGGAAGTCTGCAGCAACAATAAGGACAGAACTCTTGAGAGGAAGGTGAGGCAGTGATCCACAGAGGTAGAAGTGGCCTGGGCTGGGAGGGGTGGGGAGATAAGGATTCAGGTCTGATTCTCAATGTAGGATCACGTGTGTGGACCTCCACTTGACCCATGTGCTTGGCCAGTGTGTGCCCATGATTGTGACTTTTTCACAGTAGAGGCTGAAGGAGAAAGCATAAGGATGAGTTATCACCCATAGGGCATCTAAAATCATACGTGTAATTGGACTAGGGATCAAGAATGGCGTAATCTTAAGGTAATAACAATCAACATATATTGACTGCTTACGTGTTCTGGTTACTTCACGGCTGGTCTCATTCACTTTATGAGAAAAGTACCATTATCCCATTGTACACATGAAGAAATGGGGGCCAGAGTCGCACGGCCAGTATTGGAATCTGAGCTGGTCTTGGAACCTGGACCTCCATGACTCAGCTGAGGCTCTGATCACCAAGTTATAGTGCATCTTTTAGGAAAAAGTTCTCTGAACTCTCTTGCTATTGTGGGGTTGTTTAATTAGTAGGTTGGTCATTTTAATAAGGCATCACTTTATTTTGTAATATCCCAAGGTTTTTGATGGGATTTGTTTCTTTCTGTGTTCCTTTAACCACACAGCTTTGTTTTATACAAAAGTGAACTGAGGGTAGTCACTTACTGTAATGGGTGTGTTTCAGTAGTCAGAATTTACAGTGGACCATTAAGTTACGATTCGCCTGACATACAAACAACTTGGGTTAATTAGGCTAAAGGAAGATTAATCTGCCTCTTGTTAATCTATAGTGTGTACTCAGTAAACATCAGATCTCAGCTGTATTGACTTACAACCTGCTCTCGGAACTGATTGAATTTGTAAGTCAAGGGTCCACTGTAAATCAATATGTTTTGTGGAATTAATGTAGAGTATTTCAGTATTCAAATAAATGTAATGGATGATTTTCTCCACTTGATAATATATCTTAATATGTTTTACATTCACATATTTCAAGAAATTTTACTTGTTCGTGATTTTCATCCATCTGTAGTGGGTTTTTTTTGTTTTTGGGTTTTTGAGACAGGCTCTCGGTGTGTGGTTCAGGCTGATCTTGAGCTCATTATCCCAGCTGGCCTTGAACTCACAGTGATCCTCCTGCCTTAGCCTCCCAAGTGCCGGGATACAGGTGTGCGCCACCATGCCCGGCTTCTATTTGTTTAATACTTGAAATAGTATCTGAAACAAATGATTGTTAAGGTAAAAAATGTGAAAGGAGCCAGGCACGGTGGCACACGTTTATAATCCCAGCACTCTGAGATGCCGAAGCTGGAGGATCACAAGCTTCAGCCTAGTCTTAGCAGCTGTCTTAAAATGAAAAGTGCCCTGGGCGTATAGCTTAGTATGAAGGCCCTGGGTTCAGTCTCCAGTACCACCACCACTAGCAAGAAAACAGTCATACAGGCAGCCAAGTCTGTGCTTTTCTGATATTCTTGTATATAAATAAATGTGTCTTTTTAAAATCGGATCCCATGAGGTACTGCTGAGGAATTTTCTATTGAGCCAAATTTCTAGGATGGAAAAAGTTCTTTACAGACCTGATGTTTCATTTGTGTGCCTGCAGGGCCCGGGACTACTCTGCTCCTGTCAGCTTCATTAGTGCGGGGCTCAAGAAAGGGGCAGCCGAGGAGGCAGAGTTGGAAGACTCTGATGACGAAGACAGACCTGTTATGCAGGATGACTTCCCCAAGGATGTTGGACCGAAGAAGTTAAAGACGGTAGAGTGTTTGGCAGGGCACCCGCCCGGAGGACGTCTTTCCTGAGCATTCCTTGAGGGGAGCAGCTCAGCAGGCACCCGTCATGAGGCTTTCTCCCTGCAGCAGCGTGTTTCTGTGTGGTTCTCTTTCCGTTTGTGCATCATGGATCGATGTTTGATTCACTCTAAAGTGTTAGGCCATTTTCTCACGGGCTAAGCTTTTCGAGATTTTTCTTTTGCATTTCCTAAGTCTTGGTTTTTCTTCTTTGAAGGGTGGCAATTTTAAGCCCAGCCAGAAAGGTTTTGCAGGAGGAACCAAGTCTTTCATGGACTTTGGCAGCTGGGAAAGACACACAAAAGGGATTGGACAGAAGCTTCTTCAGAAGATGGGCTACGTGCCTGGGCGGGGCCTCGGGAAGAATGCACAAGGTAAGGCTGCAGTACCTGGTTGTACGCCCCGTGGAGGCCTGGCTGAGGGAGGAGGGGGTAGCTGAAGGGGGGTTTGCTTTTCTCTGCCTTTTCTCTTCTGAATGTCCTGAACTCTGCTCCTGGGTCTGCCAAAATGGGACAGTTGTGGTCCTCATCTACCTTACTTTCCCAGAACCACATTCAGGAAAGTGCCTTTGTGGGAGGAAAAGCATCTCGGCCTAAAACATGCAGGAAATAGTTGGAAACAGTTTGTTTCGGCCTGACCACTAGTGTAAAATAATGAATTAGTTGTCCAGGGTGCAAAATCAGTCTCACCTAGAAGTGTAGGCTTTGTGTGGCAGTAGTTGAGCTGAATCATAGCTCCCCTGGGACCGCATATGCCTTCATTTGGGAGCAGACTGCACCACTCCCTGTTGTCTTGGGCGGTAGCCCACTTTATTCGTTTCCATGAGCCTGCCTGGGCCTTGAAGGCATTTAAATTTCTAGACCCTGCTCACAGGGTTTTGATTTTCCAAAAACAACGACTTGTCCTTCAGAAATATCAGTAAAACATTCTGTATAGCTTTTTCTCTTTTCTTTGTTTTGGAACGGAGGATTGAAGCCAGGGCCTTCACACTGAATTACATCCCCAGCCTTTTTATTTTTTGAGACATAGTTTCACTGAGTCTCCCAGGCTGAGCTTGAAATTCAGCCTCCAGAAGTGCTGGGATTACAGGCATACAGCACCACCCTAGGCTCTGTGTGGATTTTTTAATAGTAGAGATGTGTAGTTGTAGCATTCGTTAAGCATTTTCTGCCTTGGGTGCCTCCATGCTCACTGACAGCCCAGTCTGTTATCTTTTCACCCCAGCCCTGGTGAGACATCTCCCCTCACACACAGGCTTGTCTCCTTGATCCTGGAGCCACACAGTTGGATTCTTCTTGCAGGAACTTTTTTCTCTTTTTAGCTATTTTCTAGGAATGATTAGAATTGGGAATTGGATGTAATCAAAAGTATTTCCTATGGTTCACATTCTGGTTTCCAAATAGCTATTAAAAGTTAACTTCAGGTTATGTATTGAAAACATTAGCCAGAAGAAAAGTGCATGAACTTGAATGATTGTAGAAGTGCTGACCTAGAAGGAGAATGCGGTTGCAGATCTTATTTGAGATTTTAGCAGTACTGGATAGGGCCAGGAGGGTTGGAAAATTTGGGGCTGGAGGAAGGCATGATCATCGATACCTTATGATCCTGTTTGTAAATGGTGTTCTGAGAAAACCCTAACATACATGTCCAGGGCCTAGACATTCTATAAAAAAGTGAAATACAGGCAGTATGAACTGCTAAATATACAGATGAGCAATCTCTAAATACTAAACTGCAGCTTTACTTCCATCAGAACCAGTTCATTGCCCGAATCGTTGTGCTTGTCACAATACAGGCTTCCAAATGAGCGAGATATAAAATTTAGTATGGCTGAGTTCTCCATTCTAAATGAATTGTTCATTTTCTTCCTGTCCACTAAAATGGTGATTCCCAGTAGAAATGAAGTCTGCCTTTTGCACACAAATGACCTCAGGTCAACAGACAGTTCCACGGCAGCATCAGCAGCCAAAACTTTCAGACCACACGGGACGTGAACAGTGTTCCGAGTACAGGGCAGCACACTCCTTGCCGAGTGGGGTCCTTGTTTGCATAAGGAGCAAGGAAATGTGATTTCATCAAGTGGCTTGTTCACATACACGACTGATCTGATATGTGTTATTTTTTTTCTTTTGCTGAAATTGGCCAGGAATCATTAACCCCATTGAAGCCAAACAGAGAAAGGGAAAAGGAGCTGTGGGGGCCTATGGCTCGGAGCGGACCACTCAGTCCCTGCAGGACTTCCCAGTGGTGGACTCAGAAGAGGAGGCTGAAGAGGTGATCAGAGGGCAGGAGCTTTGTGGGTGGGGTCCTGTGCCATTTTGGTAGCTGTCTGTCCATCCATTCATGCATTCTGCCTGTCTTCACATTTTTACTGCTCACATTCTGCATGCCAGGTGCTTATCTGGAGGCCCCCTGAAGGAGGAGCAGAGTCCGCTGGACAGAGACAACACCTAACCACAGTGTGCTTAAGGGTGGCAGAGTGTACGGGAAGTGGGCGGGGAAGTGCCCACAGAGAAAGTAGGGCTGGGGAGAATGGTGCTGCCCTGTGTCTCATAAACAGCACGGGAAACCTGTAGGGAATGACACATTGTGGTTGAGACCTAGTGAAGGAGTAGCGAGAGTCAAGAGGCCAGACGCACTGGATTAGAGTGCCAAGTGTGAGAGTGTGAGACCTTACAGGCTGCCATTGTGGCAGGGGATAGCACACGAGGCAGAGAAGTGGTGTGCTCTGGTGGGCTGGCCTCCCAAGGCCTGCTGGCTGTCTTTTAGGTGCTCAGGTTGCATTTTCTTGCTGCACCCAGCCGTCAGGTGGCAGGAGTGTGGCATCTTGGAAGGGCTGGCTCTCCTCATTGAGGCATTCTTCTTTTGCTTGGATGAGAGAAATCAGGATGCCACAAAGAAACAAGTTACTGTTGATTACTGTTGGTATTGATCCACTCGTTTTATGTATTTATTTATTTTCGGTACGGGGGAGCGAACTTGGGTCCTTGTGAGGCAGGCGCTGGAACCACTTGAGCTACATCCTCGGCCCCTTGATCTGCTCCTTTTAACGAGGAAGGAGGCATGGTAATTTGGGGCTGCCCCTGATCTCAGGCTTAGATGTGAGTGGGTATGAGGTGATAGGCGTGGTATCTTACAGCAGGTGCGGGACAGCGAGGAGTGGTGTAGAGTGAGGCACCTGGTAAGGTGTAGCCGTCTGAAGGGGCGATCTTTGCTCAGCTGTAAGTGATTGTTGCCACCTGAAAATGTGGGCCCCCTTCTTCTGATCGTCTCATTTACCCAAAGTGGCCAGTCCAGATGCTCTTTGAGGAAAGAAACCTGTGTGAAGCAAATAAATGACGGCCACAAAACTGCCTTATGACTTATGACTTGGACTGTACATCCTCTGCCAGTTTCCTCCTTCATTTTAAATCACCCTGTGGAGAAGTCTGGCACTATATAAGACCTTTGCTTTGAGACTTGGGGCCTGTTCCTCAAGGTTTGTAAGAGTGTCATTGGATGGTTTCAATGTTACGCACATACAGGTGTTCACAAAGAGCATGGTGTATGTTAAGGCAGCAGCTGTGACTGACGGCTGAGGTGGCCCCACCTAAGAGGTGGCCCTTCCTGTTGAGACTGACTGTAGCTCTCTGCCTCAGGAGTTTCAGAAGGAGCTGAGCCAATGGAGGAAGGACCCTAGCGGAAGCAAGAAGAAGCCCAAGTATTCTTACAAGACAGTGGAAGAGTTGAAGGCCAAGGGCAGAATTAGCAAGAAGCTCACCACTCCCCAGAAGGAGCTTGCTCAGGTCAAGGTATGGTGCCCTTGGATACCCAGGCCAGGATCTATTCCAAAACAGAAAAGCAGTCCCCCACCTGAATGGACACTCAACATTTCCTAAGCTTCTACAGTCTTACTATTTTGGTGTGTATTTGGTGGGGAGATGGGGTCTGGCTTTGTAGTTAAGGCTGGCTCTGAACACACGGTGATCCTCATCTCAGCCTCCCAAGTGCTGGGATTACAGACATGTACCACTATGCCTACCTTTTAATTGGGCTTTTGTTCCTCCTATTCTCCTTCTGTGACCTGGTAGTAGCAGGTTCCGTTCAGGACGCTGACACGTTCAGTAGTGTGGTTGAGTTCCAGCTCTGTGCCCGGGACCCTCACGGCATCACAGTGGTAAGCTAGACAGAGGTGCACGTGGAGTATTAGCTTCCTATCCTTTTCCCAAGGAGCTAAGGAACAGTGACAAGAACTGCCTGTTGTAGGGTACAGACTGTGTCACAGGACTCTAAAACAGCCCACAGTGGGGTTCTCAGATGGTCGGTGCGATCAGTATCAGATTATCTGGGGAGCCTGGTAAGAATGGGGTGTGTAGCTCCCACCTACAATTGAGTCAGTAGATCTAGTCTGGTTTTTCCCTGTGATTCATGGGTCACACCGCTAGTTAAAGTGACAACTCTGTTTCAGAAGCACAACCCCTACTTGGATTTCCTCAGTTTTCCTACAAAGTTGAGATAGGTTCATTCCCAAAGCTGCCTTTGTCCAAGAACTGTGTGTGTGTGTGTTTCAGTTTTCATTAAAAGAATCACATGCACGGAATTTGGGGAGGGGGGAAGAGAAGGAAATCCAGAGAAGCAAAAGTATGAAAAATAGTTTCTGTCATCCGAAATTACCAAATTTTAACATCTTTTTTTTTCCTTTTTTTTTTTTCTCATTGAGTTTATTGGTACATTTTAGGTGTAGAGTACAGTTACATTCATGATTGGGTTCTGTACATGTCTTTACATGCCAGGTCTTGGTTCTCATTTTTTCCCCATACCCCTGCCCTCAAATTTTAACATCTTAACATACTTCCTTCTAGGTGTTTTTCTCTGCTTGTATAAGTGTATTTGTGGTTTTTACCAAAATGCCATAGTTTGATTGTACCATAGCTTTGTTACCTGCTTTGAGCAGTATGGTCTCTTCCATGAAAATGCATCTCCTCACTAATTCTCAGTCTCTATTGAAATTTCCTGGGTTTTCCTAACTTCTGTTCTCTGTGTGGCTGTTCCGAGGGGTTAGTCTGGAACTCCTCTCTGCACCTGTCCCGTCCCCCACAGCTCCTCTGATGGAGTTGAGTGCAGTCCGGCCTGTAGACTTCTTCAGTGCTACTGAGTAGTGTGGTTCTCACACTGCTGGGCTGGCATCAGGCCTTCCCCGGGCTTCATGTGATCGCAGGCAGCAGTGGTGAGGGTTAACCTGCATGCCCTCCGCCCCCTCTCCAAGGTCATAGACATGACGGGCCGGGAGCAGAAGGTCTACTACAGCTACAGCCAGATCAGCCACAAGCACAACATGCCGGACGACGGGCTGCCTCTGCAGTCCCAGTTGCCGCCCCTGCCTGGCAAAGAGGCAAAGGCTCCGGGCTTTGCGCTGCCCGAGCTGGAGCACAACCTGCAGCTGCTCATCGACCTCACTGAGCAGGAGATCATCCAGAATGACCGGCAGCTGCAGTACGAGCGGGACATGGTGGTCAACCTCTCACATGAGCTGGAGAAGATGTCTGAGGTCCTGGACCATGAGGAGCAGGTCATCTCCAACCTTAGCAAGGTGCTGGAGATGGTGGAGGAGTGCGAGCGGCGTATGCAGCCCAGCTGCAGCGACCCACTCACGCTGGATGAGTGTGCCCGCGTCTTCGAAACCCTGCAGGATAAGTACTATGAGGAGTATCGCATGTCAGACCGCATGGACCTCGCAGTGGCCATTGTCTACCCACTCATGAAGGACTACTTCAAGGAGTGGGACCCCCTTAAAGTGAGTCGTGGGGGTGTCTGCCTGCCTGGCTCACGTGGGGCATGCCCTTGGTTGACGGCTGTTCAGAGGGCAGAAGAGCTGGCTGACCTGCGAGGTGTTTCTCCGCAGGACTGTGCCTATGGCACTGAGATTGTCTCCAAGTGGAAGACCCTCCTGGAGAACGACCAGCTCTTATCACACGGCGGCCAGGATCTCTCGGCGGATGCCTTTCACAGGTCCCAGGGCAAACCCTGCTGTCTCCTGGGGCTGGCAGGGTGGGGGTGGAGCTAGGGGTTGCAAGGGCTGGGAATGGCATGGTCCTGGCCTTCATGAACCCTCTGCTCCACACTAGCACTCTGGGAATTTTGACTCATTCATTCATCCACTCGGCCTGCGCTTTAGAGTGTGTCACGCGTGCTCAGTGCTGGGTGTAGCCTGGGAATACTGCCCAGGAGTACCTGGTGCTGTGGAAGTAGCAGGTGGCACGGAAGGAATGAACCAGTGATGCAGGAGACACAGTGGATACAGCAGTGACAAATAAGGGCATGCAGCTACTTGGGGTGGGATTGGAGCAGGGATCCGTCAGAGCAGGGGACTTTGAGGCTGTGTCCCAGAGCAGGAGTTGCGGCTAAGGGGGAAAGCACCTGGTGCCTGGAGAGGGTCCCTGTGCTGGAGGCCATGAGCCTGTGTGATCCTGAAGACTGAGGCCCCACGGGTCAAAGGACATTCGTGCTGAGTTGGTAGCAGGCTGAAGTCTGTCTAGCCAGGGTGGGGACTGGCTTGGTGGCTCTCTGTGGCTAGATTTCTGTTTCTGCTAGAGGTGGGAGATGGTGTGCAGAGTGGACTTTGAAACCAATCAGAGTAGCCACCCAGCCTGCCCTCTGCCTTTCTCCATAGGCTGATATGGGAGGTCTGGATGCCTTTTGTTCGAAATATTGTCACCCAGTGGCAGCCAAGAAACTGTGACCCCATGGTAGACTTTCTGGACAGCTGGGTGCACATCATTCCTGTGTGGATCTTAGATAACATCCTGGACCAGCTCATCTTCCCCAAGCTGCAGAAGGAGGTGAGGTGTAGGGTGTGGGAAACACTGCCACTGGGCATTTTGGGGACTGCTTTAGTATTTTCTTCATTATGATATCTCCGTGCTGTTAGAATTTCTGGAATTACAGGAATTTGTCAGTACAATTTTTACCCTAAAGTGAGTCCTAGCCTTTCTTCAGTACGTTTTCCCCACTCCTCCTTTAAGAGGGAATTCATTCTCTTGGTATCTGCAGTGAAGTTGGAATTGTGCATTTCCGAGAGTCACTGACAGTGTCTCTGCTCAGGGAGATGAAACGCAAAACACCTACAGTGCGCCTTGGCTGCCCGGTTCTCACGTTTCCATCCTTGAAGTAGTGGCTGTGTCCTCCACACACAGGAAGAACACTGTGGCCCTCAGCCAGGCGTGCCTTTCCCTGTAACTCGACAGGGTGGGCTGTGTGACTGTTTTCTTGCCCACTTGCCATGCAGGTGGACAGCTGGAACCCCCTGACAGACACGGTCCCCATCCACTCCTGGATTCACCCGTGGCTGCCCCTCATGCGGGCACGGCTGGAGCCACTCTACTCCCCCATCCGCAGCAAGCTGTCAAGTGCCCTGCAGAAGTGGCACCCCAGTGACTCCTCCGCCAAGCTCATCCTCCAGCCCTGGAAAGACGTCTTCACCCCTGGCTCCTGGGAGGCCTTCATGGTCAAGAACATCGTGCCCAAGTTGGGTAAGGAAATGAGGTCGTGCATTCCAAGTCCTCCATTCATTACTGATGCCGTGCTCGGTGGGCAGTGGTCATGAGCTAAACTAAAATAGGACTTTTGAATTCATGGAAGTGCTTGGTACAGGCCATTTAGGGGAGAGGCCACCTGTAAATACAACTGGGGTCCTTTCTGCTGTTCAGTTAACAGCAGTGCCTGGAAGTCTGCAGTGAGTGCTGGGCTCACATTGCCTTGTGGTTTGCCCGTTTGGCCGTCTTGGCTTCTAGTGACAGTACAGCCACTGTTGGTCTGAAATTGTTGTGGCATTTTACTCTGAATTATTAGGAAGTTATTTCTGAGTAGGAGGGAAAAATTTTTGTTTTAAGAACTACTTTGTCAGGAGCTTAAAATTGACCTTTAAGAGCAGATCAAAGCTGTTCTCTGGTGACAATTGCCCTTTGACTTTGCCAGGACAAAAGTCGAGCCTAGGGACCGTTTTCTTGCAGGGATGTGTCTCGGGGAGTTAGTTATTAACCCCCACCAGCAGCACATGGACGCTTTTTACTGGGTGATCGACTGGGAAGGGATGATCTCCGTCTCCAGCCTCGTGGGGCTCCTCGAGAAGCACTTCTTCCCCAAGTGGCTCCAGGTGCGCTTTTGTTCTGCTTGGCTTTGGGAGGACAGGGTGAGGGGTGGCGCAGTTGCTGAATTTCCCGCAGAGGCCTGGCTGCATATGAGAATGAATTACAGTGTGAGGTGGGAAGAAGGGACAGCTACGGTCATGTGTGTCACATACCAGCTGCTGTTCTAAGTACTTTATTTGTATCAAGTCAGCTCTTCAGCTCCTCGGAGTGGGTACTTTGAGGTCCCTGTTAGGGACATGGAGGCTGAGGGTCAGCAAGAGCACTTAGCTACCAGGCTGACTCCAAACCACTCTTCCATGCCAGGGTCTTCAGATCCTGTGAGCCCTGTAAAGTGGTGTCACCTGTTCATAGGACCAGCATTAGGAATTATTCTGTTTGTTGCCTCTGGGGATGCAAGTGTCTCTCTGTTTTTGGCAGGTGCTATGCTCCTGGCTCAGTAACAGCCCAAATTACGAAGAGATCACCAAGTGGTACCTGGGGTGGAAATCCATGTTCTCAGACCAGGTGCTGGCGCACCCATCCGTCAAGGACAAATTTAACGAAGCCCTTGATATCATGAACAGGGCAGTGTCCTCCAACGTTGGTGAGTAGGGTTACCCACTTCCCATGTCCTGGTCCCTGTTGGCTGCCTAAGCCGGTACTCCTCATTCTTCCGAAGACTATTGCCTGTTGGATTGATAGCTGTCACCTCAGGCCCTCTGCCCAGCTCTCCTGGACAGCTGTGCCTGGAGGGGTGTTGGTCACCGAGTGGAGACTGACTGGGGCCGTCCAGCTCGGCCCACCGCCTGGCCTGCAGCGCCGTGTTGCTTAGCTTCCCCATTTCCTGCCCAGCTGTCTTGGGTGTGCTGCTCCTGTCAGTTTGTGGCTGCCAGACTAATTTTTGTTATCAGCCTGTCGTGCAGTCTCTCCCCAAAGGTGCTTGATTGTTAGCCCCTCGTGTCTTTGGGCAGAGCTGCCCTCTGAGTCACAGGTACCTGGTCCATGTCACGTCAGTCCCGGTACGCCTCGGAACGCTGCCCCTCACTGGCCTCCCTCCTCTCTCTCAGGTGCCTACATGCAGCCCGGGGCACGGGAGAACATTGCATACCTCACCCACACGGAACGGAGGAAGGACTTCCAGTATGAGGCCATGCAGGAGCGAAGGGAGGCTGAGAACATGGCCCAGAGGGGCATTGGCGCAGCTGCCAGCTCTGTGCCCATGAACTTTAAAGACCTCATTGAGACCAAGGCCGAGGAGCATAACATTGTCTTCATGCCTGTCATCGGCAAGCGGCATGAGGGGAAGCAGTTGTACACCTTTGGCCGCATTGTGATCTACATCGACCGCGGGGTGGTGTTTGTGCAGGGTGAGAAGACCTGGGTGCCCACCTCCCTGCAGAGCCTCATTGACATGGCCAAATAGACTGCACAGGTCCAGAGCAGGCCATGGAGTTGTTCTTGACCAGGACTGTTGTGAATAAAGGATTTAAAGTCATCTCTGGAAGCCTAACGTCTCCACTCGGGAGGTGCCCCAGCACTGGTGCTTGTACTGGTCAACTCTCCTGTTGCTGGAACAAAATACCTGACACCAGCAGCTTAAAGGAGTAGAGGTTTATTTAGCCCAGTCTCAGACCAGTGGTGGGCTGGCTGCAGGACAGGAACATGGCAGAGGGGGCAGTGAAGAGAGCTGTTCACTGCACGGCAGCTGGAGAGCAGAGCACAGGGGAAGAGTGCCTGGCCCCAGCGCCCACCTCCAGCTGGGCCCCACATCCTAACAGCACATTCAGCTTGGACAGCAGAGGATAACGCACTGAGGAGTATAGTGCCCCATGATCCAGTCACCTCTCCTGGTGTCTCCAGAGTGGTACAGCACTAGCCCAGCATCCACAAGCCCTTAGTTCAATCCCCCGCATCATGGAGATACTTAGACCAAGCCACCAGGGAAGGATGTAAAAATGCTATTTTAGAAGTCTGTACATCTTTATACTAAATTCTCACACAGCATGTCATCCTTAAAACAGGACAGCCAACTTGCTGTATTTCCGGTTCTCCTTTCTGACATTTGGCCCGCTACAAAGAAAGGGTTCCTCTGTGTCCCTCCCTGGGAGCCTGTCTTCCTGGCAGGTGGCAGATTCCACACATGCAGCACTGAGCGCCTCACGGTAGGCTCGTGTCAGCAGCGGGAGAGTCTGTTGTCTTCCTGATGATCTCAAGGTCCTCACAGCCCTGGTAGTCAGGTTCTTCCCAAAATGTCCACAGATCCCTGGGGAGCTGTTCCAGCTTTTGTGTAGGGAACCAGTGGACAGAGGTGTCATTAAATGTGTCCATGTACTCTGGAGTCTGAGGAAACTCCACCTCCTTCAGTCCTTCGAGAATCTGAGCAGGAAAATCCAAATATAAAGACTTCTTAGTTATAGTAACCCCCACTGTTCTAGCTTAAATTTCCATTTTGTCACCCTATTGTCTGGAAAAAGAAGGAATATTTTATTTAGATGCTTTTGTGCAGTGGATTGGAAGCCCCAAAGGTAATGGATATGTTGGACTAGGACTCTGAGATTGAGAATAAAGGAAACTAAGCTTTCTGGAGCAGAGATCTGTGGGCTGTGCTCACAGACAGTGCACTAATGCCCTGTCACTAGCCCCTAGTTCCCTCCAACACAAACAAGGCAGACTTCTTCCCAGTGAGTGATTTCATACCCACTTCCCTCCCAACCTCCTCATTCAGATAATACCTTTGCGATGTAGGGATAATTTTTCTGCAGAATCCTTGTCAATAACCTAGAAGTAAAAACAACAGTGATTAGGAGGTACGTGAAAGGTTTTATTAACTTAAACACAGAAAAGCAAAGTGACCTGAAAAACTGGAAGAATTCAGAACAGAATTGAGGGATGTGGGATATATTAATTGGTAGAAAATGTGGATACCTAGTAATTGTTCTCACTGTCAGCAGAGAAATGCTAAAAGCAGATACCTAAGCATCATGAAACAGAAGGAGGGTGGGGACCTATAGGCAAGGGGAGTAAGTAAATGGCTTTTTGAAACCCTTCCTGTGTTCTAAGAGAAGGCAAGAATTATTTGTGAAGACTCCCCACTTGCTTCACAGTTGGACTAAGGGTCTGATACGTCTCTTTAACTATTTGTCCAGTTCCTTACGGGAACAGCGTCTCCACGTCCATGACAGTCATGGAAATATTTCAGTTTGCGGTCAGCTTGGCGTGGGCTTCACCTCCAGGCCTGACGGAGTCCCAGCATCCACAGGCTCACCTCTCTTCAAGGCCTCTGAAACTGTTCCCAATGATGACCATCCTAGACAGGGCATCCACAGACCAGTTACTCCACAGAAGGTTGTTGTACAGGGCGGTTCCACAGTGGAGCATGTAGAAGACAGTGGGCTCCCCACAAACACGCCTCTTGCCTTCCTGGGGAACGAAAGGGACAGATGGAAACGATCACAGGTCACTGGGATACCTACAGATAACAAGCAAGATAAGTGGAACATTAAATAAAAACGACATCACATGAAATGAGACTGGATAGTCCCACTGGTGTGTGTGAAATCCATACAATCATGGAGTAAAGTCAGGAAATGGTGACATCCAGGAAGGACTCAGTTAACAAATGTGTCACATGAACACAGCTCTAGACTGATGAAGGGTCTCATTGGTCCGTGACAGGACAGGAGGGATGACAGTTGTCACTGTTCCCATGTACTATGTTTAGGAACCCTCCGTGCTTCCTGTGTCACTTTCAGGTCCCCATCATAGCTGAAGGCCCTTCAGATGTCCCTGGGAAGGCACAATGTCTCCTTTTCTTTACCACACTCCTTGGCAGGTATACTTCTGTGGTCTCTCTTCCACTTTCCTTGCAGATTCCAAGGTTGGAACAAACTGGCGGTGGTATTCAGAAGCCAGCTCTGCAGAGCTGCCTGTAATCCTGCTTCTGGTCCTCTAGCAAACTTCCGGTTGGTCTCCAAATCCCAGCTCAGACCCAGAAAACCTTCCCTGGTTGCCAAACATCTGTCCTGTCTCAGCTCCTTGTATGCAGTTCTGACACTGTGGCACATTCATCATTTATAGCTGCAGTCCATGCACCTTGTTGGAACCATGGGCTCTCTTTTCTAGGGGGGAGGGCGGTACCAGGGATCGAACTTGGGTCCTTGTGCTTGTGAGGCAGGCGGTGGAACCACTGAGCTAAATTTCTGGCCCTAACCATGGGCTCTCTTTTCTAGGGGGGAGGGCGGTACCAGGGATCGAACTTGGGTCCTTGTGCTTGTGAGGCAGGCGGTGGAACCACTGAGCTAAATTTCTGGCCCTAACCATGGGCTCTCTTAAGACAGGTTCTGACTCTCATTTATCCTCCTCTTTTTTTTTGGTACCGGGAATTGAACTCAGGTCCTTGTGCTTGCAAGGCAGGCAGCGGAACCACTGAGCTAAATTCCTGGCTCCTCTTCAGCTCTCTTAAGCTCCCTGCCCAGCTCTTAAGCAGGCATTCAGCAAAGACAATCTCAACTGAATGAGTGTTCCCAGATATTACCACCAGTGGGGATTGATGTATCTCTTGGCCGGTCCTAACTTTTAGGCCATACAATAAACAAAAAGATGGCAGTTTCAGGACACACAGAGGAATAAAGCAACTCTGTAAATTCCCAAGACAATGCAAACCTACATTCAGAGGTGTCTGCTCATACTGGTGTCAAACCCATGCCTGTGAAATGAAGCTTTTCAGGGGTCTCGGACACATCCACTCCCAGCTCTTTATGGAGTGGTGGTGGGGGGGTCACAGCAGATTTACCTGCAAGTCACAGCCAGGTGCTGGGTGTGACTGGGCGCAGCATCATGGAAGGGCAGGAAGAGACCCAATCCCCTTTTACTACTGCCCCAGGACAAGGCAGGTTCCAACCAGAAGAGCCTCACTCACGGCACCCAGATGTTATGCCTTCTCAATTTTTTTTTTTTTTTTTTTTTTTGTACTGGGGATCGAACTCAGGTCCTTGCGCTTTCAGGGCAGGTGTCAGAACCACTGAACTAAATCTCCAGCCCTTCTTAACTTTTAAATAAAAGCAGCAGCAAATACCAATTAACATAAATCTGGGACAAAGCATCCTTGCAGGAATTTTCCAAACTTAACATGTTCTAGTTCCTACTATTTGTGTGATTTTAAGTTTTTCTGATGGGTACAGCATAAACCAAAATGGATGGGACCGACCAGTCAAATTTTACAGGCAGTGGGAAAGCAAGCAGAGGAGAGGAATGCACACCATTTCAAAGAAACGTGTCCATCGACAGAGCTGGGCTTGGTCTGGTCGAGATCTACACAGCCTGCCCCACGATTCCCCTGAGTCCCTTACCTCATTCTCACTGAGGACCGTCACACCAAGGCTGTGAAGAGCTGAAATTTCGAGTGGGCTGAACAGAGGGTCATAGACCCAGCACTGACTTCTAGGAGTCTGGAAGGGAAGAACGAGTCATTTCAATGCATAAGCACGTTGTATGCAAGAGCAGGGGAGGGGAGATGAAGATGGATCCAGAAACTGACCTGGCACTTGTCCAGGAAGAGAAGCAGAAATGCCAGCTGGGTTCTAGCTGTGATGCAGGTGGCAAAGTTGCCAATGCCGTAACACACACACTTCACATGGCAGATTCCTGAGACCAAGGTCTCTCCTGGGCTGGAGGCATGGGACACACTGGACTCACCTGGTGAGTCAAGGTGCAGGTTTCCAAAGTCTTCGGACAGAGACCTCGCAGCAGGCTTCTGCTGTCCCAGCTGTTCTGTAAGGCATCGGCTGATGGTTTCTGAAACAGCAGCCCCAAAGGCAGTCAGAGGGTACGCTTTGCCCGAGAGCCACACCACCCACCAGAGAAGGCCCAGAGCCAGGGAGAAAGGGCAGTAAGGGCTTCAGCTCCCCAGAGAGAAGCCGCCTGGGATGTGCAGCCACGTCCATCACAATCTGACAGGCTATCCCAGGCGCTGGATTCCTAGGGCCCAAAACCCAAGAGAATGTTTCAACCAAACGGGGGCTTCATTCATGGACAGTTTCCATCTAAAACTCTAATGTGAACCATTCTAATTCAACAGGAAGTTCCTACTAGGTGCAGGCTATGCTCTAAATAGTGTTTTGATTATAACAAAGACTAGAAGAACATAACTCAAAATCATATAATAACTATCTGAGAGGAGGAAGGCTAACCTGTGAAAAGGTCAAAGAGGAAAAGGTATGCTGGGGGCTTCAAGAACCTAAGAAACATACTCTGTTTAAATCTTTTTTAAAAAATATTCTTATACAGAGGTAGGTTCTCTTGTCCCTTTTTAAAATTATACCAATACTGAATTTAGTTGAATAAATCTGTATGCAAAACAAAACAAAAAGCCATACATTGCAATGATAAGATACTAATTTTCACTTATCAAAGTAGCAAAGCTTGCTATATAGAAGATCAGGACAGGAAAGATTATTTGAAAAATTGTCTCGTTAGGTCCTTGCTAGTAAGAAAATTTGTAAAAATAGCCTTTCAGAAAACACCTTAACAATCCAAATTGAGTTGGTGACTGCCTTTTACTAAACAATGTCACTTTTGTGAATATATCCTACTGAATCATACTAAACTTGGTAAAAGCTCTAAAATTGCTCATTGCATTGTTCTGTATAATAACTAAAACATAAATGAAAGACACTAACTGGCCTTCAACAAAACAAGTAACTATGGGGCCGGGGATTTAGCTCAGTGGTTCCAGCACCTGCCTCACCAACACAAGGACCCGAGTTCGAGACCCAGACCCCCCGACACCCAAAAAGTAACTATGGTATGCTCACTGCATTCATAAATATCATGTGGCTACACATCATATTAAGAAGAGATTATAATTGCTTGGGAAAAAGTACACTATGATATCAAGGGAAAACAACATGATAATTATGAAAAAGACAGCTGACATTTATTGTCTTCTATGCAGCAAGCAAGCACTGTGCTAAGCATGTACCCACATAACCTCGCTTAATTCTCAAAAATACATTACTGGATATGTATATGATCATCTTCTTTTCACAGATAAAGAAACTAAGGGTTAGATACAGTTAAGTGCCAAAGGAGACACAGCCCTAAGGGAGGAAACCAGAATTAGAACCCAGCATGAACACTGCTCTGTGAAGTGAAAGTGTCCTCAAATGAGGATGGGATTTCCCTTTTGTCTACACAGAGGCTCCCCCCACAGCCTTCTCCTTAGGTAGGTGGTACATACCTACTGCTGAACTCCAGAAAGTGGAGATAAGCAGGTCATTCCTGTTGAGAAAAGAAGGCACAATCGTCTCTTATCCTTTCAGCACTTCCCTAGCAATACCTTTCTGCCTGACCATGAGGTAGATGCCTTGAGGACAAAGTGCCCTCTACCCACAGGCCACCTTTACTGCCTGTTAAGAGATGTGCACACAAGGGCTGGGGATGTAGCTCAGTGGTTCCGGCACCTGCTTTGCAAGCGCAAGGACCTGAGTTTGATCCCCGGTACCAAAACGAAAAAAAGAGATGTGCACACAGGGCCAGGAATTTAGCTTAGTGGTGATGCCAAATGCCTTCCAAGTGCAAGGGCCTGAGTTCAAGCCCTGGTACCAAAAAAAGAAAGAAAAAAAGATAGATGTGCGCACACTGCCAGGTCCAGAACCACTGTGCATACTGCTGGGGTCACAGGGCACAGGAGAGGCAGTTTCCTAGTGGAGGCCCTGGATTCTTGGCCCACAACAAAGTGGAACCATATCTATCACAGAGGGTGATGGGGGGATTAAATGAGTTAGCACTGTTAGGACAGTGCCACATAAGAGGTTATAATAAACTGCCTTTGTTACTAAAATAAGTCTAAGGGAAAAGTAAAAGAAGACACGAGTGCCTAGTCTTTCTTTATTTAAGTTTCCACAAGCCCAGAGCTAAACAAAGTGAATTGTGAATTAAACTGCATATGAACCAACAAGACATAGACCAGAGAAAATGTGTAGGGATCGGTTATGGTTTAGATCTAAAATGTCCCCCACAAGTCTTGTGTTCACAGACACTGCTCACTTTGGCAGCACATATACTAAAATTGTGTTCATAGGCAGGGCTTTTGGAAGGTGACTGGATCATGGGGGTGGAGGGCTACACTCATTAATGAATTAGTCTACCACTGAGTTCATAGTGACTATGCTATTCAGTGAGGGCCCCGGTCAGAAGAGGCAGGTCATTGGAGGCATGACCTGGAAGGGTATATTCTTGTTCCTCTCCACTCCCCTGGCTCTCTCTCTTGTTCTTGACTGCCATGGTGTGAGCAACTTTTCTCTGCCTTGCCCTTTCACCATGCTGTTTCTGCCTTTGAGTCAGCCATCCATAGACTGAATGAATTCACTAAAACTATGAGCCAAAATAAAAACCTCCTCCATTAAGTTGTAGGTGTTGGATATTTTGTCCCAGCAACAGGAAAGCTGACCAATATAGAGCTCAAAGGCTGCCCACCATGGGAAAAGGAGGGCAAAGGAGAGCTCTAATATACATGGGTGTGCCTGATAAGTCTGTGCACAGATGAGCATGCTAAGTGCCTGGCTCTTCTCTGCTCAAGGCCGGGGTGACCCATACCATACTTAGTGGCGCTGGGAGAAATAGGGAGCCTCTGGAAAATTCTGAAGAAGTAAGGAAATAATCACAATGTTAAGGGTTATATGGAAAGAGTCTTAAGAGTTCTCCAAATGCCCAGGCACACTCACTCTCATTTACATCTGAAGTTTCTGTTTGCCAGTACTGGGGATTGAACCAAGGGCTCCTGGCATGATGGCAGGCCCCTATCTTTGAGCTATATCTCAGAACTTCTTATTCATTTTTATTTTGGAACAGGGTCTCACTAAGGTGCCTAGGCCGGCCTTGAACTTGCGATCATTCCGCCTCGGCCTCTGTAGACCTTCAGAGATCTTACAAAGAGTTGTTGCTGTTTTTCTCCACCCCCTACTCCCTAGGCTCAGCCAGCTGATCAAAAATTTCTTTCTATTCAGAGGTAACCTCTGAGTCACCACTGCCTCTTGATCCTAATTCTAGGAATGAAGAGCCTATAAAATTGGTCGAAATCTCTCTCCCCCTTATTATGGTTCTTAACGCTGATCTGAAGAAGAGCTAAGGTTGTCATTTTTTGAGTCCTAACAGGACTAATACTAAATAAGAGTATTAATTCTCACTAACAACATTAAGGAACATTTACTGAGTTCTTCCTGTGTCTGGTATTGTCTGTGTGCTTTTTCAGGGACTGGGCAAGGTATGTGGGGACCTGGGGTGAAAAAAAAAAGAGTCCAAACAAATGGTGAGATGTAAGTTTGGGCATCAGCAAGACAGGTGTGAAATCTGGTTCCATACGTTCATGGCCTAGGTCTCTTTGGGCTACTAAGCTCCTAGCATGGCTGTGATGTTCAACACTGACAAAGTGTGTAGAATGCCTAAGGTAGTGCTAAGCATTGCTAGGCACACAGCAGCTGGTCAATAAATTAATGATGATAATAGTGACAATCATTTGTTCTTGCTTTCTCTCACCAAAAATACTAATAACTAACATTGGAATTAATAGCAAAACCTGGCCCAGCCGTTACCACATGCCGGGAAATAGTTCACATTTACTAAATCACATATCAGAAAACGAAGGCACAGAGATTTCAAATTGCCCAAGGTCACGAACTGTCATGGGAATAAGAATAATGACAATTTTCACCGGGATCTTACTATAATTCGGGACTGCAAGACGCTCGTTACCTCCGTTAAATTGTCACAGTAATCCCCCAAGAAAAGTTTTTAGCACATCTCCACTTTAGAGACGGGGAGCCTGGGGCTCAGAGAGGGGCCCATACATGCGGACTCAATCCCCCCGCCGCACTCACTCGGCCTCCTGGAGGCGACGAAGCACGACTTTGGTGTCAGCCTCGGGCTCAGTCTCAAGGCCTCGGGCCTCCACCTCCGTTCTCCGAGGCCGCCGCGGAGCTGAGCGCTTTCGCGGAGCGGTCGTCTGCCAGGGTTCGAGCGCCTCCTTAGAGGATGCGGCCATTACTTCGTGACGTCACCACAGCGCCGTGCGCTCGTTTGCGTCATCGCCGCGCGCCGGCTCCCTGCGACCTTTAGGGGGCGGACCCGGGAGGCGGAGCGGCGCGTGACCTGGGGCAGCGCTACACTTGCGCGCGAGTATGCTGAGCGCTTTCGCGGAGCGGTCGTCTGCCAGGGTTCGAGCGCCTCCTTAGAGGATGCGGCCATTACTTCGTGACGTCACCACAGCGCCGTGCGCTCGTTTGCGTCATCGCCGCGCGCCGGCTCCCTGCGACCTTTAGGGGGCGGACCCGGGAGGCGGAGCGGCGCGTGACCTGGGGCAGCGCTACACTTGCGCGCGAGTACCCGGCGGAAGTCGTGGCCACTGTGCCGACTCCCACATTCCGGGTCCAGAGCCCTGAACCTCGAGCCCCCGGATGCCTGGCTACTGCGGTGGGTGGGCGAGCGGGGCGTGGGGACGTCCAGGGGTGGGACCCGGTTAAACCCCGGCCGCTCTCGCCGTTTCCCAGCCTCGTGGCTCTAAGACCTGTCCTGAGGCCAGAGGCCTCTTCGGTTCCAGCAGCGTCTTCCTGGCCATTTGCAACCATTAGCACCCCCTTTCAGTCCCCTTGACCAACTGAGGTTCTTTCCTGAACCACTGCCGCCGCCCCTCCTTCAAGCCTTTTGTTTTTCACTTTTTTTGAGACACGGTCTCGCTCGCTCTGCAGATCAGGTTATCCTTTAACGCACTATGTAGCCCAGGCTGGCCTCAAACTCGTGCGATCCTTCTGCCTCAACCTCCCCAGTGCTGGGATTACAGGCGAGCTCCACAACCCCTGGATTTGTTTTCCACTTCTTGACATTCCTGAATCACTTCCCAGACTGCCACAGCCATTTCTGGTCACATCCTGACACCTGTGACCCCAGGGTCACTGCTGGCCTCTCCTGGACGTTTCAGAGTTAAGCGAGAGAACCTTGATAGTGTTGGACCCAGTCCTTTGGGAAGAAGGGTGGGCACTTTGAGGCTGCTGTCCCTGGTTCCAGGAGCTGAGATGATGCCTCTGTAGGTCCCAGAGATGCTCTAGAATACTCTGGGTATGGCCTTAAGAGGGAGGACAGCCCAGGGTAGCTGGAGACACCTGTCTGCCAAAGAGACTTTAACCATGTCGCCAGCTGTTCTCACAGAAGAATGCATCTGAGACACGTTCACTGAGGACGTGAAGCTTAGAGAAAGTGACCACAGAGCTGTCACGTGGAAAGATTAATCCTTCTTGTTTTCCTGTAGTGTCACCCAATGCAGTGAGGGAGGAGGCCAACTGAATAACCTTAATACTGAGACTAGCCTGTCCCTGAAGGAATGTGCCAGTGGGTGAGAAGATAGTTTTGGTGGAGAGTGCAAGAGACAAGGATTAGAGAAAATGAAGCCAGGGTCCCTTCTGATGACTGAAACTGCGAGTTGTCTCCCTTGGGGAGTTTGAAAGCCACTTGCTGAAAATGTTCTTTTTGCTCTTTGAAAACTTGCTTGGCTCTGAAATGTTGCATGTTCAAGTTTCTTATGGGCTATCGAGGTGGCAGTTCCTTAATTTGGGTTCCATTATTACTATGGGAGCCACTTTATAGTGATCCCTAATACGCAGTACCTCTTCACACTAATTACTTAATTTTGTCTTCTGTGATGCTTGTGATCAGTCGTTGAAGAAACTAAGGCATTTAGAAATCTTGGCTGCCCTTTTTACAATTTTGAAACATAATTGTCACAAGTATTGCAAGCCCTTTTGAAAATACACCATTTGTTCAACTCTGCCTGGGTCACATGCTCTCTCATGGGTTTCTGAAAATAATCTATTCCTTGTGTTTGTTTCACAACCAAGGCACTGATGTTTGAACTGGAAACTTCAGAACTTTCAAAAGACTTTAGGGTGGTTTTGAACTCTACACGTTAGAAATTCGTCAGAACACTTTTTCCAGCCAGCATGCTGGAATCCCTATGGGGATTTCCTGGAGAGGAGCCTGAAGAGGTCATTGTACAGACACCCATGCTGATGCTCATGGTACCTGCCTAATGGATTTGTCTTTGCCAGTCGTCTCTTGCTTTATTACATTCTCTGCCACAGTTTTGGAAGCTGTAGAGATACCCATGGGACTGAGAGGTCTACAAGAAAGGGAAGTAGCACTTTCCTGCTGACTAGAAATAAAGCAAGTGGCAATTCTGACAAAAGACTGTTAATCTTTCCACACCTGGTTTCGCTGGATTGGGGACGCAGCTGGAGAGCAAGAAGTGATACTCGGAAAGGGAACCCAC
Source organism: Fukomys damarensis (assembly GCF_012274545.1). Classification (NCBI taxonomy): domain Eukaryota; kingdom Metazoa; phylum Chordata; class Mammalia; order Rodentia; family Bathyergidae; genus Fukomys; species Fukomys damarensis. The sequence goes on along the minus strand of NW_022900924.1, from coordinate 956,715 downwards.
AGGAAGAGGATGAGGCCTGCTGGAGAGTAAATGGCCACCTCCACCTCTCCAGAGACAAAGTCAGCTTCTTGGTGAGTATCTGGGCCAGCTGCTGTTGGAGCTCTCACCAGGCAGCTGGGTGAATCTCTAGGGTGATTAAAAACCCCTAGTCAGATTGTTTTGATGTTATAAGCAAAAAATAAAATAATCATTTTCTTCAAGCAACCACATTTAGAGCTAATGTGTTTTGTTTGTGGTAATGGGGATTGAACCCAGGAGCTCTCTACCACTGAGCAAAACCCCCAGCCTTTTAAAATTATTTTTATTTTGACACAGGGTCTCGCCAAGTTATTAAATTTTTCAGGCTGGGCTCTTACTTGTTATTCTCCTTCCTCTCTCCCGGAGGGCTGGGATTACTGGGGTGTGCTACCACGCCCAACTGAGAACAAACGTCTCAACCTAGCGAGCCTTTTGCTCCATTTAAAGGAGTTCAGTATTGCTGGTAGATTGTAAAAGAGATGACCACAGCTGATTAAGCAGCTAGCTTTGCTCATAACCTAGGCATGATACTCCACTGTGGAGAGATGAGGAATGGTTACAGTTAAGAATTACACCATGACAAGGAGCCTGGCTAGTCTGGCTCTCAGAAGGTGTTGCACAACATCTGCCTGAAACTCAGTTCCCTGCCCCACCCCATATGTTCTGATCCTTTGTCATAATTTGATCCAACAGATATTAACGGGAAGGTGAAGTGAAAAGCATGGTTTCCCCAGACTTAATAGCCCAGTGTGGTGGTGCGTGCCCAGGCACTCTGGGAGACTTAGGCAGAAAGATCAAAAGTCCAAACCTAGTGTGAGCAACCCAGAGATATAAAGAAGGGCCTGGATCCAGTCTATAATACCCCAAAAATTAAAAAATGAAATAAAATTATATGCTGCTTATATATGTGCAAGTCAAAAAAGTAGAGCATTCAGGGTATACTTTTATTCAGAAAGTGGGGAAAAGGGAGGATGGTCTGGGGGGAGGGAACAGTTCCTGAGTTGACTTTGAAACATTTATTGAGACCTTTTTTTTTTTTTGGTTGTTCTAGGAATTAAATCCAGGCTCTTGCATTTGCTAGGCAACTGTTGTATTCCTGAGCTGCATCCCTGATTCTTATTTTATCTGGGGACTGGCTCTTGGTAAATTGGCCAGGCTGGCCTAGAACTTGTAGTGCTCTTCCCTCAGTCTCAGGAATAGCTGGTGTTACAGATGTGCAGCACTGTACCCTGCCTGTTGAGGCTTTTTGATCTTGACCGGCCCTAGAACTCTAGAAAATGGATCATCCTAGAGACAGATGGTGCTGTCTTGGGCAGAGAGAGATGGGAGGCCCAGGCCAGGGCACAGATCCCTGTGAGAAGAACACAGGTGACAGTGGCCATGTGTTCTCCGCTGTACGCTGTATCCTGATGAATGTGCTTTTGGAGATTTAGAAACAAAACTGAGGTCCAGCCTTTGGAGAGTTCACTCTGTGGTCTGCAGGGGGTAATCAGTTAATGAAGATGATGAATATTACTTTATTATTCTGTAGAGCAGGCTACAAGAGTCTTTAGGAAAGATAGGGTTATGGAAATTTAGATTCCCCTGGGTGAGAGTCAGGACAAAGTTGATGAAGAAGTATATTGGAGTGAGGTTTAGAGCCTGGTAGTTTTAACTGAGAGAAGAGTTCACTGTTTCTCTGTAAACTCCTAAAGGCCCCTGCTTTTCCCTGTTGTAGACACACTGCTCAGTACCGAAATTGCATTTTGCACACTGCAGACCCTCTGAACATCTGTTAGATAAACTCCTGGTGGAAGGACTATTTCTGGAGGTCCCTGTGCTCAGCAGTTGTGAGAACTGCAGCTAAGACATCCCTAACCTACCTTGTTATCATGGCCTCAGAGGACAGTGCCCCAGGCCATGTGGTTGTATAGTCACTGTGCAGCATTTCAAATAAGAGCTGTCATTGTGGGTGCACCAGTTTTCCTCTAGCTACTCCTGTCTTTTTGGGCAGATGGTCTGACAGCTGGATAGAGGCGTATTTTTAGTTAGCTTCTCCTTCACTTGCAGAGTGGTTTTATCTATTTGTAGCTGCTGGGTTTTCTCCGTGTTGGGCCCAGCAGAAGGCTGCACTGGGTAATGAGCCCTCCTTGGGCTCAGAAGTAGGAAGTTGCATTTTAATATACTGTTGTCACTGGGTGAGAGAAAACATGGCTCCATTCTGTTCTCTTGCCAGGTGGAATTACTTTTTTCTTTATGATGGTTCCAAGGTGAAGGAGGAAGGAGATCCAACCAGAGCTGGCATTTGTTATTTTTATCCTTCCCAGGTAAGCCGCGTGGCATTTTCGTTTTCAGCATGGATCCCACTGCCTCCAGCTGGCAACTTTTTATAGTATAGGACGTAGCTTCAGACGGCTTCCTTTGGCCAGTCCAGGTGTTTGACATGTCTGCCATCTTCTTTTAAGATGTACTCTTTCTTCGTGTTCCAGTCTTAAAAGTCCCAGGCAGTTCAGGACTTCCCTCTTCTCCAGCTCTCTGTGACTATCATGATGTTTCGTCTGTCTCTCGTACCCTCCATTTTTGGGTCAGCTCTTTTTTTTTTTTTTTTTTTTTTGTACTGGCGATAACTTGTCCC